>NC_081783.1:18951450-19261033 GCF_963082965.1 Carassius carassius | reverse complement strand
TTTGAAGATGAACAAAGGTCTCACGTTTTTGAAACAACATGAGCGTGAATAATTAATGACAAAATTTTCATTTTAGGGTGAACTATCCCTTTAAGAACAAACAAAAGACTAAAACTCCACACAAACAGAAACGGAGCACTAGGAATCCAAAGGATAATATGGCCACATAAGAAACAGGATTATGCAGGTATAGGAATCCAAGACTAGAGCTTTATGGAGTCGTGTCTCTTGTGGAATCTTTATGCTGAACGGCTCTGACTGACACAAACGAGCACAAGGCTTAAATATAAACATGCTTGTATCAGTCGGCAAAGTTAAGTGCAGCATTCAGTGTGTTTATCTTCACTCTGAGTCTCTGTTCTCACACTCTTACCGCTGGGGCACGCTGCCCATCAGTTCTGTGCTTTTTGTTTTGTTTATACTTTAATACATTTTGATTAATAACAGCTCAGGTTGGATGTTAAAGAGAAGAAGTTCATCTTAGATATGATATTAGCAGGCCTAGATGGAATTCGCTGAGGAAATTAGGTATTTAAACACGGCAACATGAGTTCAATTGAGCTAATGGAGAGTACTAAACACTTTATGTTGGTGGAATGGATTCATTTAATTAGCCTAATTATTTAGTCAATTAAAACGCAAGAGGCAGCTTGAATGATGCTATATATACATAATTATCAGAAAACTGATTAAAGCATGCTCACAATCAGAGATTGCTACAAAATAAAGCCATTTAGGAAAAATTTAAAATATGCAACGGCAGAATATTTCTGAGTTAAAGCAATAGTTCTTCAAAAAAAATAAACAGTCTTTAATCATTTATCCACCCTCATGTCATTCCGAACCTGTATGCCTTTATTTCCTCATGTTGAATTTCTGATGAACATCCTGCAACTCTTTTTAATATAATAAAAGTGAATGAGTGCTGTCAAGCACGGAAATGACAAAAAAGTATAAAAGTATAAAAAACTTTTATAAAGTATTATAAAAGTTTCATAAAAGTGGTCCAGTTTACTTGACAGTGTGAGAAAGACACTGAGACTGTTTTTACTGAATACCTGTTCTTGAGAGTTCACTGAGTGAAGTAGAAGTGTCTTAACTTGTTTTAATTTTTTTGGTTAATTAGATCTCTAAAATTCTCAAATTCAACTCACTGACTACATTTACATGCACAATAATACCCCAATATGAATCATGCAATATTCTGATTATAACTGAGTCACGGCATCGGATTACCCGAATCATTTTAGTAATATTCTCACTCCTCAAATTCTGATTCCCACCCATATATATTGATGTAAACATCATAAGCATAAATACTGTAAACATATTTATGCATATACAGTAAATATTGTATTCAGAATATGGCTGCAACCTGAATATTGACCTTAAACATAATTTGATATGCATGAAAAAGTCAATGATGTTGCAACAGCAGTTAACTTTATTTTCAGTGAATAATGGCTTATTGTGCTTAGTTGTATACCCAACTATTAATATACCACATTTATAGTTTTTTTTTCTTTTTTTTTGCATCTTTATTAAGATTTATTGCAAGTGCATGGAAAAGAGTAACCAGTGCAGTCCTTATAACTTCCCCATTTGTGTTTAACAAAAGAAACAAAGTCATACAGGTTTGGAATGAGATTAGGGAGAGCAAATGATACCAGAAATTAAATTTTTGGTTGAACTATCTCTGTAAATCATTGTGCCTTATGTGTTCAAAAGCAGACTACAAACAGGTAACAGGTTCTTCTGCATGGTTTATTCAGAGCACAGGAACACTCCCGTACCGTACTTGCCCCCATCGTCTCCATTGGCGTTGATCTTCTTGCCCAGGATCTGCACATGTTTCCCAGTGGTTCTGCTGTAGAGCTGATATATCCGCACCTGCTTCCGACTCACATCATCTCTGGTGTGGTTCTCGATGTAGAACCGGAAGTCGGCAGAACTCTGTTGAGATTCCTAGAACCAGTAAGAACAAAATGTATGTTGATCTATGTCTTGATTCAGTTTTAAAACTGCATGCCTCTTCTGCTGTTGGTAAAATCCTGTTCCCGGTCAAAAATGACCCGTCTTATAAAAACTGCTTTTACATCTTTCTTTCTGCTATATTATCAACCGGTTCTGGGGCTTAATCTTTTTGTTAACTCATCTTCTTTCAATTTGCACAGGTTTTGTATTTCTTTTTGGAACTGATTGGTTGTAGGCCTCATTCATCTGAGATGCATTTCCTAAAAGCTTAAGTTGATGGTAGCACCATAGTAACCAATGGAGCTACGGGCAACTTAGGAAAAGAATCCCTGGTCTTATGCATTTCAGTTTTTGAATGAAACAAAAAAGCATTATTAGTGGATAACTTGGGAAATGTTGAAAGCTCTATCAGTTACAAAAAGAAAAACAAAACCTGTGCTAATTGAAAGAAAACAGGTTAATAAAATGATTAAATCCAATTGCATAATCAATTTTAATACATTATTTTGTAGACTGGTCATTTTTGACTGGGAACACTACAAGTGTTTAACAAAGGGAAAAAAAGAACAAAAATTATCACATCTTTTGGGAAGTTACAATACGCTGTTTGAGCAAAGTCAGTAAATTTGAGTCCAATGCTACAACATAAACTACCATTTTCGGCGAAAAGAAAATCCTCTGTGCGTCATACAGCATTAATAACTGATTTTACTTTCATCATGTGAAACAAGAGGATGGGATTTCATAAATTAGGAATTGACTGGAAAGTGTCTATTACGTGCCAGAACAGTGGTAGTCGTTTCAGAGGAAAAACTATTTTTCGTGCTGATGAAAAATTATGACAACACTTTTTTTAAGGAAAAACATGCTGCCATGAAACAGTCACAATAAGAGCCAGGAATGTGTACTGAGTACAAAGTAAACAGGGTCAAATTTTGATACCATGTTGAATCAACACTAAACTGACTTTACAGCAGAAATTGAATTTGATTTATATTTTAAAAAGGTTTGCATAATTGATTTTGTTATTAACTCCAGCGAAACTGCTTTGAAACAACCTGTATTGTACAAAGTCTTATATCAATAAAGGTGACTTGACTTAGTTCCAAGCAATAAAAGAATTCAATGAAAGTTCAGATCACAGTGATTCCTGCATGTTTTGGTGCCCGTCTCTCTCTCTCTCTCTCTCACTAAATAAAACATCTGAATACGGTGAGCCTGGAGCTACACCGAGAAGTCAAGTTTTCAATTTCCACAAGCAAGTCTCCAGCAATTATCCACCTGAAAGATCCAACTCTGTCATCAAACAAATATCTGCCTAAGGTAAGAATCACACTCATAAATCAAACATACACACCTGTAAGTATGGGAAGTACTTGTACACAACTGAAGACTGCTGCACTGGTACACACACACAAATACACAAAGCACTAACATAATAAAATACAATATAGCTTGCCATGGTATCTCCTGTCGCTCACATTCACAATCACCCGAGGCTTTATATGAAAATCACCAATTCACTTCTCATCCAATATCCTCATATCTTTCCTCCTCCTCCTCCTCTTCTGATTTCAATTCTTATGTGAGGAAAACATATACCTCTAAAAACCCTGGAATCTCTGTCCCAGCCAAGACTGCTCTCACGGGCTGAAACGAGGGGTAATTATCCTGTAATGAGCTTTTATGTGGCTTCTCTCAGGTGGTTAATTATGCTCACATTACATGCTTCCACTCCATGTTATTTTAACCTCGGCTAATTAATGACATTTAGGGAGCATGAGGGGAAAAGCGCAGCTTACGGTACAAAAAAAAAAAAACGGGGTTGAGAAAGAACTTCCATAGAGATTTATGCTGAATGCAAGACTGCTAAGAAATACATCAGCATGACACAACTGGCTAAATTAACCCATTAATGCTGGAATTATTCAATCACAAATGAAAATCACTTCGAAACACTGTAATTATTCAATTTTCCCCAAGAAATAAAACAGCAAAATAAGAGACTGAATATATTGATAAAAACACTACCATTCAACAAATTAAGTTAGTAAGATTTATTTTTTTAATGTTTTTTTTAAATAAGTTTCTCATGCGCACCAAGGCTGCATTTATTTGATGAGAAATACTCTAATATTGTTCTCAATTTTAATACACTTTCAAATGTGATTTAATCCTGTACTGCAAAGTAGAATTTTCAGCAGACAATTACACCAGTCACATATTTTTTTGTTAGGGTCCACATATTTTTTTTTTTTTTTTTTGGCAATGTGGAAAAGAGTTGTGCTAATTAATTTTTTGTGTGTGTTGAAAATGTCAAAATGTAATAAAAAAGTTCAAAAGAACAGCATTTATTTGAAAAAAACATTTATAACATTATACATGTCTTTACTGCTACTTTTGATCAATTTAATGCATCCTTGCTGAATATAAAAATAATAAAATAAACACTTACTGACCCCAAACCTTCAAACGGTAGCATATATTTCTTGATAAATATACTGGAGAAGAACTATTGAATGTAAGCTATAATAAACAAAATCACAATGGCATTTAGGGCATTCATGTAGAATAATGCCAAAAGGTCAAACGTGATCATTCACAGTGGTTTGAATGTACAATTACATCCTGAATCCTCAAAGTTCAATCTAATTTTTAAAGATTTGACCACTGCAGCAGACAACATCTAGTGTTCAACAAACCAAAAGACATTTCACAAAACAGCCTAGTTGTGAAACAACTATAAACATATTAGTTCCAGTTAGATACCCTAACATCTTCTAGAAAAATATTGTATAATGTATAAATACATTTTATTTTCCTAGATAAATACACAGCTTACATTCAAACAGGAGTCATCATACGTTAGTCGCTCTTACGTCAAAAACAACTCAGTTTAACACAGAATCAAGTTTACTTCTAACCTCTTGGCCAATAAGCACACACACACAGACACAACTCCCGCACACACACAGCCTCTCCTCAGAAGGGTTTACTCTGAAATCTGGCCATCTAGTCAGACACAGAGGTGTGTTTTGTAGACAGTTGCGTACGGATGGGAGCGGGAAGGCAGAGGGCATGCCTATGCAGGGAGCGAGCCACGGCCAAACATTTTTATCACGCCGCCCGACTCCCTTCAAAACCAACCTAGTCACACGAATCTCACACTGACTTCAAAAGCCCGGCCCTGTCCCGAGCACTCTTGCATGTCAGATAGGCCCTATCTGCAGACACCACTCTCTGTGCAGGATGCATCTCAGGAAACAACGCTTCAGTGCACCGCCACTTAAACTGTGCTTATCACGCCATCTTTCACTGCATCTCCTCAATAACAACTTTGTTTGTTTTCTCAGAGAACCAACAACAACAAAGGCCAATGTTAGCAGAAGAAGCAAGCGATACTTGTACTCTGTCTATCAATGACCTAAAGAAGAACTACTGTCATAACTGCCACACTAAAACCTTGTTTGTGCCAACTGCTTTGGAACAAAACTGAACAGAAATTATATAACCAACATGGGTCTAGTTTTCTGGTTTGAGTGGTGATCGCCCCCTTCTATTACGAAATTCTGATGCAAGTTTTATAATCACAATGCCTTGACCCATTTGCCAGGAGAAAAAAAAGGCTCTCGATAAGCCCTTCCCGCCTCGTGAGGAATGTACATCTGTCAGTAAAGACGGATTTAAGGAACTGCAGATATCTAATTACTTATGCGTTAGGTATATTTTGTCGGTTGAATTCAAAGGATTAGTCACCTTCCTCAAAGTCTTGGGAGAGTCTGAGATTGCAGCTAGTCTTACCTTAACAGCTTTTAAAAGGAAATAAAAAAATTGGCCACTTCTTAGCCTCTTTGGATTTATTAATTTGGACGCAGATAGTTGCTGTACACTGTATATGCATATACTTATAAAAATATTATTTAATTAAATTTAATCATATATATATATATATATATATATATATATATATATATATATATACTGCTGTAGCAAATATATATTTTATTCATTTTTATTCAATCTAATCTTAATTGTATTTAATATGCAATTAATTTAATTTAGATTTAATTTAAATGTTCAATGTTCCTTCTCCGAGAAATAAATATTACACACACAAATGCATTCATGAGTTCACAAATAAAACGCTCAAAACTTAAATTTAAATGCACATATTGCTTATTTTAGTATTCAGCGTGAAATCAGTCAAAACATGAGTTTACTAACTATTCTGAACGAAATAATTATGCCTACTTATGACTAGAATCATGGTCAAACACACGAAAAAATAAGCAACAAAAAAAAGGAAAAGCCAGACTTTTAGAGAAAAAGAAATTCAATTCTTCTGGCAAGACCAACAGCAAATCCAAAGACTCTTTTTTTTCTTTTTGCAGCCTCTGGGTTGTAGATTTCCCATGCATGCCTCTGTTTTCAAAACCCTCAAGACAACAAATGAAACAAGCTTTGTGTTTGCGCACCGTCGGCACATCCTCATAATCCCTGCCTTAATCCAGACTCAGCAGCCAGACTTACCTGCAACTGGAAGTAGAGGACCAGAAAATGTAAACACCTGGAAAGAGAAAGAGAGAGAGAATGAGAGGGAGAGACAGAAGGGAAGTAAGGAGGGGTGAATCACAAGCAATTACACGAGATAAAAATGTAGCAGTTCATCTTAAACCTGGCTTTGAGCGACTTCTATTGGCAAGAATGTACGAACTCAACGTGAATCAAATAAAGTATTAAGAATATTCCTTACACGTAGATGAACCTTGACGGCAGACCAGACATCTTGGTCAAATACACCTGTTTCCAGCGTTTGCCGCTCCAGTAAGTGCCGCGCGGAGCCCCGCCACCGTCTCACACACAAAATCCCCGAGGAGAGGTGCAATCCCAAGGAAAAGAGAGATATTGGAAGTGTAAATGTGCCACTGGAAGCAGCATGGGGCTGTTTCTTGTTTAAAAAAGAGCTGAATGAACGCAAATCAGTGTCTTCCCCGTAGTGTCCCCGCTTCCCCGCGGTCCGCGCGCGCTGCGCTCTCTCGCCAAAGCGCGCAAAGATTGAATTGGTAAAAAAGGCTGAAGCGGGGTGTCTCCTCCTCGGTGAACAATCCGCGACCTTTAGTGCTTACTCTTGATCCAGTATGCGAGATGAAAAGATAAATTCCGTTCGTACCTGCCGAAGTCACCTGAAAGCGTACACTTTGTGTGGATCATTCCAAGCTTCCCGTGTCCATTGTTTGGAGAGGGAAAACTTTCCCAGCAAGTCAGGATAGATGAGTTACGGTTAGAAGTCTCTTCTTTAGTTGTTGCTTCACTGTTATCCGAGTCGTTTGTACATAAAAGGCGCGCAGAACCGTGGCGAATCCTGGAAGAGCGTTGGGTGATGTACGAGACTGTCTGTATGTGTGCCGAGGAGGGCTGGAGCGCACTGAGGGGTTTTGGGTTGGTGGTGGGTGGTGGGTGGAAACCTGTCAGTGGTTTTGCACCTGATAGGGTGATCTGAGAGAGTCCATCGGTGAGCGGAATGCGCCTTTCCAGTGTTTGAGCACTGTTTACTCTGCGCTTCTCGGGGTTTCTTAAACTCTGTCGTCGATTCGATGGGAATCTGTGAGAATTCCTTGCGGATTTCACAAAAGAACTCGTAAACAGGTGCATTTCAGTTGAGCAAAACCAGACACGCGGTATAGAGATAAAAAAAAAGTTGAAATGCATTCTGCTGCTGATAATGTAATATGAGCCAAGGTCATTACGTTTGAATAAATTATTAAATAAAAATATTATAATTATTTTAATAGTAAAATCTTAATAATCATTCAAATAATTCATCATAAATTAATACTTGAGTCAAAGACATATAAGGATGTCAGAGATGATAAAAGGGAGAAATGGTTTTAAAAAACAGGTATTAAACATGCTAAGTTTTTTTTTTACAATTATTTAAATTTAGTGAATCTGAAAGTTGTGTAAAGTTATATATACTATATATTATATATTTTATTATAAAATATAATTATATAAAAATGTTTTATAGTTATACCATATATATTTACATATTTATTCATTCTTAATTACATTTTCTCACTGTCTTTGTTTTACCATTTTCATATCACATGAAAACCAAATGGCTTTCTCATCTATAAATAAATATATAAATATATAAATATATATATATATACACACACACACACATATATATATATATACAGTATGTATATATAAGTTATAAATAAATCTGTATTTATTTGTTTGAGGTAGAGGTGTGAATGAAATCCCTAAGATAATTAATGATGCAACAAAATGTAAGTATTATTTTTATAAGTATTTAGGTATTTCTTGCCAATCACTGATTACCCTCATTCAGCTCGTTTGTCAGCTTCCCAAACCTGAAAGTGTTTTATTGGTGGAGTTTGTTGATTCCTCTCAGACAGTATTGAAATGCAAGTGCTTGTCGAACTCGAATTTTCAATATTGTGCTATAAGTCATCAGGCATTGAAATGCATCAGAGGTGTGAATGTGTTTACAAGGTCTGCTGAACATGCCCCCTGCCAGCTGCAAGTTTATTCCCTCAACAGCCCCTTTCTCAGCTGTGATCAGAGAAAAAAGGTAACATTTACTAATTTACATTACTGCTTTTACGTTTTACCGTAATCTATCATTTGCAAAGAATTAACTTCCAAAGCATAGCTAAGATTTATGAGGTTAAAAAACGAACAAACTAACAAAGCATGTGGTGTATGTGAATTACTTTAAAGTCTGGCCTACAACAGCACATGCCCTAAGAAGGTAGTAAAAAAATTATTTAAAAAAATAAACCTTCATTAACAACAAATTAAATCCTATTGTTCTTTTTTTCTTCCTTTAAGCATGTGCTCTTTCTTTTTTTGCATGCTTTTGTATGCATGCAATCTCCTTCTATACTCCAAAATAAAACACTAACCTATAAATAAGGCTGATGTCGAGTGAAGCAAATTTCCTTTGAAGTGGATCACCTGGACCATCCTGTAAGCTCACAATTATCCATTTGGGAACAACCAAAACAAAAGCGGTTTCAATGTAGAAGCGAACACAAAGATTAGTCCGTCATCATCCAAAAAAGATCAAGGGAGGCTTTGGCAATATGACAACCTACAGAACATTTCCTGCAACAAGGCCGAGATTGGGACGCGCGGATCTAACGAATAGGAAGTTACACTCTGGCATTCTCTCAAATTCGGAAGTGGCTAGATCTTTCTGAATATTCAAAGCATTGGATACCTCTGTCTTACAGAGTATTAATTATTCACGTGGCGGATTCCAAGTGCAACTTATGCTACAGTGAGGGCCAAATTCATCTGTCTAGTGTGAAGCATAGACATAGTTGTGTTTAAATTGTCTTTGTTATTTATTAGAATTGCACTACTTGGAAGAATAAAGACAAAACGAATGAGCGATAGATTCCAGCAGTTATTCCTGGGAGAGCTGGAGAGGTCTACATCACACTTTAAACTTGTGAAAAACTGCTAAACCTTAAAGTGGGTCACACTTTGTATGTGCAGCGGCTAAGTGGACTGAGGAGTGATTTAACTAAACAACAAAGGATCATTAGTCAAAGCGGCTTAATGACAGGATAGAATGCATTAAAAAAAGATAAATATGTCAGATCAAGGCATTCTGCACAAAACCAAGGCCTAAAAAAATAATAAAAACAGTGTGTCCTCGGTGCATCGGAGTAATGAAAGTTAGCAACACTGTGCAACTTCTGTGTCCCTGAAGCTTAATAAAGCAGGCAAAAAAGGTCACGCACAGTTGTTCAAAGGCTTTACAAGACCTTTTAAAGCCTGACAGAGTAACTTCACAGTTCTGGAAGTAAAGCCCGGTATACCACATTAGTGTCAGAACACCTCCGACACACCCAGCTTCCTCCCTGCTTCCGCTTTCATCTCTGACACAAACATATAGATGGAGGGAGTCACAGCATCTGTGTCCTATTGCATTTGAAGGTGATGGAGAGACCTAATTGGCTGATTGATATCTGATGGGCTTTTTTGTGAAGAGAAAGAACTCTATCAGTGTCTCACACAATGCATTAAAAGGTTTATCTGTAAACAAAAGTAAAGCAAAAATAACTTACCTGTTTTTACGATGCATAACTCAAATGTAAACAATTTTGTAACATTTTTCTATTTTATTGTTCGTTTTTATTGCATTTTTTTCCTGTTCATTCACATAATAATAATTTCCACTGTCATTTTAAATTATTTTTTTAATAGTTTCTTATATTTATACGCTTATATTTTTATTACTTTTTTATAAACATTTACAAATGTAAGCTTTTAAGATCCAAATAATTTAAAATGCATCTTTATTTATTTAGTGGCATTAATAAATGTGATATCAATATATAATGTAGTATTTTTGAGTTTTCCATAACACAGCTTTGTCCTAATTATTCAATTTCCATTCAACATTGCTGTTTTTAAATCACTTATTAGCAAGGTAATTGGAAACTGACAACTAGATGCTACAAATACATAGAATTACCACATGCATGTTAAAAAAAAAAAAATATATATATATATATATAATGTTTTGTTGTCCCATGGATGGTAAAGATTCTGAATTATTATTTACAGTGTACATTAGAATGTCTGTGGCTACAAGAACATTTTCATATATTTGGATATACCCGAGTACGTTTTAATGAGTAGTGAGACCAAACTGAAATTTCTGAACCCATGGATCAGCGGTTATGCAAGGTTTATGACCAGAAGAACACCTTTAACAATGGGTTAAAATGCAAATCTTTTGTTTGAAAGACATCATGCATTCTTAGAAGTATCGGGGCATTTTGGCAGAAAATGTTATACCTTCAGTGTACAGACTGACTCTTGCACCAGGTCAGTGATCGCAAGTATGCATCCAAATCTACCAAAACCTAGTTTAGAGATTGGTCCTAGAATGATCTTAAGTGGCCTGTTCAGTCTCCAGTTTCAAATCTCAATGCAAATCTTTTGTGGGATTTGAACAAAGCATTGGCAACACGGAAACCAAAGATTATCAGTGGTCTAGAAGCATTTTGCATGTGAGGAATGGGCTCAGATTCCAGGAAAGGGGTAACAGAAGCTTCTAAGAACCTAGAGGAAACATTTGGAGGTTAGAAAGAGTAAAGGATTCTCTACAAAACATGACTTTGTGGGTTAAATATTTGTGTACACTCTCAGACAAAAAGGTACAAAAGCTGTCACTGGAGCAATACCTTTTTAAAAGGTAATAATATGAACCATTAGGTACTAATATGTACACTTTAGGTAGAAATAATCAATCAATCAATCAATCAATCAATCTATCTATCTATCTATCTATCTATCTATCTATCTATCTATCTATCTATCTATCTATCTATCTATCACAGCAATGGTCAGTCGCAGGTTTCAAACCCCTGGTAGGTCGCTGTAGGGTCATGTCGTGTCGGACTCTGAAGGTGACAGAGAGGGTGTGTGGAGGAATCAAAGCCTTGATGTTGCTTTGAGGGTGTGTACGCATTCCTAATTTGTCCCCCGTCACACGTCGACTGCATGGATCCGTTTAGAAGCTCACTGAAGTGCAGGACGCGGCGTGTGTGATGTTGGATAGGTGTGTGGGTGGGAACAGGAGTGTGTGTGGGGGGTAAGGAGCATTTGAAGGTTGGGGGGGGGGGTGGTGGGGGTTATATCGTGGTCAATGGGTCTGAGAAGGTGACACTGCCTTGGCAACTGAAGTTGATAATTGCTCTGTCAGTGCAATCCTGGCCCGCGCATATAAGGCATTAGCGCGGCCCGCAACCAGGCTGCGCAGCATGGCGCTAATGATGATATTTCCCCTCTTGTTCTACATTTCCCCATCCAACGTCATAAACACTCACTACGGCTCCCTTGCCACTAGCTGCTAACATATGTTTTTATTTTCATGACTGCATCAATTTCCATGGCTCGGTGAACTCGGCGCTCCTTAATTATTCCACAGTCGTTTTTGCAGAGTGCTGTTTAATAGATTTTAAAGAGCCGGGCTGTCAGAGCTTGTCACGATAGAGTAGATGTTTCAAACCAGAGAGAGTAATTGGTTTGGGAACAGCAGGTTTCTTTGGCACTTCGGCGGAGGCCGGACGGTGGTGGCGAATCACATCTTGGGTTGCAATTGAAAGACTTTGGCTTAAATGCGAAATGTACTAAATTGGATGCCGTAAGTGATTCGATTGCTGTAATTTCACCGTGACGCCTTCAATCTTCGCAATGAGGCAATAAAGAGTCGAAACGTCTGAAGTGTTGACGGACGAAATTTGCGTTGTCAGTCAGAGAATTACTCAGCTCTGGATGTGGGCCAGATAACCTTGTTTACATCATCTATTTAATAAAATACAATGAAGTAGTGTGATCTACTGGTCCCGAACAGAAGCCTTGTCCTCACAATGCTCAATTATATAAAAACAGTATCTCCGATTACAGTAAACACTACCTTTGCTTCCAGCGTAGGTCATCTAAGGGCACTTTACTGTTTTAAGACAGAGAAGCTTTGTTCGGGAAAGCAGACAACACTGAAACGAGCCATATTCTTCGGTTTGAAATCACGCAGTCTCAGGTGTATTCTCTTACACCATCTCACCCTTATGTATAAACACACACACACATATACACACTCAGATTAGAAGACTCTTCTGAGAAGTGTGCTGGAGGTGTACTGTGTGTGTACCTCCAACTAGCTGAAACCAGCTTGAACTCAATGGACTAGTCAAGTCCCCCCTCCCGGGCACTTTATGGGCTGGTCTGATCCATTCCCCTGTCTAACACCTCCTTAGAGCCTGCGTTTCCTTTGTTCTGTCAATACACAAACAACCATTCACATATGGCCACTCTGTAATCAGTGAAATACTAGCCTCTGGGCTTTCAGCAACAGAGAGAGAGAGAGAGAGAGAGAGAGAGTTAGAAAGAGAGAGAAAATCATCCATGACCAATCAACTCTTAAAATACCTGTCTGGCTTTCGGTTGCAGATGTTTTCTGAGGAGGTCACAGATGAAAACATCACTTTCCTGAGAGATTCACAAATTTTAAGGGAATAGCTAATGTCATCATTTACTTGTTTAAAAACTGCACGACTTTCTTTCTTTTGTGAAACGGAAAAGGAAAAGTTAGTTTCCATATTAATTTTGTTTTGTTTTTTTCCCATAGGAATAAAAAATTATAAATAAAAAAAAGCTACGAAGTAAATCACAACATTTGATTTGAAGCAAAAACTATATATATATATATATATATATATATATATATATATATATATATATATATATATATATATATATATTAAAATGAAAATCAGACCAAAAATGACTTCAACTACAATTGCATGGCATAAAATTATGTATATAGAGACAATATATTGTAAGTTTATTGCAAAATGTACATATATATATATATATATACAGTACAGACCAAAAGTTTGGACACACCTTCTCATTCAAAGAGTTTTCTTTATTTTCATGACTATGAAAATTGTAGAGTCACACTGAAGGCATCAAGGGCTATTTGACCAAGAAGGAGAGTGATGGGGTGCTGTGCCAGATGACCTGTGTGCAAAGCAGTAATCAAAGCAAAAGGTGGCTACTTTGAAGAACCTAGAATATGACATATTTTCAGTTGTTTCACACTTTTTTGTTATGTATTTAATTCCATATATAATTCCACATGTGTTAATTCATAGTTTTGATGCCTTCAGTGTGAATCTACAATTTTCATAGTCATGAAAAAGAAAACTCTTTGAATGAGAAGGTGTGTCCAAACTTTTGGTCTGTACTGTATATATATATATATATATATGGGGAGAGAAAGAGAGAGAAAGAGAGAGCACGTATGGAGACTTAATCAATTACATGATTCACAATGCTTCATGAAAGTGGATGGGCACTAAAGATTTATTTTGGTGGGATTTGCTTGTCACAATATACAATTTTCTGACTGGTTTATAGATTTCTTTCAGAATCAGCGGTGGGATCACATTAGGGAAATTTCAGTGAATTAAGCCCCTTTCACACTGCGATTCCAGAAAATGCACGGGTAATGTGTCCCGGCAATTGTTACTGGGTCGCTAGATTTTGCCCCTTTCACACTGCCAGTGTTTACCCGGAATATGTGCGTGCTTTCACACACAACATGTAAAGGTCCCGTAAAGACACGTGATATCAGGATGTTACATGTAATGTACAAGTCGAAAACGCTAGGCACATTAACTTTCATTTAAGCTAGCGAACGATCTCAGCGTCAGCGCGGAAAGTGAGGAACTAACTGATCTCTGCTTCATTACAGTTTGCAAATTTTTTTTTTGTTGTGAATGCTAAACTGCCTTCAAACACCTGGTAAAAGAGTCGCGCGATAACGTGCGTCATCACTACGACACACCCTTTACGGCATTAGTTCTGGCTTTTGTTTACACAGAGCTCGTTCAGGGACTGAACCCGGCAATGTTACTAGGTCCCCAACCAGGAACCGATCACGGAATCAATCCCGGGACGTGTTTGCGTTCACACAGAAGGCGACCCGGCAATGTTCTGGGTCCGACGTGCAGTGTGAAAGGGGCTATATTGACCATTGGTCTATTATCTTTTGTCAGTGGCATAAAGAAGTCACTTTCAAACCAATAATCTTTCTGTCAGTCATCGTGGAAAATACGCATGAGCAGTTTGAACATGAAGGACATCTGAGTGGAGACCTTTTTGCGCATTCACGCAAAACTCCAAAAGTGTTGGTAAATGTGACCACCATTTCATTCTTTTCACCAGAAATGCTGTTTAACACTTATTAAAAGATAAATTTAAGTAATGTGGGCTGATGGCAACAGCTCAGAGTAGGCCTGCTTTTAATGCGACTGTTGGGCTTTATGTTAAGCCAAAAGTCAGGCTGCGTGAGACTAGATGAAGCCTCTGATGCTACAGAAATGCTGCTGTGATTAGATTTAAGCTTCTACTTTAACTGAAGTTCATTTTAATAGTCTATATAATGGTTTATCGATTAAAAAGTGTGCTAAAGGGGAAGGCCTTGACGGTAAGTACACTATTACAAACAAGCACCCTTCTCTCTCCAAAGCAGCGAGACTTATTGTGGTAATTAGGGATCACAATCTGTCTCCTCTGGATTCATTTCACAGCAACATTATTTTAGCAATATATTCACAGATTCGACTTTGTTACACTTTTGTTTTGCGTTCTAGTAAAGAGTACTGCATTTCTTTATTTGCTTTTTTATTAAGAGGTACCGTGGAAACTCAATAGAGAAAACAGGGTGAGCGGGGTCGTGAAATGACATGTCAGAACGTGTGCTAATCGCTAAGCTCCAACAAGAGTTTTGCATTTAGCAAATACTGTAGTAAATTAAGTTCAAATTCTCTTCCTCAACAAAAGGTGATCCATACCAGGTGTTTATGAATGACCTCATTCCCGCTTCAAGCCTAAAATGATTATTTTGTCTGATTCGTATTTCTGGGCTCTTCTCGTTTCACTGCTTATATGGTAAGTCTCAGGTTGTCGGGATCAACCTGGCCAAGTTGTAACGACAGATAGAGGCCATCGCATCGCAACAAAAAGCCTGCAATTCACATGGCGTGTCACGCACCATTTAGCAGCAAATGGGTTCAATTCATCTCGATAAGAGTCTCCAGAACTCATTCGAGATGGAAAAAACCCAAACCTCATCCCATCATTCTCAGAGAGCTGCAGGTGCCCCATGTGACCCGGGGCTGAGCGTGTTTGAAGTGCAGAACCGAAAAAACCACTGGGACCGCAATCTGCACAAGTATCGCCCACTTTATTTCACTCAGGAGAGTGACAAATGGCCCTTTTTAGCTTCACCGTTTCTAAAGCTAGCTAATGTATCTGGAAAATGCTAAAACAAAATAGTTTGCAGTAATGCATGGTACACGTCAAAAGCTAAAGAGGTCTTTGTAGGTAAATATATAGCCTTTTTGTCCTGCTCATTTTAGAAGTGAATGAATCAAACCAACTCTCCAAAACAGATTGACAATTAGCATCCCAATATTTTAGTACTTCCACACATAAACTTCTGGATAACATTACTAAGAAAGTGATCTGGTTTAGCATGTAGGTTTAGTTCCTTTACATGAATCTAAATTTATCAAGGGAAAACATTCGTTCTTTCTTTCTTTCTTTCTTTCTTTCTTTCTTTCTTTCTTTCTCCTGCTCGTCTGATTGGGCCAGTTCTTCCAAAATTGTCACTAGTTTAACAATATACTTTGTTTGTTACAAAACAATTGAGCATTGAATATAAATTTGTTTTCATGAATGAATAAACAACAAAATAAATATATAAATACAATAATTATAGTACAAACATTATTAATATTATACTAAGTAGAAACATTATTAATATTATACTAAACAAACAATTAGACAAATTAACTACGTTTGCTATTATAGTCAATAGCTAATTTCTTTAATCATTTTTAAAACATCCTATAATGTAGTTAATGAATTTATAAACTTTCACAGAAAAAAATGGAATAATCAGCTAAATATTACTGATTTGTTTGATGCTTCCACACTGAAAAAAAAATATGTATGATTTACTTTAGAAAGAAGCAGCAACGTATTGCATTAAACATGGACTTTTGAAGTAGAAAGACTGATATAGTATTTTATTTAAAAATTACTCAAATTACTCAAGTATTTTTTGTTACACTGCAAGACTGTCACAAATCATTAAAAATGTGTTAGCTAGCTGACAAGTGACGTATAAAAATCCACCGAGTATCATGCTCTTGCAAAAAAAAAAAAAAAAAGCATTGCAAAGCATAAAAAAAAAACCTAAGATGTAGTTAAGAATCAGTATAGACCAAATGTTCTTTTTGTTTCCATAAATACAATTTACCATTAAGGGAATCTTTTCATTCCAAAAAAGTCCTTTCTAAATGATTTATTATCTGATTATTTCATACTGTGTTACTGAAACTGGTAACTGAAAGCATCACTGCAAAAACCCCTTCACTTTTAATAGTGTAGAGTGATGTACCTAAAATACTTTCACACCTACCCTGGGCCATCAAGCCGCCCTTATAGTTGAGCCTATGCTTGAAATGGCCATCAGTAGATCAAGATTGAGGAACAGTCATTTGGTTGTTAACAAAAACCCATGATTCATAAAGTTTTACAGGAGTAACCACAGAGAAACCACAAACTAACCACAAAGCAGCTTCTAAGAAACCACTGACAAGCTATTAAAACCTGAAATGAAATCCCTTCCAAACTGGCCCTTGCTTCTAATGCCTCCCAGTGCTCAGAGCTGAGGGTTTTTGTGGGCAGAGAAATGCAACTCACATCTCTGCCATAGCCAGCCGAGAAGGTAATGCACTCACATGTTGGCACATGTTAAGGGAAGCGCACCTTGTCTCTTATTAATAAAACTTGGCCTCCTCTCTCAAAACTGGCAGCTCGGTCTTTACCACTTCATGAATTATGCGGCGCACATCGCAACCATCCTATACAGACACCTTTAAGACTTGACGATATAAAAGAGGAACTTAAAAAAAACTTTTAAAATTAAAATTCTAAAAGCAAGCTTATATTACGCAAATGTTCACAATAAACACAACATCGAGCAAATGCACTGCTTTGAGAGAGAGAAGCAATGGTTTAGATGTCATTCTAACAGATTAGAACAGGATAGAATGTCAATACCCCACGCAGTATAAAAAACTGAAATCTGACAATGACAATGATGGCTTCCTCTCTGTCTAATCTAAACATACCAGCATGATCACTTATTTTCCCCTCAGGCTATCGTATTGTTCCACTTCCATTCTGAAAGCTCTCCACAAATATTTGAAATGCTTCTTTGCTTTTTTTGGGCTCTATCTAGACAGTGTGTTAACATGTCGTTTTTGATGTACCTGACCTCTTACAGCGAAATGCACACAGAGCAGCACTGAAAGAAAAGAGTACACTAAAATATACACTAAAATGAGAAATAACATAAGACTGCGGTGAGCATAAGTGACTTCTTTCAGAAACATACATACAGTGCATACAATACAAATATTCCTAAAGTGAGTGCTTACCCCCTGAGTGACGCACTGAAGCCAACCTTGTTCATTTGCTGGGAAATCGAGGCCACGTTCGCGCCGACCTTGCTTCAGTGCAGATTCCAGTGTGATATTGCAGAATAATTAGTCCCTCCATCTCATACTTCAGGCATTCTTTTTTTCCATCGATGGGGAAAGGATTATGCAATGTGTTCCTCCAGAGGCCCATGCTACCTGAGAGAAAGTTCACACCAGCACAGGCGTAGCCGGAGACTGTGGGAAAGTGAACAGTTCCACAAGCTCGCACTGTTAATGAATCAGTTAAGAGCTTAGTTTGCTACTAATGAACCAATGGAACAGATGGAACATATGTTGCGGAGATGATAAATTATGTTAGACATTTGTGGTCAGCAAAAAAGAATGAACTGTAAAATGTTGTATGGTATTGTTGTACTGCGTTTGTCTCCAAAAACCTTGTAAAAATGAAGAGCTGCCAGTAATCAAGAAATCAAAAGAGTCTCAAAAGAGAGTGAGAAAGAGAAAAACCAGTTCAAAAAAAAGTTTCAGTTCACCTCGCTACTTCTCACATGAGGTGATGTGGTTTTCCATAGGTATGATGCAAATTCTATTCTAGTTTGATTACGGAAAAGCAATGGTTAAATCCTATTAGTTCTTATTAATATGCAAAAGAAACCTTAGTTGGTTACATTAAAGGTCCAGTTCAATTAAATTATATGGTTTTATTGTAAATTCACCTGCATCTTGGTTGAATCTTTTCAATTGACAGCCTCCAGCATGGACAGGTTGTATGATATTCCCTCATCCTCAAAAATCAGAACAAAACTACCCTAGATAAAAGGAAATCCAACCCAATTGATATGGTTTCATGAATACATTGACGGTTTTTCACTTATTGACTTAAAATCTTGCCTTATGCTTTATCTCAACATGTATGCATTTGACAGGTACTTTTATCCAAATCAACTTACATTGCACTGAAAGTATTCATTTTATCAGTTCATGCATTTCTTGAGAATAAAACCCATGACTTTTGGTTCGAGTTGCCAATTTTAGTGCCATGCTCTACTCTTTGAGCTACAGGAATGGTGCAGGAATAGCTTATTTACACTGCCATTTTTAAACTTGCACCAACACAATAAGTCACAATGGCGTTCGGCATCATTGATGTCAAACTTGGCATGACCTGTAAGCGGACGAGTACCAATGGATAACAACTTAATTTTTGGTCTATACTTCACACAGTGTGAAGGCAGATACATTGGCATATAGACTAACGCTTGACCCATGTTCCCATGAATACATGTGTCCAGGTCTAACTCAATCACTCATTATCACAGCTCTGAGGACCCAAATGAGACTGCCAAGCTCCTGACAGCTGAAACTAAAGCCACGTCAAACATTTAATCAGCCTTGATCCAACCAGTTTTTGCCCGGAGGGTTCCCAATAAACATGCCAAGTTGCCATTCCTTCACTCTCTCACAGTCAGTGTTTACAAATCTGTCTCCTCTGCACTTCAGCAGTCTGTTTTTACCACCGTGAGCATGAATTCTTGTTTTACCTGGCCCAGGTATATCAGAGAGGTTCAGCATTGCATCTTTCCATTTAGAGCACTAACTGGAGCAACTTACTGTGAGATTTAAGCTATCTACTGCCTACATGGACAGCTACCTTTTAAGGGAGCATGATAACTGAACTGGAACGCACTGTGCAGGCAACAACTTGCATTATAAAATTAGCCTTCCTGATGCAAAATGTATTATCTTTATAGAGGTTTATTTTTAATTTTGCTAAGCTAAAATCAGTGTCCTAATAAGCGTAAAATGACATTCTATACAATTACACAATATATAATAAAAAACATTGTTCTTGATGGGTAATATATAGTCAATTTTTCTAATTAGACTGAATTATTTTTAGTTATATTTTCAATTGAATTAAATACATTTAGAATTGACATTACAATTAAATTGGTTGGTATCCTGGGCTTGGCAAAATACAGTTTCCATTTACATGTAATTTGGTCAAAAGAAAGTACTTTAGAAGGTAGGATATTTGTATTGCATGACCTTTGCACCTAAGCACACTGGAATTTAAATAAAAAATTGATTTATGCGTTTGTATTGCATATCAAACATCCATATCTGGATTACAGAGTTTTAACATAAACAATTAAACTTATTGCAATGCACATTCTCCAGTGAAACTCTATAAAATCTCCATAAAAACATGGTTTATTTGCACTGACAAAATCATGGTTTATATATTTAAGTTTATTTTAAATAATCATATTTCCAAAATGCATACATTTGTTCAAATCATTAAATTTATTCAGGTAAAATGTAAGAAAATGCAAATATATACCAGCATTATTCAATTAGTTAAATTATATGGGATTGAAACAAATTTGATTTATAGGTGATGCATATATACTGTAAAGCTGGTTATTGTGCATTACTGTTGCCACAATCGTATCTGTTCTTCAGTCATACATCATATTTGTGACTAAAAGTACATCCTATTAGGTTTATTAGTTTATGTTAATGTGTAATCCAAATGGATGGAACATTTATATGCAATTCACATACACAAATCTTAAATTTAGGCCCCTTTTTGTGTATGTGACGTGTATGATGCCTACAAAAGCAGCTTGCTAGGTTTTGGAAGAGATGTTTGCCCATTGAGAAAGGGACTAAACTGATTCCACTGCACCTGTAACCATAAAAGAAACTAGTATTGGAAAGTATACTGTATGCAACCATAAACATTTCAAACAGCAGCACACTACATTGATTTCACATGACTCATCATGTTGCATGCTTAATTTATTTACCATCTCAGAAGTCAATACTGATATTTTAATCCAATTTTTTGCAAGAATGTCCTTATTTTTGGCAGCCTGATCAAATAATGAGTCAAGAAGGAGACGTTAAAGATGACGGATGACATCGCTTCCAGTTCATTCATCACAATGGATGGAAGGTCAAGTTGAGTGGATTTCATTGTAACACAGACTTCCCATGCAGCTCTGGTTGTATATTGCACATCAGAGTATTACATACATACAAAAAATCAGCATGATGTTCAGAGTTCCCATACCGCTTTCTTTGAAATAGTCAGTATGTCAAGAAAATCTCAATTTTACACCCGTTTTTCATACCTGAATGCAGGAGCATCATGCACTAATTTTATTTCAAGGCGGCATCATTGGAAGTCAATGCCTAAATAAAAAAAGACGGAACCAAAGAACAAAAACACTTTATAATTGTTTTCATAAGAGTGAACTAAAAATATAGTGTACAAAGGGACAAGAGTTAAAATCCCAACCTATAATGCATAATTATCATGCATATGCAATCATGCAGATTTTTTTTTTTAATTAAGAAATCATAGGAGTTTCAGAGGACAAGAGGAATTGGGGTGATTTCTGAAAACCCACTCATAAACATGCATAAAATAATTTTAAGGAAATTAGCATTTAAATTCCACTGAGCTTATATGACCTCTTATATGAGCTTATATGAATCTTGGATTGGCCTATACTGAAAAAGTAGAGTATCATTTACTTGGGAAAAATAAACTAGGAAAAAAATTACACTTACACTTAAAAATAAAGGTGCTTCATGATGCCATAGAAGAAACTTTTTGTCTAAATGGTTCCATAAAGAGCCTTAACATCTTCAGATTATAAAAAGGTAAGAAAGAGATGGTTCTTTAAAGACCATTTGACTGAATGGTTCTTTGTGGAACCAAATATGGTTCTTTTATGGCAGCGCCGTGAAGAACCTTTTAAGCACCTTTATTTTTAAGAGTGTAGAAACTTCTAGTAAGTTTCACTAATATTTACAAAGAAATGGCAGTTTCTTACAGTATATATGTCCTAAAATGCACAAAACCAGAATAGTCGAAGATCATGGGTCATGGAAAAGGGTCTGATAAATCCTTCTAATACATCTTCTAGTGAACATAGCGATGTTAAAGTGCTGATGATTGCACAGTTAAACACTAACGTGCAACAAACAGGACAGCTGCATCTGTCCCATTATTAAATGGGATCAAAATGATTTCTGTTCCTAACATGATCTTGCTGACGCTGTTGTTTGTGCAGTCATGACTGGACACTTCAGTCAGACAGCTGAATCAGAAAAAAAAAAGATTTCTTCATTTCTACCAACCTCTGATTGGAATAGCTTCAGGTGGAATTTCTGTATGTTCACCTTCATCCCTGACTCTGCCTGGAGTGTGCGCTGATCTGGAATTCCTCACACTTGGGAAACGGGGAATTCCACACAGTAATACTTCAAGTCTTGCACACCCTGTCTGCTGAGCTCACTTCCTGCTGTAGACTCTTGACAACAGGAAGTAGGTAAGTGTCAGCAGGCATAATGAAGAGGTGTCATCCAGGTGAGAGGCTGATTAATTGTCCCTTACAGTATAGAGGGAACGAACGTTCCATAAATCAAAATACAATGTCATAATAAGCCATTATCGCCACCATGTGGCGATTGCATGAAGAATAATTTTCAAACTGAACTAGCAAAGCAACTTCAGGAAAGAATTTAGAAGGAAGGATCAAACAACAGACATTAAGAATCATACAAGTAAAAAACAGATCTAGCAGAAGCAGCGCAAACTGCAAAAAGAAAATGCAACACCATGTTTCAGCTGACACTTTTATTCTTTCTGTTTCAGACAGTGATTGAACACAAAACAAGCCAATCAGGTGAACACTTCAGGTGGAAAAACAGGTCAGAGACTTTTAGGAGCAGGAGAAATGAATGCTGAAGTCAAACAAAACTGTAAAGTTGGGCTATGTATGGTATTTGCTTTGCTGGCGAGCGTTACATTAATTTAGAGCATCATTAAACATTTACTTCATCAGAGCTGCTTTTGATTCAACATTCAGAGGTTATGTAGGTGTAATAGTCAATTAAAACATTAAATCAATCAATTCACCCCCGTTATTTGTAAATTAAATTATTATAGCTGGACACAAAAATAAAAAGATACTGAATGGCGCAACTGTGTGATGCAATATACATATGCATGAAGCATTACACTGAACATTTTCAGATTAGAAAGGTGCACAATATACTTCTTGTGTTAGTCTAAACTTCTCGCCTCCAGCCTTCGATGTTAGCAGTCACAACACCACCATATCAGTGCACTTGGTTACCTTCATCCAAAGGTGGAGCATAGGCAACTTCACAAGGTTATAATACACATTTATTTCACAGATTAACTAAAGCTGGATTACTTCCATTTCCATCCAAGAAAGGAAACAAATCTGAAATTGCAAGCGAGCAGAATGATGCAACAAAATCAAATTGCTCCTAATAAAATTGACATCAAAAACAAGCAGCACTGTGCGAATGCATTATAAACCATTTTGTTGATCATAACGGAACAATACAGTTTAGTTGAAATGCACTGCTTCTTTGCAGCATATACTTCGTGGAGGGAAAGAAAAATCACCAATGTCACAGAACAAAAATAATTAAAACAGCTCAAGGACTGATTCTTCTGCTTTCAAAAAACACCTACATACATTTAAGGGTTTATCTATTAGCACTAACAAATTAAAATAGCTTAGTGAAAATAAAATTAAAACAACTGATATGACAAAAACATAAAATTGCGAAAACATGGTTTTAAAGTGTCAAATCAACTAAACTACAAACTTTTTTATTATACATATTTTATGACCTAAACCATGAACTAACATTCATCTTTTTTAACAAGGTATAATATTCTAGCCGTGCTTCTCAAGAGGATTTTTATGGGAGAGTCTATAGCACTTAAGATAATTGTAAAGTTTAAACGTTGAAGGTCTTTGGAATTGCTGCAAGGCAGAATCCTGAGGGGTGCACAGAATACTGTGAACTAGACGGAATCTTCAATCAGACGGAACACTCAGAATCTGACTGAATCTTTAACATTATTAACTTCAGCTGCCATCTTCATATGAAGAAATTAAGGGGACGCTTTACAGTGATTATGGTTTCAAATATACACAAGAAGCAAATTGGTATTGGACTGGTAGTGAAAAAGTGTTGTTTTTCTCTTTCTTTTTTTTTAATGGCCTCACAAAAAAATAAAATAAATACAATTATAATTAACCAGCACCATTGGTTTTCTATTTAGGAGTGTTGCTCACAAAAACACACAGGATCAAATTTTACCAAAAAAAGCAAAAGAAAATAAAGGAAATTATATTTTGAATTTGAAAAACAAAGCCTATTTTAATGACCATTAACATTATTGCATTAATATCACTTTTTTCCCCACATTATTTTTAAAGATGATTAATACAATTAAACTTATTTCATACTGTATATTTTTTAATTACCATGATTACCATATGTTTTAATCACCATAAATTATAATCTCTAACACAAATAAATCCATGATGTAGAAATACTTAAAAAAAAAATTTGTGCATTATGATAACTGGGGGAAATGGGTTTAAGTCAAATGAAAAACATTTGTTTAGTCCAAAACAGGCTTAAATTATTTCATGCAAAATATATTTCCTTATTTATATGTCCTATTTTGTGACCTGCACAAGTTCTTGATAAGATGTAGAGAGATTCACCCTTAGTTTGCTTTTAAAATTATAACTGCCTTAACTGTTCTTCTAAGAAACCACTGTGGACTTGACAAAAAAAATCCATAATTAAAACAAAACAAAACATGAAGCATGATATCTGTGCCATTGCTGAGGTTCCTTCTGCTCTATCCATCTTTAAAGTTAAAGAAGAGCAGGCGGATCGCGTTAAGACGGGAAGAGGCCAGATCGCACAGCTGAAGTGCCGTTACTGGCTCAGCCCAGACTTCTGCTGCACCGGGACGGGACGGGAAGGGAAGGGAAGGGGAGCGCAGAGCAGCCATTACTTTTTTAGTGATTGTACAAAGTTCCAAAGGTCTTTGATCACCTGCAAGAAAACAAATGAGGGGAGAGAGAGAGAGAGAGAGGAGGGGGAAAATGATGAGTTTGTGAAGCTGGAACGGAGTTTCTCTGATGTAGCGACTCATTTGGATGCTTAATAATTAGAGCCGTGTGAGTCAGTTTGGATGAAAAGCTCCACATTAGCGGTGCGTCTGGGGTATAACTACAGCACCGAGTCCAGAGGAAGGGGGTGCAGTCGTTGTACATACCAGAGGGTATGACTAGTGCCTCTCTCTGACAAAGACATGTCTCACACCTCTTTGCCTGCTGTGCTCCCAAAGCCGTTTTGCTTGAAAACTCAGTCACACACACATCCACACATGCTCCACCCGTTGTACATCTGAGAGGACACCTGCGCTGCAAAGTCTGACACGCTCCAGCCTTGTTTCTAGAACAGACTCGCAGGGCGCAATGCATCAAATAGCTCATAACTCATTACCGACCAAAACACAAAAACATCCAAACTCTCTTCCAAATCCTTGTGAGCTGCCTTGCAGCATACTTTCGAAGGCAGCATCCCAACTGAAATGGGACCTCAGAAGTGATCTGGAACCGTCTTCATAGGCAGGGACACATATAAATGGTGCTCCTCGAGTGAAGTGCACAGGAGACTTGACTCAATATGATGAGTATAAAAAACAAGAAACAAAAATTGGATAAAAATATAAGTTTTAGGTATTAAATGAAATGTAAGTATAGTGGGCAGCCATTTATGCCGCGGCGTCCAGGGAGCAGTTGGGGGTTCGGTGCCTTGCTCAAGGGCAACTCAGTCGTGGTATTGAGAGTTGAGAGAACGCTGTACATCCACTCCCCCCACTTACAATTCCTGCCGGCCCGAGACTCAAACTCAGAACATTTAGATTACGAGTCAGAATCTCTAACCATTAGGCCATGACTTCCAGGGTCAATATTAGAGAGCAAATAAATGAAAATGTAGAAAATGGGAGTTTCTGTGCTCCTGACACACATCAGCCAAGCAGAAAAGCAAATGCTGATCATTTCAAATAAGGGGAAACATTGGGCAATAAGGTTTTCTGTTTATAGGACAATAATAAGTGTCGGAAGAGGGACTTCTATTTTGACGGTGCTAAAAACCCTGTGTCTGAGTGCAGTCCTGTCTAATAATGGCTAGTTTCCACCGAGCAGTACGGTTCGATACAGTACAGTACGCAATTATGTCCGTTTCCACTGTCAGAAGTTGTGAATGGTACCAAAATAGCGAACCGTACTGTACCACTTTTTTTGTACCCTTCCGTTGGGGTACCTAGCACAGCAAAGGGTACCAAAAGGGTGGAGCTAAACTCACTGCAGAACATTGATTGGTTGACTTAGAATCGTCACTTTTGCGTGATACAAGGGGATAAAGCTTCTCCTTCACTCGTTCCGCTTTGCTGTTCATTAGTGTTATACAGTCCATGGTTTTTGTCTTTACATCAGAGTTCGCAAACACGAAAATATATACCTTGTATTTTATAATTTTATATTTTCACACAGACCGTTTCTCCGTCTCTCAATATTTCTTGTCCGTTCTTGCGGACTTGTGAAACGTCACCCAAAAACCTGCATAATTTTCTAAATATTACTGTTATAGTGACATGAAATGTAGTTTTAAGAGTTTTTCAGACAAGAATGTAATAGTTTAAAAGTCAAATCCACAGTTTATTTATAAAGGTAGCGCCTATTGGAAAATTTGCCATGTTGATTTCGCAGCTCCAGGTGTTCACCAGGCGCTCAGTGATCTTGTTTCCACTGAGAGCAGCCTAAGCTCAGCCATTCCTTCTGACGTTTCCCGCTGGCTCTGATGTCTCTGTAGTGATTAATCATGAGATACAATTAGTTTTGGGTTGGCTATATTTAACAGGCATTCGTGGTCTCATGAACATGTACTTTAATACTGAACAACCTTGATCTAACTGATAAATATTTAATGCTACAAACTCCAGCTGTTAGATCTTCTTTATTTGTGTTTTTCATCAGCTTCTTGATTTTTCGGAAAATACTAGAGCATAATAGGATTACAGAATCAAGAAGTTGCTATGTAAAGCATAAATCAGTCTATTTTACAGATGCATTCTTGATTACATTTTCAAACATATTTCTAATTACATTTGTTCCTAATTAAAGTAAATATAGAAACTGTTATGCATCTTGAAATGAAATGTGTGTGAAATGAAGCGTGATTTCCAACAAACCTGTATCCGCTATGATACTGATATTCGCTAACAAAAGAAATCCATATCGGTCTACAACTATCTACAGTACTTTTTTAAATGCTGTCTAGATATGCAGCACACTAGGTTTTGAAACAGCAAATACTGGGACCATAAATCAGGAGAATGTAAATGCAAAAGAAAACAAGTTTTCACTGCTTTAATGCCATAAAACAAATAATGGCAGGTTATAGTACTTGTATAACATAAACTGATTTTTAGGGCTAATGAAAAAAGGGTCATGTGTTTTAATGTGTGTTCCTGCAGCTCAAAAAGCAGACACCGAAGTCATGGGTTTGATTCCCAGGAAACTGAGAAATATATAAACCGCTTTGGATAAAAGAGTCTGCCAAATAAATGAAATTGAATTTAAATTATGCTTAAATGCATAAAAATAAGATAACAAATAAAAAATTAGGGTACAATGAGACCTGGATGTGTTTTTGTAAGATCCACCCCGTTGGTACCACTAACACACACACAGACAGACACTCTCTCGTGTGTAATTCATCCCGACAAAGGAGGAGATTCAGCAGACATGATAGTGCGCTTTAGCTAAAAGAGATTTTTCTCTTTTGAGCCAAACGTGGCCATTTGTGAGGGCTGCTTTAGACTACTGCAATATTTCAGGTCAACACCCAGCCTGACACAAACGAATGCAAAAAAAAAAAAAAAAGACTAAACTCTAGACTAAAAGACAGAGAGAGAGGAATGAGTGAAGGAGGGAATTAAATCACAGCTAAAGATGTCAGGCATGACAGCTCCCTCCGGAGAGCGGCAGGAGAATCTCAGTATGCCACCCCCAACAGACCCACGAAGACAGAAGATGCTAAGGCCTAAATTATACTCAAGTTAAATGTAGATGTGATTATTTCACTTTTTAAACGAATATATATTAAATATATAAAAATGATAAGGAGACAACTAAATTAATACAAATTGTATTAGTTTTTAGCTAATTACCAAGTTAACATTTTCTATTTTCATTTAGTTTATCCTGAAGTACTCAAA
The DNA here is from genome assembly GCF_963082965.1 of Carassius carassius. NCBI lineage: Eukaryota > Metazoa > Chordata > Actinopteri > Cypriniformes > Cyprinidae > Carassius > Carassius carassius. Next base: position 19,232,836 of record NC_081783.1, on the reverse strand, counting down.
TAAATACCACTGAGAAAAAAAACTAAAATATATAAAATAAAAGCTATATTAGTATCTCAATGATACTAAAACAACACTGCCCTGAAGTTGTTACTTTCCAGCAATGCAAGACCGCATATAACGATGTTGAACTGGACATAGTAAAGTTTCCCTTCGCATAACAGAGTACATTTCAAGCCTTATGCTTTTGTATCTCTTCACCGGCTGAGGAATGTCTCATCTTCTGATCTGAAGGGTCTTAATCTTTTAAGTGGACATTTCTTACATAAAAGACCTCTTAGAAGTGAAATTTTGTCAGGGCCATACATGCCTTTTACACAACGTGCGGACACTAGAAATACTCCAGCCTGAGGATGACAGTGCTTTATGAAAGCAGCGATACTCACTTGTTTATCAGAGATCTTGAAAGAGCTTCTAGCGTAGTTCTCAAACTTCTGTTCCGTCTTTGGAAGCGGCTTCCCCTGTTTCAGAGAAACATATTTTTGTAGAAATGAAATGGCCCTTTTTCATCACTTGTGTCTCTCTGCTAAGTGTTGAGATCATCCTGACTCGAAGCCAGAGCGCTGCTGCCGTGATGAACAGGGTGAGTCGTTGGGTGTTGGACGCACTTCAGTGAACTCACATTTTTTGTGGCATTTACAGTAATTCCAGTTCCCCTTATCTACAGCAGACCGAATGAAATCACACGGACACAAATCATCATATCTGCTCTACACAATCCATCCGCTTTATCCTTCCAGTTTTAAACTAGATATTACAGCACAACAAGCTATTCATCTCGCTCTTCTGTTTCTGGCGTTTTTAAGAAGTGTATAGCTAGCATAGAGATGTCTATAAGAAAGTTTTTTCAGCCTGCTGTTGATTGTCACAGACAATAGTCGACTAGTCCCCAAGTATGTGCACTACAATTCAAAAGCATTAAGAATTTATTTTTGATTTTTTTTTAACAAATTAATACTTCCATTCAGCAAGGATACATTAAATTGACCAAAAGTGACAGTAAGACATTTATAATCTTACCAAGATATCTACACTGACAAATTGTTGGGATCAGATTCTTATGTTTTTCAATGGAGTCTCTTATGCTCATCAAGTCTGTTTATTTGATTAAAAATACAGAAAAACTAAAATGGCAAGATTTAGTGAAACATTTATTGCAATTTCTAATATTGGTTTCCTCTTTTAATATACTTTAAAAGATCATTTATTTCTGTGAATCAAAGCTGTATATTCAGTATCATTACTCCAGCCGTCAGTGTCATGTGATCCTTCAGAAATCATTCTAATATGCTGATTTATTATCAGTTTTGAAACTGTTGTGCTGCTTAATATGTTTTTGGAATCTGCTAATTTTTTGATTCTTTGATAAAAATTTAAAAAGAACAGCATTTATTTAAAATAACGATCATCAAAATAACTATACGAATAAACAGCATTTAATTAGAAAACTATCACTTTACTATCACTTTTATCACACATCCTTGCTGAATAAAAATATTAATTAAAAAAAAAATCTACTTTGAATAAACAATGTTATTTTTAATCTTTTATTTATCAAAGAGTATCAAAGATCCCAGAAAAATGAAGCAGCACAACTTTCCAAAAAATATATATATTTTTTTTTACATTTGAATAATTTCACAATATTACTTTTTTTACTGTATTTTGATCAAATGAATGCAGCCTTGGTGAGCATAAGACTTCTTTAAACACAAGGTTTCTTTCAAAAACATGAAAAATGTATTTTACCAACCCCAAACTTTTGAACAATAATGTAGGTGGTGCTGATGAAATGAGAGTTGTGCATATATTTATTATAGACTCATAGTTTATACCTTGTGTAGTTAGTTTTAACATACTGAACAGTGAATGACAGCAGATCACACATGCGGTAAATTCACATTATGGAAAAAGCATCTCACTGCATGGTGTGTTTGCATGCAGTCATTTAACATTTAAAGGATCAGTACTGGTTTCAAAAACATGGGGATGTAATGAGAGACTCCTCACAAAGATCAGGAGGCTCTTATGGATCTGAGGATGAAGAAGGTTAGTGGTCAGGGGTGCATTTGGGAACTGATTGAGGAAGTGAGCAGGTGGACTCTCAAAGACTGGATAATCCCACATATGATGATGTCATATGTCCCCCTCCGGCCTTTAACTCAGACACCTCATTAACATTTGACCTCCTCATCATCTGCTAAATCGGTGTACTTATTGCTGTTAACACACAGCATGTGTGTTTGTTTGTATGTATGTATGTATGTCAGGTCTAAAGCATGTGTGCGATTACAGAAAAGAAATGCATTCACATGTAGCAGAGAGACAAATATCAATGTGAAAGGGAATATGTACCTCTTTAGCTGCTGATGAAAGTTTGCTTTTGACCTCGCTGAGGGTGGGAGTGCTGGGAGACTTCCCAGAAGGCCCTGCTGCAGACTTGTCTTTTACTTTCTGTGGTGTCTGAAATAAGAAAAATGCTAATTATTTGAATCTAGAAAAGTTCACGTTGACCTTTATTTGTATAGCGCTTTATACAATGCAAGTAGTTTAACAGGAGTTCACATAAGTTAAGAGGAAACTTCATCAAATATGACACAAACCCTAATTCTGCTCTTCAATGTTGATTCAGTTTAGTTCAATAACATTGCTGATGTATAAAAAGTCCAATTCAGTATAAAGCACCTCTACAGCTGTCTTCATTCAGCCCAAGTTCTGTTTTCATCTAATAGCATCAGATTTCACACATCATGCTAGATACTGACAACAAAAGGCCAAGTACAATCAAAAAAGTTTATTCTCATTCTTAACATCTCTAACACCATCAGGCTCCTTGACCCATTTAGCCTTAACAACCAGCGACCTAGTCTGGCCCACAGACCTCTGCACTAATGACAACACCCTTTGACAAATTTGGAAGCGGTACAAATGATCCTTTTATTGCTTCCATGCAGGAGAAGACAAGCCCGAAGCTCTTGGATGTGGCGGGGGGACGTTCTGCCAAGAGGAAGAATAAATGACTTGGTTTTCAGTGACAAGACTATCATTTCCAAACACTCTCATGTTATATAGAGATCAATAACTTAATGTATCAGCACCATTAAAATGATTACACACTGTGGCCACAAAAACACTTTTAAACTATATTAATATCCATTAATATAACCAAGGAAGGACCCTGCAGGTTTTTAGTCATAACTTCACTTTTCACAGTCATGTTTGCATTTTACTGACTTTTTTGTAAGAAACTTCAGAGGCCCACAACATCAAATGTAATGAGTGAGTACAAATCCAAGTGAGCTTTAGAGAAAAGTGAATATTAACTGGGTACAGTGCTTATTTCTTGGTGAAAATTGAATCATAATAAAACAAAAAAAAGGAAATGTGGCCAATGCCATTTTTATCCTTCCATCACAAAATAATCCAAAAATATTGGATGCATATTTCCACCTTACAATGCACTCAGAAATGTTTACGAGCATTTGAACGAGTTGCATATAAAATTTTCATCCATTTGGATTACAGTTTTAACAAACATTGTGGTGCTTATATGTAATCATACATTAATTAAACTGTTGAGAATCATGTAAGATTTTTTTTTTTAAATACACAATAACCTGGTTTATACGTGTACATATATATTGTTTTTCTTTTTAATCTCATACATTTTAACTAAATCTCGCTTTTTCCATATTTTTCCAATATATTTTAGCCATATTTAAGGATGCTAAATCTAAATGTAATTGCTTTTACGATTAAAGGGTTAGTTCACCCCAAAATGAAAATTCTGTCATTAATTACTCACCCTCATGTCGTTCAGAACGGAGGTCGCAGGTCTTACAGATTTGGAACAACACAAGGGTGAGTAAAAAATGACAAAACTTTCATTTTGGGGTGAACTAACCCTTTAAAAGATTTATGCTGATTCTGAGCTTAAATATGCTTATTTATATAAAAACAAATATATGAAAATTATCAATATAAACAATGCCATGAATTTTGCCTGTTTCTTATCCCTTTCATTTATGACGGATTGGCTAATATTAAGACACATTAAGGTTATTCGATTGTTCATGTTAATGCATTCCAAATGGATAGAAATTTTGTGCGCAATTTCAATATATAAATTTAAATGTAGGCTGGTTATGAGTGTCCCTGTGAACGCTTTTAAAGGTTTTGGACACCGTTCGTGTTTGAAGTCAGTTTACCTCAAGTACACACAGGTGCTGTAGCAGATGCTAGAAGCGTCTCCTGTGACCGCTTGTGATCGTGTTTAGGAGGGCGGATCTCTGATTTCGTGACTACATCGGACGGTAATTTTCTTTCAAAGCCAGGAAAGTTTACCAGGTGTAAACGGTGTCTGTGTTGGTGCTTTGAAAGTAAAATGTTTACGTGCTCTCTGATACTCTGTCATAGCACAGAAGGTCTGGGAGATTGTGAGGGCAAATGTCTGTATTATTACAGCTTCACTAAAGAATCTGGTGTCCACCCTCTAAAAGAGTGGGTCTGTGTCTGTGTCTGCTTATTGGGCACAGGTGTGTGTCCAGCTTTCAGCAGAGCGATACTATCCCTCTGCAGACTGAAATAGTCTCTCTCTCTCCCTCTCAGACACAGACACACACTGGCCTGTCCGTGCATGCAGCCCAGCCAGGAATCCACTCTGATTGTAGGGTTACACTGATGGACAGAGCCTTGTTTTACACAGTAAGTAAAAACAAAATGGAACTAGAAGGAAGAAATGGAGATGTAAAGCATGAAGACATCTGGCAAATGTGAATATATGAATGCTTCAAATGACCTCAGTGCCCTTTAAAGTGAACCCTACTGAGACAATCTCATACCTGCCAACCTTGAAGAAATTTTATGAGTACTACAACCCCCCCCCCCCCCGCATGCACGCGAGAACCTGACAGCCCACAGCCAATGTATGCTCCACCGTTGCACACACACCTGTGAGAAACCTATGAGATACCTAACACTATAATACATATTATACACATAATATCCTTTCACCAATTAAGATTTATTAGTTACTCAATAACATATACAAGTAGACCATATATGTTATACAATTACTGCAATCACTCCGAACATTTTGTACAGGAGGCATAGCCCATGGAAACTCCTTCCACCTAAAAATCTTGTCAGAAATAAAAGTAAACTGAGGACATTCTTTCTAAATAAATAAATCAAAACATTAAATAAATGTGCAAAACCAGCAGTTATCAATATCAATATCAGTTTGCTAAAAACAAACAACAATATTTTTAAATATAATTTTCCATGCATAGTGTTTAAACTTTTGCATTGTTTAAGTTGTTAAAGGTTGCAGATTTGGCTTTTTTAAGTAGTGCATCAGTGAAAGTCTCTTTGTAACAAATGCTGCCTTTGGAGGCAATCATGGCTTTTCTTGTCACCAGAGAACTAAACATCTCTGTGCTCATATTAATAGATTATTATTAATGTTGAAAAGAGCGGAGAATATTATTATTATTTTTTTTATTTATTTTTTTTCAGGGGAATAAATTGAAAGAACAGCATTGTTTGTTACATTTATATTATTTACATCAAGCTTTTGAATGGTATAGTATTGTATATTGTTATTGAAACTTCATAATGTTTCACTTGATTATACATTTAGTCAGGAATTATAGTTTGGAAAAAGTCTAACTAATAAAATGTTTACACGTTATGTGAAAACTAGTACAAGTATATAAATAAATAATAAGAGACTTACTCATGTTTATGATCTCTGCTGAATAAAGTGCTTCATTCTTTTTTTCTGAGGAAATCCAATTCTCAAATACTCAACCAAATCACATTTTGGGGTGAATTATATCTTATTCTTCTCATTGCGAAGCAAACAGTAAAATAAAAATAAAAACTTTATTTAACATTAGAATCTGAATAGGGCGTTCAGTGCGGGGGCGTGGTCACAATAGAAGAAAAACGGACATCGCGTTGTTTTCATATGGATTACTTTAACACAGAATATTTGTTTTCGGCGGCACTTGTTTAGTTTAAAAGTAAACATGTCAAGCTTTCTATAGATATCTCTCTCATGTCTCTTCGTTGAGTATTCACGGAGTTACAGTTCATTTTAATGACGTGTTTGTAAAAGAAGTTCAGCGCAGACAAAGGCTGCAGACAGCACACCTTGTTTGTTATCTTTATTTTATTAGTGCACAGTTTTGTTGTTATGTCTGTATACAAATAAAAGTAGACACTTTACAGATTCCATTTTGCTCTAATCTGTACCTGATCAAAACTGAAAGTGTAATTTAAGTTCTTTTCGGGGTTATCAGGAGAAAATGTCTCATAACGCGTATACGCATTTACCGACTCAAGAGGGTTGAACATATACACATATACATATATGCACACATATACACACACACACACACATACATATATATATGTGTGTATATATATATATATATATATATATATATATATATATATATATATATATATACATATATATACATATATACACATACATACATACAGTCGTGGCCAAAAGTTTTGAGAATTACATAAATATTAGTTTTCAAAAAGTTTGCTGCTAAACTGCTTTTAGATCTTTGTTTCAGTTGTTTCTGTGATGTACTAAAAAATATAATTACAAGCACTTCATACGTTTCAAAGGCTTTTATCGACAATTACATGACATTTATGCAAAGAGTCAGTATTTGCAGTGTTGGCCCTTCTTTTTCAGGACCTCTGCAATTCGACTGGGCATGCTCTCAATCAACTTCTGGGCCAAATCCTGACTGATAGCAACCCATTCTTTCATAATCACTTCTTGGAGTTTGTCAGAATTAGTGGGTTTTTGTTTGTCCACCCGCCTCTTGAGGATTGACCACAAGTTCTCAATGGGATTAAGATCTGGGGAGTTTCCAGGCCATGGACCCAAAATTTCAACATTCTGGTCCCCGAGCCACTTAGTTATCACTTTTGCCTTATGGCACGGTTCTCCATCGTGCTATAAAATGCATTGTTCTTCACCAAACTATTGTTGGATTGTTGGAAGAAGTTGGTGTTGGAGGGTGTTTTGGTACCATTCTTTATTCATGGCTGTGTTTTTGGGCAGAATTGTGAGCGAGCCCACTCCCTTGGATGAGAAGCAACCCCACACATGAATGGTGTCAGGATGCTTTACTGTTGGCATGACACAGGACTGATGGTAGCGCTCACCTTTTCTTCTCCAGACAAGCCTTTTTCCAGATGCCCCAAACAATCGGAAAGGGGGTTCATCGGAGAATATGACTTTGCCCCAGTCCTCAGCAGTCCATTCACTACACTTTCTGCAGAAGATCAATCTGTCCCTGATGTTTTTTTTTGGAGAGAAGTGGCTTCTTTGCTGCCCTTCTTGACACCAGGCCATCTTCCAAAATCTTCGCCTCACTGTGCGTGCAGATGCGCTCACACCTGCCTGCTGCCATTCCTGAGCAAGCTCTGCACTGGTGGCACTCCGATCCCGCAGCTGAATCCTCTTTAGGAGACGATCCTGGCACTTGCTGGAATTTCTCCGACGCCCTGAAGCCTTCTTTACAAGAATTGAACCTCTTTCCTTGAAGTTGATGATGATTCTATAAATTGTTGATTTAGGTGCAATCTTAGTAGCCACAATATCCTTGCCTGTGAAGCCATTTTTATTCAACGCAATGATGGCTGCACACGTTTCTTTGCAGGTCACCATGGTTAACAATGGAAGAACAATGATTTCAAGCATCACCCTCCTTTTAACATGTCAAATCTGCCATTCTAACCCAATCAGCCTGACATAATGATCTCCAGCCTTGTGCTCGTCAACATTCTCACCTGAGTTAACAAGGCAATTACTGAAATGATCTCAGTAGGTCTTTTAATGACAGCAATGAAATGCAGTGGAAAGGTTTTTTGGGATTAAGTTAATTTTCATGGCAAAGAAGGACTATGCAATTCATCTGATCACTCTTCATAACAATCTGGAGTATATGCAAATTGATATTATAAAACTTTTCCAATTTCCAATATTTATGTAATTCTCAAAACTTTTGGCCAAGACTGTACATACATACACACATATATATATATCATCACCGGCCGATCGGTCACGGCTGCCGACAATCAAGCTAGCTGGATGCTAACGCTGTTCTCCGTGTTCCCTTGCAGAAAGCTCGTGACCGATCAGCACCCCCACAAACGGACACGCCGCACCTGGGATACCACCACGACCAGCGCACCAGCACTTCCCACTTCTGACCACTAAAACTCTCTCACCCTAATAAATCCACCCTCCGGGGCCTTACTTTGTACTCCTCGTGGTCGTGTGATTCTTCACCCCGTGACAATATATATATATATTTACTAAAACTAAAAGTAAAAATATAAAAAAATAAAACTAATTCAACAATTATATATTAACAAATATATGAATGAATACTACAATAGTATATGAATCATTCTAAAATAACAGTATACACATCAACATACAAACACATTTTAAACATTTTGAAAGGTCTACTTTTAGAGCCAAGTGCAGTGTGAAAACAAAAAGAACAGAGAATTTTCTTTTTGTGTCTGAGTTTGGTTCTTGCAAAAAAGTAAAAGTAAAAAAAAAAAAACACCACAAAACCAAACCATCTTTAGATGCATCTTTGTGTACCAGTTCAGCTTCAAGGCGAACAGGTAAACATGTCACGGTTGGTAAACTGTGTGTAACGATATCACCCTTCATATTCATCCGGAAGAAGGAGGCGGGAACCGGCGGACAATCAAAAACATTTTAATAACAAAATAAACACAAAACAGTGCACCAGCCCCTCACGGACGACTGGTGCGCATAAAATAAAAACCAAAACACAACTAAAAGCCCAGGCCTGGTCCTCTCTCGTCCACTGTCGTCGCTCCAGTTTTATATCCTTCCATCTCCTCCATGGGCCTCGAGACCGGTGGGACGAACAGGTGTAGTTCATCTCCAATCACTCCCCCGGCCTCGCTCCCATGTCCCTCGGCCCCGCCCCACTCGTCACATACCCCCATCGCCCCTCGCAGGCCGGGGGGTACTCCCGAGACTGCGCTCTACTCCCCCCCCCCCCCTCCCTCCGGGGGGGCCGCTCACGGGGACCTGCGGGAACCTGGGGGTAGGACAGGCGAGGCGAGAGAAAAGGAGATGGAAGGAGGAGCGACAGAGACGAGAGAGGGGAGAGAGGAAAAAAAAAAAAAATTCCGGTTCCCAGACGCACCGCTGCTCGGCCCTCCACCAGCTGGGTGATCTCCTCCGCGGTGCCTGGCGGTGGCACTGGACGGCCCTCGGCGGACGGCACGACACTCCTCCGCCGCCCGGTGGACGGCGACGGCTCCTCCGGTTTTGGGCAGCCGGCAGGAGTCCCCCGTTCCCTGCTCCTCCCCGTTCCGGCGGATGGCAGCAGGCTCCGGCCACCTGGCGAACGGCGCCGACTCCTCCGCTCCCTCACGGACGGCAGCCGTCTCTCCACATCGTGGGCGGCCGGTAGCGAGCTCGCCCGTCCCCGGCAACTCGCTCCAGCCCACCGCCTCGAGCGTCCATGGCGGCACACTCCTCGCCTGCTCGATGGCACCGCGGATTCACCACAGCGGCGAGGGATCTTCAGCAGCGCGTCCCTCCCTCTCCCGGGCTTCGGCACCACTGTAACGATATCAACCTTGATATTCATCCGGAAGAAGGAGGCGGGAACCGGCGGACAATCAAAAACATTTTAATAACAAAATAAACACAAAACAGCGCACCAGCCCCTCACGGACGACTGGTGCGCATAAAATAAAAACCAAAATACAACTAAAAGCCCAGGCCTGGTCCTCTCTCGTCCTTCACTGTCGTCGCTCCAGTTTTATATCCTTCCATCTCCTCCATGGGCCTCGAGACCGGTGGGACGAACAGGTGTAGTTCATCTCCAATCACTCCCCCGGCCTCGCTCCCATGTCCCTCGGCCCCGCCCCACTCGTCACACTGTGATCTCTGGGTTTTACACTTTGTGGGTGAAGTCTGTGTGTTACGCGTCAGCACTGATTAGTTTGTGGGCGTCTCCGTTAATTGTCATCAGCAACAGCTGTCACTCATTACTCATCCCTATATATTGGCTTGTCTAGCGTCTTGTGTTCGTGAGAGCGTTGTTTCATGTTTATGACCTATGCTTTGCTTTCTTGTGTGTTTCGGTGTTGGATGTCCGTCTCTCCCCATAACCCCGTCCACTCTACGCAACCCACCACCAAGCAACACCACTTACCTTCGTCTCGCTTAGCCGCATTTCCTGTGTCACCCTCTCCTGCTGCCTACTCACCTCTGCCTTCCGGATTCGTCACTCATCACCACCATCTTGGACTGTGCATTCCTCCCAGCGTTGTTTGTGTCTCAAGTACTGTCTGTATCATTGTCTTCATTAAATATCATTAATCTCCCACTTGCTTCCTGCCACTCGTTCACCCAGTCGTTACAGAACGATCTCACCAAACATGGAACAGGCGAGCAGCACTTCACTGTCTGAATTCATTCACCACAGCATCAACCGCATGGATCAGCAGCAGGAGAGCATCGTGAACACTGGACGTGCGATCCAAGCGCTGGTGACACAGGTGTCCGAGCTCACCCAGCGGATTCATCAGCTCACCTCTCCCACTGCGCCCACCGCACTGCCTGCGCCGCCCGTCCCCCGGGAGACCTCCCAGGACCACTTCCGGCCAGAGCCGCGACTTCCGGCGCCAGAGAGTTACTCCGGTGAGCCAAACTTTTGCAAGACTTTCCTTAACAAATGTTCCATGCATTTTGCATTGCAGCCCCGCACCTTCGTGACAGAGGAGTCCAAGGTTGCGTTTGCTCTTACCCTACTCTCTGGCAGGGCTGCCTTATGGGGGACGGCGGTGTGGGAGAATCAACATCCGTGTTGCGCCTCGTTCCACGCCCTCTCCGAAGAGATGAAATGAGTGTTTGATCGAGCCGCGGCCGGCAGGGAGGCCACTCACCAGCTCTCGGACCTCAAACAAGAAGAATCATCGGTGGCAGACTATTCCATTCAGTTCTGCACCCTGGAGGCCACGTGCCAGTGGAACGAGGCGGCGCAGTGGGATCGATTCCTGCATGGGCTGGCCGACCGTGTTCAGAAGGAGATCTACCTCCTCGAGCTGCCCCCACCGTTCAACGGCCTAATCGACCTGGCACTCCGGGTGGACGCTCAGATTAACCGCCTGGGTAGACAAGTCAGTCCTACACGCCATTATGTCTCTCCGGAAAGGGGCCGCTCGAGTCGAGAGAACATGGTCGGTCCAGTCGACGATCACGAACCCATGCAGGTGGGTAAAGCTCGGCTTTCCCAGAGGGAGAGAGAGCGGCGGAGGTCCCGAGGACTATGCTTATATTGCGGTGGCTCGGGAGCATTCCATCCATTCCTGCCCGGTAAAAAGAGCCAACCCAGTAGTAAGTTTGAGGCTACTATCGGGTGGGGTCTCTGCCGGGAAGTCCTCAACCACATCATCGACTCTCCTTCCGGTGAAACTGCGTTGGGAGAACCACACTCACGACTGTCACGCCCTTCTGGACTCTGGGGCCTAAAGGTAATTTCATTGACTCTCTCCTCGCACGTCACTTGAACCTTCCAGTCCTTCCTGTGTTTCATCCCATCCATGTCACCGCACTCAATGGCCAGGAACTGCCACACGTCACCCACTACACTGAACCCATAACTCTGCTCACCTCAGGCAACCACAGTGAAACCATATCCTTTTACCTCATGGACTCCCCTGTAGCTCCCATTGTTTTAGGTCACCCCTGGTTAATCAAACATAATCCACAAGTGGATTGGGGTTTCAACACAGTCACCTTGTGGATTGAAAGTTGTCATGAGTCTTGTCTGGTTTCTGCTTGTCCTTTTGTGCCTGTTTCTGTCTTTCAGAAAAAGACCATGGTGTTATCAAATGTGCCCGCAGAGTACTTGGACCTGAAGGAGGAGTTCAGTAAGTCCCATGCTGCTTCTCTTCCTCCGCATCGTCCCTACGACTGTGCTATAGATTTAGTGCCAGGTAAGTCTCCACCTAAAGGCAAGCTTTACTCTCTTTCTATTCCAGAGAGGGAGGCCATGGAGAAATACATTTCTGATTCCTTGGCATCGAGGTTCATCCGCCCTTCCTCTTCTCCAGCGGGGGCGGGATTCTTTTTGTGGGTAAGAAGGATGGTTCTCTGCGACCTTGTATTGACTACCGAGAGCTGAACAACATCATGATAAAGAACACCTATCCGTTACCGTTGATGTCTTCAACTTTCGAGAGGTTACAGGGAGCATCCGTATTCACAAAATTGGATTTACGTAACGCTTATCATTTGGTCCACATCAGGAAGGGGGATGAATGGAAAACTGCCTTTAACACCCCTAGAGGGCACGTTGAATATTTGGTGATGCTGTTCGGGCTCTCCAACTCGCCAGGGGCTTTCCAAGCACTCGTTAATGACGTGCTGAGAGACATGGTAGATCAGTTTATATATGTTTACCTGGATGACATACTGATTTTTTCTTCATCTCTCCAGGAACATGTTCAACACGTCAGACGAGTGCTCCAGAGGTTACTCGAGAATGGGCTTTTTGTCAAGGCGGAGAAATGCGTATTCCATGCACAGTCTGTCCCCTTCCTAGGGTATATCGTCTTGTCCGAGGGAATACGTATGGATCCTGACAAGGTTAAGGCTGTGATAAATTGGCCATCTCCAGATTCCCGTAAGGCCCTACAGCGGTTTCTGGGGTTCACCAATTTTTATCGACGTTTCATTCGGAATTTCAGCCAACTAGTCTCCCCTCTGACGGCCTTGACCTCCCCCAGTACTCCGTTCAGGTGGTCGGATGCAGCCGAAACTGCATTTACCAACCTTAAGAGCCGCTTCGTTTCGGCTCCCATCCTTGTAGCTCCTGATCCCACACGGCAGTTCGTGGTGGAGGTCGACGCATCAGAGGTGGGGATAGGAGCAGTTCTTTCCCAACGTGCTGCCTCGGACGATAAAATGCATCCCTGCGCGTTTTTCTCACATTGTTTATCTCCTGATGAACGCAATTATGACATTGGTAACAGAGAATTGTTGGCCGTCAAATTAGCTTTAGAGGAGAGGCGTCACTGGTTGGAAGGGTCAGGGGTACCTTTCATTGTTTGGACCGATCACAAGAATTTAGAGTACATTAGAACTGTCCCTTCGAGACCCTGGTCACATATCGCACTAGATTTTGTTACCGCCCTCCCGCCCTATAATGGCATGACAGTCGTTTTGACCATAGTGGACCGGTTCTCGAAGGCGGCACATTTCATTCCCTTGCCCAAATTACCTACAGCCAAGGAGACAGCGGTCACTGTCCTAGATCACGTCTTTCGGTTACATGGCCTCCCCGTAGACGTGGTTTCTGACAGGGGATCCCAATTCGTATCCAAATTTTGGAAGGAATTTTGTAAATTGCTAGGAGCGATGGTTAGTCTGTCTTCAGGTTATCATCCCCAGAGTAACGGGCAGTCTGAGCGAGCCAACCAAGATTAAGAGAGAACGTTGCGATGTTTGGTCTCCAAGAATCCTTCTTCCTGGAGCCAACAACTCTCTATGGTGGAGTACGCTCACAATTCATTACCAGTGTCAGCCACGGGCCTCTCTCCGTTTCAGTGCAGCGTAGGTTACCAGCCACCAGCTTTTCCTAGTCTGGAATCTGAAGTCGCGGTCCCCTCCGCTCACGCATTTGTCCAGAGGTGCCACCGCACCTGGACCAGAGCCCGCGAGACTCTGCTCCGGACTAAGGCCAAGGCCGATCGCCACCGGTCAAAGCCTCCCGTTTACTTTGTGGGTCAAAAAGTGTGGCTTTCTACTAACAATATTCCTCTCCGTTCCGTTTCTAACAAATTAGCTCCCAAATTCATTGGTCCGTTTACGGTCACCAAGATCATTAGTCCGGTGACAGTCCGCCTCAAACTACCTCCAGCGTACAGGAGGATACATCCCGCCTTCCATGTGTCCAAAATTAAACCCGTGTTTTATTCACGTATTAATCCGCCTACCCCGGATCCCCGCTGCCGCGTCTCGTAGATGGGGAACCGACCTATTCGGTTAATCGTATTCTGGACTCGAGACAGAGGGGACGAGGATTCCAGTACTTGGTGGACTAGGAAGGTTACGGTCTGAAGGAGAGGAGTTGGGTACCTGCTAGGGACATACTGGATCACTACCTTATTGATGATTACAATCATCAGGTAGGCCCTTCTGGGAACTCCAGGAGGCGTTCTTAGAGTGGGGGGGGGGGGTACTGTCATGGTAAACCGTGATCTCTGGTTTTTGCACTTTGTGGGTGAAGTCTGTGTGTTACGCGTCAGCACTGATTAGTTTGTGGGCGTCTCCGTTAATTATCAGCAACAGCTGTCACTCATTACTCATCCCTATATATTGGCTTGTCTAGCGTCTTGTGTTCGTGAGAGCGTTGTTTCATGTTTATGACCTATGCTTTGCTTTCTTGTGTGTTTCTGTGTTGGATGTCCATCTCTCCCTGGAACCCCGTCCACTCTACGCAACCCAACACCAAGCAACACCACTTACCTTCGGCTCGCTTTCCCGCAGTTCCTGTGTCACCCTCTCCTGCTGCCTACTCACCTCCACCTTCCGGATTCGTCACTCATCACCACCATCTTGGACTGTGCATTCCTCCCAGCGTTGTTTGTGTCTCAAGTACTGTCTGTATTATTGTCTTCATTAAATATCATTAATCTCGCACTTGCTTCCTGCCACTCCTTCACCCAGTCGTTACAAAACATCCCTCAAGAATCCTCCAGAACATTTGGTCCTGCTAGATGAAAGGAGAAACTGAACATAACACAAGAGGAACATAAAGTAACGGACAATGGCTTCTAGTCTTTCTTTGTAAGAACAAAATAAATAATCCCCTTTTCCTCTGTAGTGATTGACGAGCATGCGATAGATCAAAAGGTATCAGATTAAAGGACAAATGCACTCACAACACACACATAAACACACACACACACACACTGGCAGAAGGCCAGAGAGGCCCGGTGTGGTGCAGTCATTATATAGCAGGGCGTTTTTGTGTGTTTGGAAAGGACAGCTGTAGAGTCAAGACAGCTGACAGACAGAGAGTGCAGCGAGCTTTTTAATCTACGCCAGACACTGATTACAGATGCCAGGGGACGGCACTTAATCATTAGCATGCTAGCATTTCATGTAATCAGCTGTCCTCAATACACACAAACAAAAACGGGACTCCACTGAGCGATAATCGAGCCTGTAACTTCAAAACTTTACTGACCTTTAACAACCGGGGACATTACGAATAATCTTGTGCATTGTTTGCAGCTCTATTACACTAATGCAGTTTTTATGTATGTTAGGACAGGTAACTGTCTCAGCTGCCTATAAGGAATTGATTTTACAAGTGTCCAGACAGCTGTCTTCTCAGGCTCTTCTGAACATCTACTCTCAAATACTTGCATGCTCTGGCAGATTTCTGCCCTCAGTTAACAACCACATTTTCTCATTCTGATTGAAATATAATGATTATATTTTATGGCATAGGGAATGAATTAACTGATAAAATGCATAACTTAAATGCAATGTTGATTAAAGCACATGTCAAATGCATAAATATAAATACACAACCGGTGGTCAAAAGTCTGGAGTCATTTAATTTTTTCCAAAGTAGTGTCTTTTTCTATCCAAGGCTGCATTTATTTGATCAGAATGCAGTAAAAAATTTTATATTGTAAAATATTATTACAATTTTAAATAACTGCTTTCTATTTTTATATATTTTAAAATGTAATTTATATCTGATGCAAAGCTGAATTGTTTAGCATCATTACTTCAGTCTTCAGTGTCACATGATCCTTCATAAATCATCCTAATATGCTGATTTGCTGCTCAAGAAATATATATTTTTTTTTACTTTTTTTTTTTACTTTTTTTTTATCAATGTTAAAAATGGAACCCATGATTTGGAAACCTTATTTAAGGATTTTTGGATTGATAAAAAAATTCTTAAGAATAATTTGTGTGAAACGGAAATCTTTTGTAACATTCTAAATGTTTACAGTAAGTTTTAATCAATTTAATGCATCCTTGCTTGTTTTTTTTTGTTTTTTTTTAAACGACTAACGCCAAATTTTTGAACTTTAACATATAGACCAGTGGTTTTCAATCTGTGGTCCGCGATGGTCCGCGGTGGTATTGCAGGTGGGCCGCCAATTACTATTAAAATAAATAATAATATTGTTAATATATGTAAAAATGTCTAAGTCATAACATAATAACCATTTCATAGAATTAAATAACAAAAAAATAAATATTAAACTGTAACTAAGTAATAAACCACCAATTTATATTTTTGCTGCATATGCTACAGAACAACAAATTCAAACATGCATAAATGGCTGTCAACCTAAATGGCTGTCAACATGTTCCCTCCTGACTGCTTGCTCCACTGACTGTCTACCCGCTGCCGAGCTCTGCCTGGATCAGGTTTTCCTGTTTTGCTGAGAGGTGGCAGCCCGAGTTATATTCTGTTCATTGCCAGTTAATTTTAGGGCTGTGCGATTAATAGAAATCATCATAAAATCACGATTTGAGCGCAATTTCTAAATGGCTTTATAGCACGATTTTCAGCGGCTCTGAACTCCCGCAGTATGCTATCAGATCCAATCAGAATGAAGCGCGCCTAGCACAAGAACAAAGGAAATCTGCATGGGAGCGGAGAGATTCACTCTCGTGCATTATTTTAATGTGCTTTCACGTTACAATAATGCGCTCTCGCTGCTGCTTCTGCACACTGTATACGCACTGCAGACGGAGTAGGCAGTGTTAACCTGTATAATGTATAACAAATCTATTTCAACACCTGATGCAGCGCTACAATTAATGAGCTCTATGAACAATGCATGGCAAAAAAAGAAAAAAGTCCCTGGACACTGGATTTATTTATTAATATTTTTTTTTGCCATAAGTCTATTTTGTTACACCTTTACTATAGTGATTATTTTGACTTATGACGGTTCTAGAGACCTCACAACTTTTTGATAAAGCTCTAATTGTTTTTCTTTTGGAATTATGTTTCAAAATCATCCTGAATGCATTTATGACTGTAAAGCATATCTGTGTGTGTCAAAATTGTGATTAAAATCGAAATCTCTAAATTGATCAAAGAAATTGCAAATTTATTTTTTTTGTTGTCTAATCGCACAGCCCAATTCATTCAATAAATATAGTTAAAAATCTAGCTTCTGAGTGCTAAGTTATTAACCCAACAATAGCGGGGTCAGTTAATTTTTTTGCAGTGGGCCACGCAAACATATGTGCTTGGTTGTGTGGGCCGCGAGTTGAAAAAGGTTGGGAACCACAGATATAGACTAATTTAAAATGTTACAAACTTAAATCAACATATAGACCACAATTCACTTTTTAACAAAACCGGCAGGTGAATCTGAAATTACACAAAGTGAATGGTACAAATGTGCATAAAACTGCCAGAAATGAGCAAATCAAGAGGATGGAGGATGCCTTTATCATAAGATGCTCAGTGAGCAGTCTGTTTGCGTTTCAGCTGTGGCTGACTTACATGAAAATATTTGGACTTTAGGCATGATTTTTCTTGTACAGTTTATGACAGTGCACATGCCATTCACAGACGAAGGCATCTTACAGTTCCATATTATTGTACTAAACTTGTTTCTACACGCAAATACAGTCTCACAGAGCATTCCACAACTGCTAGTGCATGTCAGTGTGAAATGCAAGCGATTTTTCTTTATGCATTCATACAGATATACAGTTCTCCATTGGGAGAATGCAAATTGTTAAGCAATGCAACGTCTGCCATATTCTAATGACAGAGCACTTGGTTTCCGCTCGCCTCATGGCCTGCAGGGACACCTAACAACCAATCCCTAATGATTTCTAATGGAAGAGGAGTGGCCACCGGAAACAAGGGTGCAGAGAAGGACGTGTAGGAGTGCCCCAACCGGATGCAGAAGTGTAAAAAGTGCCAGAGTTTGTGAAAGATGGGAGGATGTCTACTTGACTGTCTAATCTTGTCAGGTGTTTTAACAACCATGTCTTGCACCACAACATGGCCATTATGGAATTAGCCAAATGTGGGTGCACACACACACACAGCCCCCTGGGTGTTTCCATAACAGTAGGTAATTAGTGCTCCTCACGTCAGGCATCTAAGATGCTAATAACATGCTTACCGAGTCTTACATTGTTAGGTCAAGTGAACTGCCAGCGGGAGCGATGGGAAACTCATTTTGACATTGTTAAGGGATGTTTCACACATTGTGTGGGTGCTTACGTGTTAAAGGTGGTTCGGGTTTGAATGCCAAGACCAAAGGTCACCCTGTAAAGGTTTAAACCTGTGCTGCAGGGGTGTGTTCCAGGGGTCAGAGGTCAGACAAATTTAAATTTAAAGTGGTGAAAGTTCAGTCTCACCTTTGTTTGTCACCTGCAAAAAAAACTTGCCCACTTAGGTAATTGGTCATCTGGTTTGTGAAATCGCTTTGGGATGTGTGAAATGCCTGATTGACATTTTTGGGCATATTTAAATCTGGTAATTCCTAAAGCACTCAATAGAGCGCAACAGTGACCACCCCCTTTGTAACTGTCATAGGTTTGATTTTTGACTCCATTCATTTTCTGTTTTTAGAGCTCTGTGATGAATTACAACACAAAAAATTTTTATTTGATGAGAAAAAGTATTTGACAAAGCTGTGTCTTTTTATAAGGTCATGGACTTCCCTCATGGAACACTCCAAAATAATGTAATCAAATCAGAAACTGCAGAAAAATCACTTGAGAAAAAAATAATAATAATAATTCCCACTAAAATATTACACCGCATAAGTATTCAGACTTTTAACATGGTGCTTACTATTATTTTAGTATCTCTTGTATACTATATATTTTTTTGTTAATAATTTAAATTACTTTTTTGTATTTTAACTTTAAAGTTGAAATTTTCATTTTTGTTAGTTACTTTTTAAATGTCTATATACTCTATATACTCTATGCATAAATATATATTTAAAAAATCATTTAAAACCATTTTTCTTTATTTGTTTTAGTTATTCTAATACTGAAAATGTATGCCTTGGAAACTAGCAAAAGTAAGTTTACTTTTTTGTACTTTTATTTCAGTTAACATTTTTTTTTTCCAGGAACAAAAATGTATTTTATAATTTTAGTTAGTTAATGATGATAATGCTGTTTTGATAATTACAGTCTTTTTGGTTCTGATGGGGCAAGCTTTGCACTCCTAGATTTGGGGATTTTCTTCTGTTTTCCTTCTCCCAGAAGGCTCAGTTAGGATGAACTACCAGCTCTAGGAAGACTCCTGGTAGTTCCTAACTTCTTCCATTTAATAATTATGGAAGCAAGCTTTAATGCAACAGCCTTACCCAAATTTGTGTGAACACAATCCTGTCTGAGCTCTGCAGACAATTCTTTTGACCCCATGGCTTGATTTTCGCTCCGATATGCATTTTCAGCTGTTAGAAATCGGGTCCAATCAATTGAATTTGCTACAGATTTACTCCAATCAATGTGTAGAAACATCTCAAAGAGGATCCAGAAAAATGGGATCCACCAAAGCAAAATTTCATTTGTCATAGTAAAGGGTGTAATAGTAATATTTCAGTTTTTTCGTTTTTCTTTTAAGCCATCACAAATTTGGCTTTTGCTTTTGCTTTGGCATTATGGCATATGGAGTGTAGAAAAAAATTATTAAAAAATAAAGCACACAAATAAATAAAATGATTTTTTTCCTTCAGTAACCTAATTTGTGCACTCAACTTCTCTCTCAAGTTCACACTGTTCTTGCATTCTTGTGTGGATGACTGCTATTTCTCTGGATGTCTTTGAAGAACACTACTGTGCGTAGCGTTCCTACTCCTACTGTATCTTTCTGATTCAGCACCGCAATTACAGCGAAATAAAAAAAAAATCGACATCAAAGCAAATTCAACCCCACACAACAGCATGTGCACAATATGTGATTAGAAGAAAGTCTGGTGAATGCATTTCAGATTCCCAACATCGGTCACCCTGCCAGAAGGCCGTGGCTTTGTGAGTAGTTTGTTGTTTTAAAGCAGACCACAAATGACCCTTCAAATTGGGCGTTTTGGGATTGTTGCCACCAGCAGCTAGTTAAGAGCGCTTCACTGTTTCCTTGCATGGGAAAATACAATGGCCCTTTTCCATGACCTAAAAGACCTTTGAATGTCAAGATGTTTCTCTCTAAAATGCTTGATTATTAAAAGTGTATTAAGTGCATTGACTCTAAAAGGAAAAAAAAAGATACAGAAATAATGGCTTCGGGATCGTCGTGTCCTCTCAAGACTGGGCGGTTTTCAGCTAATCACAGCTGGAGTTTTGAATACCGTTACACACATTTATCTTTAGGGGTACTGCTGGTCTAATTCACATTTTGCTTTTGGCGGTGTTGACTGATCGTAAACAAAGACAGGCTGTCTCATTATCCTGTGGTTTTCTCTGTGAGGCTGCCATGTCGTCGGCGTCCTAAACTGCACCTGGACGTTTGGTAAGAATTACCTCTGGCATCCACTGGTAGACTTTGGCTTTTGGTTGGCACGGCTTGGAAATGGGACGTGGACTGAATACCGAAATCTGAAACCCAGACGGCTCCTACATCTTGCCGTGACCCCAATAAACTTATCCTGAAGCAGACCTGATCAGTATGATAGTACATAAAGTGATAAAAAGTGAGTGACGTGACATACAGCCAAGTATGGTGACCCATACTTAGAATTCGTGCTCTGCTTTTAACCCATCCAAAGCGCACACACACAGAGCAGTGAACACACACACACACTGTGAACACACACCCGGTGCAGTGGGCAGCCATTTATGCTGCGGCGCTGGGGGAGCAGTTGGGGGTTCAGTGCCTTGCTCAAGGGCACCTCAGTCGTGGTATTGCCGGCCCGAGACTCGAACCCACAACCCTAGGGTTAGGAGTCAAACTCTCTAACCACTAGGCCACGACTTCCCAACATTAACCACACTGGATTCGAACCCATGACTTCAGAGGTTCGGAACCAGTGCCTTAGCAGAGTGCGCCACATTAGTTTGTGATCGTCGTGTCCTCCCAAGACTGGCCGGTTTTCAGCTAATCAAAGCTGGAGGTTTGAATGCAGTTACACACATTTATCTTTAGGGTTACTGCTGGTCTAATTCACATTTTGCTGCAAAAACATTTCGATGTACATAAGAACTTGTCTGTTTTCTTTACTAAAGTGTTACATAATGTGAAGCTGTTTTGCATTACTGCCACACCTAATCTTATCTTTTGGTTTGCATCCATCAAATACCAACAAAGATAAAAACGTTTTTACATTTCACTTAATTATAGGCATGGATATTTAATATTAAAACCATTTTACCAGCCAAAAATGGCTGTATTGTAATATTACATCATTACCATGAAGTAAAATTACTCATAACATGTCATACCATCTATTCTGAACTATTGTTAACTTTATTTTATAAATCATAACTTACCTGTGTTTGGGGCTTCTCTGATGTCCCGGCTTTCTTGTCTGGAGAGCCGTTTTGCTTATCTGCACTCTTCTTCTTCTCTGGGGACTGGAAAAATGGACAGAAAAAAAGAGAGAGACGTTGAGATCCCAGGTTAAAATATTGAATGCGCGTCAAAGATAGAGCCGCTCCAGTCACCCGTCATTCTCAGTGTTAGAATCATAACAGCGGATAATGTTTGTGAATTGAGTGATTGTGACCGCTTTGCTCTTCAGTGATGTAACACAATACACTTCTCAGGTGTTTATTTCAGACAGCTGTCAGAGAGCCGTGATGAAAGAGAGCAGTCATTTGTAGAAAGTGTAGCCTGTCTAGTCACGACCTAATGGGACTACAGGACACCGTCACTGCTCTACAACTCTATACCCCAGAGAGAAAAACAGACAGAGGAAGAAAGACAAGTAAAAAAGGCTGAAATAAAGAAATATGAATGGGGAGTAAGAAATACTGTGCACTTTCTATGAATCTATATACACACACACATGGTATAAGGCTTTATAAACAACACTGATCATGTAAATCACCATATTATAATTATATGGTTGCTTTTTTTCTCAGGAACAAAGTTATATGACATTATAAGATCTAATGTGTAATTTGAACACTGGTAGTATATATTAATAATCATAAACAGACTTCATAGAAAGTGTTTCCAGCTAAATGAACAGTGAATGTATCAACGAGTTAAAGACCTGTTGGTTCAAAGACAGATCTCGGGATGGCTAAAGAAAGAGAGAGTAAAAGACTGAAAAGCTGTGAGAAGAGAAGAAAGCATTCAGGATGGGGGGATGAGAGAGCATGTGGAGCGTGTGACAAAAGTGCTCGTCTGTCGTCCCTCCTCAGGGCAGGAATCAGTCCTCACAGAGCAGGTATGTACCCGCTTTGATCTCTAAACACACACACAAACACACACACTGTCACGCGCTCTCAAACATTTTAATACATGTACACACAGCAGGGTTATTAGGTTTTATTGTGGTTGTCAATTTCACTTGATTTCCACTGAGTTTTAATGGTGAATAAATAGTTGCGTTTTTGAGTTTAACTACATTAATTTACATACATTTTAGATCAAATGTCTTCGACCCTGCTCCTCGGGACCCACTGTCCTGCAAGGTTTAGCTACATCCCTAATAAAACACACCTGAAGCAGCTAATTATTCTTGAAAATACACACGTGTGTGCTGATAAATACGCTGCCCATTAAAAGTTTGGAGTCTGTAAGATTTTTTTTTTTAATGTTTTTGGAAGAATCTCAAATGCTCACTAAAGCTCCATTTATTTAATCAAAAATAAAGCAAAGATAGTAATATTACTGCAATTTAAAATAACTACTTTCTATTTAAATATATTTTAAAATGTAATTTATTCCTGTGATGCAAAGCTGACTTTTCAGCATCATTACTCCAGTCTTCAGTGTCACATGATCCCTCAGAAATCATTCTAATATGCTGATTTACTGCTCAAGAAACATTTCTTAATATCAATGTTAAAAACAGCTGTACTGCTTAATATTTTTTGTGGAAACCAAGACACATTTTTCAAGATTCTTTGATGAAAAGAAAGTTAAAAAAGTATTTGATCGTTTATTTGAAAAATAAATGTTTATGTAACATTAGAACATTTCTTTACTGTCACTTTTGATTAATTTAATATATCCTTGCTAAATAAAAGTATTAATTTCTTATTCACATTCATTTGTTGACCCCAAACAAGCAAGTGATGGGTAGAGAGGTGAAGTCATCTAACCAGTGTTCATTACGAGCCAGACAGAGAGAAAGTGTCTATGAATACAGACGGATGAAGAGAGGACACAAACAAGACATGACAAAGATGTGAAGTCACTGAGGTGACATGAGGCAGGAAGAATATGTGTTATACGAAGAGACAGACAGAATGTAATGTGCTCTTAACGTGTATGGGATAATAACAAGTGGTGATGAATATGTGATGCAAAATCCTCGGACTCAGGCAGAGACTGGCACCTGCTGGTCACTTGGCTTCATTCAGGACAACAGTGCAGCAATGTAACATAAAACTGTTCAAAAGATTATGGTCAGCATGATTTTCCTGAGCAAATGGATACTTTTAGCAGGGATGCAGTACATTGATCCAAAGTGACCGTAAAGGTTTTTAGAATGTTACAAAAGGTTTCAGTAAATATATATATATATATATATATATATATATATATATATATATATATATATATATATATATATATATATATATATACATACAGTACAGACCAAAAGTTTGGACACACCTTCTCATTCAAAGAGTTTTCTTTAATTTCATGACTATGAAAATTGTAGAGTCACACTGAAGGCATCGAGGGCTATTTGACCAAGAAGGAGAGTGATGGGGTGCTGCGCCAGATGACCTGGCCTCCACAGTCACCGGACCTGAACCCAATCGAGATGGTTTAGGGGTGAGCTGGACCGCAGACAGAAGGCAAAAGGGCCAACAAGTGCTAAGCATCTCTCGGGGAACTCCTTCAAGACTGTTTGCAAGACCATTTCAGGTGACTACCTCTTGAAGCTCATCAAGAGAATGCCAAGAGTGTGCAAAGCAGTAATCAAAGCAAAAGGTGGCTACTTTGAAGAACCTAGAATATGACATATTTTCAGTTGTTTCACACTTTTTTGTTATGTACAGTACAGACCAAAAGTTTGGAAACATTACTATTTTTAATGTTTTTGAAAGAAGTTTCTTCTGCTCATCAAGCCTTCATTTATTTGATCAAAAATACAGAAAAAAATTTAATATTGTGATATATTATTACAATTTAAAATAATTGTTTTTAAATTTATTATACTTTAAATTATCATTTATTTCTGTGATGCAAAGCTGAATTTTTAGGATCATTGTCACATGATCCTTTAGAAATCATACTAATATGATGAATCATTATCAAAGTTGGAAACAGTTCTGCTGCTTAATATTTTTTCAGAATATGTGATACTTTTTTAGGATACTTTGATGAATAAAAAGTAAAAAAAAAAGAAGCTATGTTTTTAAAATATAAATATTTTGTAATAACAATATACACTACTGGTCAGTAATTTGGGGTCAGTAATTTTTTTCTTTCTTTTTTTTTTACATAAAATCAATACTTTTATTCAGCAAGGATGTGTTAAATTGATAAAAAGTGATAGTAAAGAAAATATATTATTAGAATATATATTATTAGATTTTTTTTTATTTTGAATAAATGCAGTTCTTTTTACCCTTTTATTCATCAAATATATTAGACAGCAGAACTGTTTCCAACACTGATAATAAATCAGAATATTAGAATGATTTCTAAATGATCATGTGATAGACTGGATGTTACATGTGACACCGAAGGCTGGAGTAATGATGCTGAAAATTCAGCTTTGCATCACAGAAATAAATTATTTTTTTTCTTAAGTATATTCAAATAGAAAACTGTTATTTTAAGTTGTAATAATATTTCACAATATTACAGTTTTTTCTGTATTTTTGATCAAATAAATGCAGGCTTGATGAGCAGAAGAAACTTCTTTCAAAAACATTAAAAATAGTAATGTTTCCAAACTTTTGGTCTGTACTGTATATAATTCCATATATAATTCCACATGTTTAAATTCATAGTTTTGATGCCTTCAGTGTGAATCTACAATTTTCATAGTCATGAAAATAAAGAAAACTCTTTGAATGAGAAGGTGTGTCCAAACCTTTGGTCTGTACTGTATATATATTTAATGTTAAACAAATGCAGTTTTAGCTGTGATAATAATATGAAATGCGTCTTGAGATTTCTGAAGAATCGTGTGTCACTGAAAACTGAAGTAACGAAGCTGAAAATTCAGTTTTGCATCAGGA
Source organism: Carassius carassius (assembly GCF_963082965.1). NCBI lineage: Eukaryota > Metazoa > Chordata > Actinopteri > Cypriniformes > Cyprinidae > Carassius > Carassius carassius. Next base: position 19,207,401 of record NC_081783.1, on the reverse strand, counting down.
ATAAATTACATTTTAAAATATATTAAAACTGAAAACAGTATACAATATAATAATAATAATAATAATAATAATAATTTCACAATATTACTGCTTTTCCTTTATATTTAAATAAATGCTGCTTTGGTGAGCATATGAAACTCCCTCCTTTCCAAAACATTAAAAATCTCACAAACCCCAAACGTATGAACAGCATTTCCTCTTTTCTAATTGTGTACATGGAAAGAAACACCCAGACTTACTTTCTGAGGGGTTTTGATGGGGCTCTTTCCAACAGCCTTTACCTCTTTGTCATCGTCACTAAAAAAAGAAAGAGAAAAATGCATTTGTCAAACAAAAATGTATATATATTATATATAAATGATCCTCTCCTTTCAACAGAGCACAAGTTCATGCTGTTCTCTCACTCATCATCATCATCATCATCATCATCATCGTCTTCATCACTATCCTCATCCTCGTCTTCATCGGAGTCCATTTTCAACTTTTTCTGAAATGACAGAACACAGTCATTGGAAACTATATTTTTATCAATCTGAATGGAAGTGAGAAGCAAGAGACAAGTATAATCATGCTATACTTATGAATGCATTAATTTGTCTTATCTCATCATTGCTGCTATTCTATAAAAGCATTAAGCCACTAAAAAGATGTATTGCAGTGATTTTATCATAGGTAAATCACAACAACACCCCTTAACCCAAGTAAAAACACTGTGACAGCTTCTCATGGCTTTCTGCTTCAATATGAATTCAGGGATCATTTCAACACTCTGACAAAAGATTTCAAACAGACTCTCTGTGTATCACATCGATGGCAAGCTGTTGCTTGTCTCTGACACTTATCTAGAGGATTAAGTGTGTATTGAACAATGTGTCTCTTTATTGAGATTCCGCAAAAGTCAACAGGGCAACCTCACAGTTTCTCTTTCAATATTTCTGGACACTTAGTTAAACCCTTTTCTTTTCTTATTTACAAAAGAAACACATTGTCTGCGATAAATACACTACTAAAGATGATCATCTTCCTTATTATTTGTATCTCTTTTTTTTTACCAGCACAAATATCAAAACATACTAACATCAAGATACATTTTCTTGAGAAGCAAAATTATTTGAGATATAAGGTCTTGTTTTCGGAAAGATTCATCAACATTTAGTGAGTTTGTGCTTAAAATAGAAAATGGTGTAGAAATAAACTTCCTTTAAAGTGAAAAACAGATTATTTTTCTTATCCCACTAATAGATTTCTTTCTTGTTTTAAGCATGAACTCACTTTGATACAAATTTTAAAAAACAAGACTTAACATCTGAAATAATTTGTCTTTTCAAGAAACTGTATCTTGATTTAAGAATTACTGTACTGTAATTGTACTGGAAAACATGACAATACTATCAAGTTTGCATTAATGCATTAAGTATACATCTCTGATTATATCGAGTTTTATGTTTAATGCACCAAAAAAACAGCCATGATTTAGTAGTTTTTGAATGAATTGTGTGTAAACTGCATTATCCGTTGAGTGGTTTGAGGTGAGAGATTACCTGAGCCACTTTAGCAAGGGTCATGTTAGACGGTCTCTTCACTGGTGATGTATTATTCTCCTCCTCTTCCTCATCCTCATCATCTGATTCCTTCACACCTGAGCAAACCACAAAGATCTCCAGAAATCAATAACTTTATTTTAAATAAAACCAAAACAATGTCCATGTTTTGTGACTAAACCAATCTGACATATATAAGTGGAAGCCTAAATGCTGCACTCATTAAATGTCTGGAGAATAGAGCTGACGTGTTGAAAGTGTCTGAACAGCATGCGCAAACATATGGAAGCGATTATATCAGAGAAAGTGGTGTCACATGGTGCTGGTTAATTCATTTTGAGTCCGTATGGAGAGTGAAGGGCCCTTCCGGACGGCCAGATTACTCCCATGAATGTCGCAACAGGTTGAGAGGATCATTTCATCAGAGAGAAGAGGAGAGTAAACAAGAGAGACAAAAGACACATCTGGGAAATGTACTCAAAAGGTACAAAAAGGTACTCACTGACGAAATGTTGACCACTGATGTAGACCGGCCCCCCTCCAGACTGCAGGCGAAAGGACACAGGAGGGGTGACCTCAAAACCTCCCAGACTGAGCTAGAGGAAACACACAGACACACACGTCCAAACTAAGTGAGAACGATCAAACACAACAAAAGCAAAACATCTTATTCATGGTCTACTTTTAGAACAAAAAGAAAAAAAAAAGATACTGTTTAGAACACAAAACATAGTTTATAAAACGAAAATCTTGAACTTGCCACATTTTTTTTTCTTTTTTTGAAAGAAAGTAATTCTTTTATTCAGCAAGGATGCATTATATTGATCAAAAGTGACAGGACAGAAATGTAAAATGTTATAAAAATTTATATTTCAAACACATGCTATTTCCAAAATAATTAATTAATGCGGATTACAGGGGGGGTACACTGGTGTTTCATGTACTCAAGAGTTGTTCACAGTGTCAAAGAGATGGATTCTCATGTTAAGCATGGCCAAAGTTGTAAAAACATTATTTGGAAGAATGACAGAGAATTTTTGTGCCGAAAATCTTACTTCCGGGTTGGTACAATTTTCGGCTGTTTTTTTTCGACCGTGGATTTAATGACGTAGACAATCGACACACATCGACTGGAGGAGAGCGAGATATTAAACATCGTTTGCTATTAAAAAATGGAGTGGTCCCTGTGATAAAAGATCCCATTCATGTAAGTACAACTGCATCAGATTTCTGTCTTTTGTTGAAAATTAGCACATAAGAATATATGTTAATGGAAACAACAGGAAACATCAGTATTATAGCTCCAGGAGCTCGGAGAGAATCGGAAAGCTGTATTTTCTTTTATAAATATGATAACACTAAAGACTTTTTGGATATATGAAGGATGCAGTACTACTCTATAGGTACTCAAGATTAACATGAGATTAGGTGAAACTGTGTATGTTATGTACCCTTTAACAAAAACTAAAGCAGCACAGCTGTTTTTCAACACTGATAATAATAAAAAAAAAGTTTTTGAGCGGCAAATCAGCAAATAAGAATGATTTCTGAAGGATCATGTGACAGAAGACTGGAGTAATGATGCTGAAAACTCTACTTTGCATCACAGGAATTAATTACATTTTAAAATATATTCAAATTGAAAACAGCTATTCCAAATTGTACTAATATTTAACAATATTACCATTACTGTATTTTGGATCAATAAATGCAGCTTTGGTAGACCTGCACGATTCTGGATAAATTGAGTATCACAATTATTATTATTATTTTTTGTCCTAAATAGAGATCACAAATCTCCCATAATTCTGAACTACACAAAATAATGTGACAACATGTTATGGCTAAAGTCTATTTAAAAGTTTTGAATTAATTTGAATGCATAATTAATATTTTTCATATAGATGTATTTAAAATAATATATTTAATACACACAGTTTTAATAGTAAAACTACGAAAAAGTGGTCTGAATCGATGGTTCAAAGCCTCATAAAAACTTCACTCGATTCATTACTGGATCAATCAGCGTTTCTGAACGAATCTCTTGAGTGAATTATTCAGTGACATTTTTTTAACAGTCACTGCATTCAACACAAATGTTATTTGAAGCACCAGTTACTTTCAAAACGGGATTTGATCGCTACCATAGACATCAATGTTTATATCTAAACTATAGACTTTCATAACAGAATTTTGTGATAATATGAAACACGATAAATGTCTGCTCTCTGTGTCAGTGACAGCGCAAACACAGATTTGAATGTTCTGGTATGAGAACTAAACAAGATTGGTTTCTTAGGAAGAATTGACGACTGGGATCCGTCCTGATCATTTCATGCCAGTACATCTGAGACAGGCCTTCAGCTAAATATCAGCACAATTGCGCAACTCGCGAAATACAAGCCACAGCCAAAAATTCTGAATGAACATTCCACTGCCCCAAGCAACGGCACTTGCATCGATGGCAACCAGATGTAAACAGCTGAGGGCGCGATGGTCTGCTTAATGCTTTAAATGACAGCTATGTAACTGTTGTAATTACGTTGAATGGCGAACAATCCCCCACATCCAAAATCATCTCAGATGATCTGTTTCAACACAAATGCTGACTGATGAGCTGATTGTCTCCCGACCGATCGAGACCAAACCTTGTAATTAGAGTACAATTATTGCTCGAGTCAGATATCCCGGAGCGTTTTCTAATTTTGGAATTTAATAAACTGAATAAAACCCAGGATCTTACAGACAGGGTTGAAATAGCACAAAAAAGGGCTTACAGAATTGGACAAAACAGCAGCTATGTCCATAAAAAAAGGTGACCTCAAGTGTCAAATGAATATGCCACTATTAAAAACTCCACCCACTGTATCAGAACACAAAAAGAGTTACGAACCCTGCGTTCTGATCGCTCTCAGCCATAAAACATAGATTCCTCCCAGAGCTCTTTGGAAATGATCACATTTTCCACAGCTGATATAAAACAGAGGCGTATATGTGCTGATGTCATGGAGAGTTTGTTCCTGCTGTCCTGGTGATGCAACGATGGACCAGCCCCTTTCAAAAACAATCTGTCAATCACAACTTGACCAGTCTCGGCACAGCTGGAATTTTTATTAGACACATTCTTCCAATACCATAAAACACCCTTAACAAGCATCCCTCCACAGTATAAATCAATATTCAAGATGTTATTGAGGGCATAATAACAACTGGCTGCTAGTAATCTCTTTTTATTTTACAAAACGAATTCGAGTACACCTGTAGTATCAAATGAAATATGCATTTCTACCACACTACTTGAAAGCGTATTATGTCGCAAAAGGTAATTTGAAGCGAAAGTCTCTAAATTTGGGAAACCTACAGGCAAAAAAATTGTTTGTCTTCCATCCAGGTTTGCATTTTGGTCTATTTGGCTTCTCATAACGTGTTTTTTGTTGTTGTTGTTGTTCAGACCAGTGGAAGGCAGACAAAGAAAATAGTGTGTTGACTTGAATACAGATTAATGTCAATTATCAGTGTGTACTTTTAATATACTTAGGGTTAGGTTTAGGGTTAATTCCTTGTAATTATGCATTAATGGATTTTACTGTCGTGTGAAATATACAAATACCAATTATTTCGACCAGTGGTTCCCAACCTTTTTCAACTCGAGGCCCACACAACCAAACACATATGTTTGCGTGGCCCACTGCAAAAAAAATTAACTGACCCCGCTATTGTTGGGTTAATAACTTGGCACTCAGAAGCCGGATTGTTAACTGTATTTATTGAATGAACTAGGGCTGTGCGATATGGACAAAAAAATAATAATAACATATCGCGATTTCTTTGATCAATTTTGCTATTTCGAATTGAATCACAATTTTGACGCACACATATATACTTTACAGTCATAAATGCATTTAGGATGAATTTGAAACATATTTCCAAAAGAAAACCAATCAGAGCTTTATCAAAACGTTGTAACGTCTCTAGAACAGACATAAGTCAAAATAATCACTATAGTAAAGGTGTAACAACATTTAGACTTTTGGCAAAAAAAAAAAAAAAAATATTATATATTATATAAATATATATAAATCCCCTGTCCAGGGACTTTTTTTCTTTTTTGCCACACATTGTTCATAGAGCTCATTAATTGTTGCGGTGCCTCAGGTGATGAAATAGATACATTATACAAGTTAACACGTAGGCGTACTCCATTTGCAGTGTGTATACAGTATGAGTGTGCGGTGCAGAAGCAGCAGAGAGAGCGCATTAATGTAATGCGAAAGCACATTAAAATAATGCGCGAGCACGAATCTCTCTGTTCGCACGCAGATTTCCTTTGCTCTGTCACAAAACCAGCGCTGCTCAGATGTGCGCACTTAAAATGTGTCTCCTCTCACTTAAACTGCGTCCTGTGGATTCAAAACGCTCTCTATGCTCATGTGCTAGATATTAATTATTTTCGCACGTTTTTATTTCTAGCCTTTTACCGCGTGCCGTGTGAACGCTCTGATCCGTTAATATGGCTAAAAGAGGCGCATCACAGACAGTGTGTGAATCTGGAGTTAGGCATATGCCCGGTCTGTTCTGTTCTCGCGCTAGGCACAATGCATTCTGATTGGATCAGATAGCATAATGCGGGAGGTCAAGGCCGCGGAAAATCGTGCTATAAAGCGATTTAGAAATCGGGCACGCTCAAATTGTGATTTTATGACGATTTCTATTAAACGCACAGCCCTAGAATGAATTGGAAATGAACAGAAAATAACTCGGGCTAGCACCGTTCAGCAAAACGGGAAAACCAGATCCAGGCAGAGCTCGGCAGCGGGTAGACAGCGGAGCAAGCAGTCAGGAGGAAACATGTTGACAGCCATTTATGCATGTTTGAATTTGTTGTTCTGTAGCATATGCAGCAAAAATATCTAAGATAAATTGGCGTTTTATTCTTAAACCAATCAGCAAGCTCGAATAGTGGAAGCATAGTTACAGTTTAATATTTATTTTTTGTTATTTAATTATATATATGAAATATATTATTATTTCTTTTATTAGTAATTGGCGGCCCACCTGCAATACCATCGCGGCCCACACACTCAAAAAAAATTGATTTGTGGCACTGTTCGTTTTACACAGATATGTTTTGTTAAAACAACACAAATATATTTAGTTTTCCCCCAAAACACAATTGTATTGTGCTTAATCAACTTAAACTGTTTCATTTTCAATTTTACTTAATTATCAATCGTTAAACTAATGTAAAGGGTTTAATTTCGTCATTCAAAAAAAAAACCGGAAGTGACAATTTCCAACGCATTTGATGACGGCGCGGGGGAGAGCAGAGGTACTAGTCAGGTAAGAAAATCTAAAGTTTTTCTTGTGTTACGTCAAAGTCTTTAATTTCTCTTCGAGTTTCTGTTTTGGGTGCTTTTGTTTTGCAGTCTAGTATTGTGTAATCGGTTTATTGCACCGTTAATAGATGATTTTGAATGGTTGGGAGATGTGAAAGCGTACGACTCTCTGTAACGTATTGACTTTAGTATATATATACACTAGTGCTGAAACAATTAGTCGACATTATCGACAACGTTGACGGAAAAAAAAAATTGTCGGCAAATGTTTTTGAGTAACATTAGTAGTTTGATCTCGTATCTGCCTAATGTGAAAGCCTGCAATAATGCAGTTTGACCAGTGTGGCGCTGTAGCGCAAAATTGTAATACACTCTCCTGATTCAATTCAAAAGAAGAAGATAGCACTTCAGTTTGAGGAAACCGAGCCGATCCGAACCTTGGATGAATATGTAAATATATACTGCACGCCTTCCTCTCAATAACTGCATAAACACAACAAAAACTGACCGCGATGTAAAAGCAGCTCTTAAGAACACATTTGATTACAGCGATGTGGATGTTTGCATGAACTCTGAGGTTTTCTAGGCACTCCAGTAAAGAAAAGTCCAGTCACGTTTATTTATATAACAGTCCTTTATGCAACAGATAGCTTTTCAATATTAAACATGAAAATACAGAGTCAGTGTCACTAGAATTATAACTTGATTTCCTGTTATAAAGCAGCTCTCCAGTGTGGAGCTAGCTAATGATAAAATCATTTTATAATTGCGGGAAATATTTAATTAAAGTTTTAGTTCTGCGCTAGATCAAACCAAACTGTTTTGATTATCATAACCCAATAAGGTATTTTAAGAGAGATTGTATTTATTTACATTTACATTTAATCATTTAGCAGACGCTTTTATCCAAAGCGACTTAAAAATGAGAACAATAGAAGCAGTCAGGTCAACAAGAGAACAACTACAGTATACAAGTGCCATGACAAGTCTCAGTTAAGCTGGTATAGAACGCATAGGCAGGGTTTTTTTTATGTTTGTTTTTTTTTATAAAATGAAAAGACAAGTAAAGGAAAAGTGCTAGTGTTAGTTGGTTAAGTGCAGGCAAAAAAGATGAGTCTTTAGATGTTTCTTGAAAATGAGTAAAGACTCAGCTGTACGAATTGAGATTGGGAGGTCATTCCACCAGCTGGGCACAGTCCAGAAAAAGGTCCATTAATAAAAAATGGAAAAGGTCCGTTAATAAAATGTTTATCCAAAAATAAAACGTCCTATCACTTACCTTTACTTTTATTATACATATGGCTTACAATAAGAGATGTTAAAAGGCGGAATAATTTGTCATTCAGCTACTTCCTCCTATAACTAATCAAATGGGCGAATAGGAGTTTCTCTCTTATCTCATTTTGTGTGCAAAATATATTTATTTGTATAAATTAATTGTGTACTAGTAATACATAATGACTTTCAAAAGTGTGTAAAAGTGTGTTTTGTGTAATTTTGTACTGTGTATTTAACTGTGTAATTAATTATTGCTTGTTTAACTAATACACTTTGATCATTTGTGACATCTTGTCTTTTGACAAGAAAAAAAAAAGGGAGTAACTTTAAATAGAAAATATTTAGTTAAAGTAACAAACTAATTGTGTGGAACCACTGTCCATAATTTAAATGAGTAATTTGAAACAAACCTCCTTATGTTGATAGAGTGAAACAAAATTGGCTAGACTGTATTAAATCAAAACATGTTCAGTTAACTTAACCGGTTTAAGTTAAAGCAAAGTGAATAAATTGATTTGGTTGGACATTACTATTTCACATAGATTCTACCTCATTCAGTTGTGTTGTCACAACACAAGGAGTTTGCATAGATTAAAAAAATTCCATTAATGTTATCAAAACACAATTTGGTTGTGTGGAACCACTGTCCATAATTAAATTATGTAAGTTTAAAGAGTAATTTTTTGAGTGCAGGTTGAAAACCACTGATTTAGACTAAACCTCTTTCTGAAAACATTCAGTAGAGAAAACTCCATAAAACAGCTTTGAAAGTTGTGAGTTCTGAAGATTACACGATCTAAGAACTTTGTACAGTGTGTGCTATTGTGAAGACCTTTACAGCCCTATTTTCAATTCTGTTAAATTCAATATAATGTCTACAATGCATAACAAGGTTATAATAAGGACATGTAGTGCTGTTGTGCTTTGGGCGTCCCGAGTTCGAGTCCCGGCTCGCAGGCCTGACTGATCCCGTCCACACCTCTCTCGCACCCACTTCGCTTTCTTTCAACCTACTGTCCTTATTTTTATAAATAAAGGTATAAAACGGCACATTATATATATAGAAAATGCATAATATACAGCTGTAAATAAAGAGTTACTGAATCAAATCAAATCAAGGGAACAAAACCAGTCACTGCACTATTAACAACCAAAGCCTTGTAATATAAATTATTATATATTTATAATTAGGTAGACATATAGATACATGGTTTCTGTTCATAACACATAAAACTGTAAACAATGAAGACTACAACACTTACAGAAGGCAGAACGGACGGCTTCAGTACAGCAAGAGTGATTTTGGACGTTTTACCGTCGTAAGTCAATCCCTCCATCTCCACGGTGTGGAACTTATCCTCCGCCTCAGCTCCCAAACACACCTGAGTTTATGGGCAATTAAAATGATTCATCTACAACATCGTTCATTAGCACAGTTATGATGAACACTGACAACAATATTCCTAATACAGAACTGAAAGCAATGTAATAGAATAGAATGTGATTAAACCAGTTTAGAATTTTACGCCTAATATCGTCTGCTACTATTAATTCTATTAAGTAAAAGATAATAGGTTAGTGGATTTAGAGTTTTAGCGATTTACAGGAGTTATAAAAAAATTTTGATAACTTGCTGCACATGCTGATTTCAGCAAACATTAAAAAAAATATATATATAATCATGCATTTTTTTCAGGAGTAAAGGATTAATTGGGGTTTAATATAATATATGATAAAAAAAAACAGAATAGAACTACAGAGAACAAGAAATAATATTATAAATATTCAAATATTTTTAAATAGCTACAAGAAAGGGAAAATATACAGGACAATCAAAATAAAATAGATTAGGTAAGAATACAATCTTCATACATTTTATGACTGCACCTCACAACTTCTGCATTTATCTTTGAGGTAGGACTGATTAAACTATTCCATGCAGAACTGAACATCTGTGATAGTGACTCGTTAAATTATATTTCATCATTTCTTCTTCCTCACCGCCTTGAGTGACAGCTGATGTTCAGCCTCATCCTCATCCACCTCAACTCTGTGCTCTTTCTTATCAGCTTTCAATGAGCAACCTGTAGGAAGAAGTCAGAAATTATGTTTTATTTATTAATGTTGTATACGTGGATGCATTTCAAACAACATTCACGTACTACACGACGTCCTTTACAAAGGCTGTAGACACGAGATTATAATAAACACATTTTATTTTAAAATAAAAAAAGAATATAACATTTGAGCTCACATCAAGATTAGACTGTAAACAAAGGCAAACTCAATGCACGAGGCTAGCTGCATTAGCAACAACTCTTTTATTGAACTGCAATACCGCAGCAGACGCATGTCATATGAATGCATAATACTGATTATTGCATATATATATATATATGATTATGCAACGTGATATTTTTTTCAGCTCACCAAACAAATACATCTGAGGTCGGCTGAGATCTTTAACGTTATCCTCCATTTTTGCGCCACAGAGGGTCCTGTTAATCGTAGTTCCGGCGTGTTGATTGACATTTGAATGGACGAATGAGAATGCAGAGTGGGCGGGCTTTTGAACGAGTTGTCCAATAGCATTCAACCTTGGTGGTAAAGTAAACTGCTCTTTGTTTGTTTTTTTCTTGCTTTCAGTACCAGATGTATCCGTCAGATGACGCCATATAATAACTATTCAGTACGCTTGCTTCTTCACCCAACAATGCATTCTCCAAATCGTTTGTCCTCTGTAATCTTTTTTTTTTTTTAATGTAATAGTAATATAATGAGCCGAATGCTTTATTCTGATGATTTAATGCAACTTGACATCTATCCCAATAAAAAGGAAGACATTTTATTATTATTATTATTATTATTGTTATTATTATTATTATTATTATTATTATTATTATTATTATTATTATTATTATTGTTATTGTTAAAATCATTGTTAAAACGAAATACCAATAAAATTAGTCTTTCCATTTTTATTTATTTATTTTTTGTTCAGCAAAATAATTGCAAGTATAAAATATATTAGTAATATATGATTAAAGATACATTTGTCTTTGTAATATGTTTTGTAGCAAGCTTGAAAACACTAAGAAACTAAATGTTAAGACCTTTATAGAATATTCTATTCAATTGTTTATGAAGATACGTTCTAAAACTGATCAGTTGCTATAGCAGCAGCAGGTTCCATTAAAGATCCTTTATTAATAGTTATTTGTTCATTTTTAGAACATGTCTGGTCTACCAAACACCTTGTAAACACAATAACAAACCGAGTTTTACGACCGTAATAAAAAAAATTCTCCTTAATTTTTATCAACATAACTTGTGAAGCTGATTTGAGATCAGTTACAAATTGATGTTAATTTTTGATTTCGCAATAGAACGGCAAAGCTTAAATGACGTCACTTAGTGAGTTAAACGCGCTCCGAAGCATTGATTCGAAACATCAAAAGATTCATTACGTTTTCGAAGCTTCGTTTCGAGCGCGCGCCTGCTACTCTAGGCGCTTTGTACTACTAGCGCATGTCGCTTTTCGACTATTTATTAAACTCTTCAGAAGATTTACTTGATTTCCCATTAACAAGAACAAAGCTTTTTGCTTTGTTAGAGGTGACAGCCATAAAAAAGGATGAAGATAATCGCTTCCACCCTTCATGCAGGCTCTTGGTGAAAACAGCCAACTTGAAAGAAAACCGCTCAAAACCGGCAGCACTTTAACGTAAGTGACCCGTATATACATAAAGACACGCCGGTCTGATTACACACCCCAAAACACATGCATGCCTGTCGGATCTCAGGATTTTACAGAGCTCTTCTATAGTCGCTGGGCCCTGTTAATATTCACATAAACAATTATTTCTCATAAATCCTCTAAAGGAGGGTGCAGACTTAATAAACATCTTTAGTATGGTATGGGCTATTTACCAACAGAAAACTGGTTGTATTCTGACAAGCTATTTAATAATAAGAGTTTGCATAAAACAGTATAAATAAGAATGTGCCTTAACACCGATATATTAACCTAAGGACACAGGGAGTCCGTGCTGTTGTGGTTAATCAACATGGTTTTATTTCTATTTTTTTAAATTAAGTTTATTGCTGATATCTAGTATGCAGAGGCGGGATACTTAAACACACTGAGATCACATGAATTTTTCTTTTATGCATTTTTTTTTACTAGCCAGATAACGCCAAATTCGCAAAATAGGCATGTTATCCTGTGTCATATATGCCTATGAAGCTTCTAAACTATCAACATAATCAAAAAATTGCTGAAAAACTTGTTGCACAGCATCTACCAGGCCTTCTGTCATCTGATTGACAGTTTATATATTTAGTGTGTTTAATGTGTTTTTTTTTTCCTCAAATCTTTACTTAAATTTATATTGTTATTCATATTTTAAGATAATATTTTACTGGACTGAAACACCCTGGGTTTACTTGATTATCCATACTTTATATTATATCTATATGTATGCGTGTGTGTGTGTGTGTGTTAAAATGTGAGTAGCACTTAAACATACTCTTATTAAGATGTATAGTATTATTGGGAGAGATAGAGTGACAGCTGTTTTTTATATGCATATTATAATATTTGAATTAGTCTTTTATACTGTTCTAAAAAAGATCTCATTGAATTACATGACAATCAGAATTGCATCTTATTTTTTGGCCATGCAAAAAACAACATCCTCACCAAATTGCTACATTTTTCTCAGTTTGGCCTCAGAATGAAATCTCTCTCTCTCTCTCTCTCTCTCTCTCTCTCTCTCTCTCTCTCTCTCTCTCTCTCTCTTTCTGTCTCTCTTCAGGTATGAGTGTCTTATTCTCAGTTAAATGTTCCATTGCAAAAGGTTTAGACTACTCTGATTATTATTTCATATGGCAGGCTTTACAGAGTTCATAGGCCTGTCTTTCATACTTTATAGTAATGATGATTTCAGTTCTCTAACATTTTCCTAACTTCTCGTTTTCACAGAAATGTTTTTGCAGACCTGTATCTCTTTCTGGAAGAGAACCAGCTTTCTGATTTTCACAAACGCAGATGAGCAGATCAGCCATTTAGATGTGTCAGTAAAACAACAGGTATATCAGATGCGTTGTGTGTTGCTTTACTGTGGTGACGCTCCTGATGGTCAAACATTTGGTAGAGATTGTTCCACAGATGCTATGAAATAGCCTTATTATGTTACATTAAACTGTATAGTGAGTGTCCCATAGTACTCCATTCTTTTCTTGAATAAAATAACTAGAATTCTTTTTGAGGACTTGAGTGACTAGACACATAGATAACCATCAGTGCATCTGTATAAAGATAAAAAATAAATGTCAATACAATCTATTTGAAGCACACCAACACTCTTACAACCAAAAGTGCTTCACGATGCCATAGAAGAACCTTTTTGTCTAAATATTTCCATGAAGAAACTTTAACATCTGAAGAAGGTTCATCAGATTATAAAAAGGTAAGAAAGAGATAAAGAACCTTTGACTGGGTGCTTTCTCTATATATGGCATTGCTGTGAAGTACCTTGTTAATTGTAAGAAGGAAAATACATTACAAGTGAGATGTTTATATTTATTATATGCATGATGCATGGTTTTCACTCTTTTTGTATGTTCAGGCTAAAGCTTGTTGTTTTTTGAAACCTGTGTTTATGTATTTGTGTTTGTGAAAATGCAGTGCGTTGAACCGTCGGACATCCGATTTAATCTGAAATCACAGACTTATTGTGAAGAACTGGAGGCCATATAGGTCATATTGGTTTGTAGCGTCAGTGAGATAAACAGGAGCCTGTCTAGGAACATTGAGTGAGATAGGAAGTGTGATACTTTTACCTCTCGCTTCTTTCTCATCTTGTGTGGTAACATTTTATTGGCTGAGGTGGGGGCCCTCAGGTAGATAGGGCAAAAAAACATGAAGGCACATCAGCAGGAGAAAGAGAGGCTCGGAGCACCTGTGGCCAAACACAATAGAGAGTTTTCGAAAACAGAGGCCGAAAGGAATTTCAGCAAAATGAGCCAAGTCACGTCGCAATGGTAGAATAGGCAGGAAGATGAAAGCGGCTGGAAGACTGACAGAGGAAATGAGGGTAGGAGAGGCATCACCGCAGCAACCGACTCACACTGACAGGATCTAAACCAGGCGAGATGGCATCAAACTTGGCTAAACACAGCAGGAGTGTGATGGCTAAAACAGACAGTTGCCAAATTGTTGTTTTGCTTATTGTATAGGCTGATACATTTGACGACAGCTTTATAATAGAAGAGAATACATAAACAAAGAGAAGTTTGATCAACACTGTAAAAAAATAAAGAAAAAAAAAACATAGAAAAACGGTTAATGTCCTTGGCAGATAATTACCAGTACATTTTGTGATAAATTTACAGACATTTCCCCTCAAACCAAAAACCTAAAACAAAACACAATGCGATGCATAATTCAAAATACGGGTGAAACACCTGTAAAAAAAAATTAATGCGGAACATTCTTTCATATTATGGACTTTTTTAAGAGTGAATATTTTACTTGATATATTGTACTTCATTTAAATTCCATTGAAATCTAATATTTTAAGTATATAAATCTAACGTATTTATTTTTTTTTGAAAGTGTACTTTATATAGTTCGTGCTAACCAATGAAAGTATAACAGTACTATTGCGAAATATTATGTCGATTTAATATAACACTTTTTTATTGTAATATATTTTAAAGTGTAATGTATTTTAGTTGTGTTTATTTTACATGACTCACTACAGTTTCACAAGATCACTCTAATATGCTAATTTACTGCATAATAAAATTGTTAATAATGATTCTTGTTATTATCATCAATGAGGAAAAGGTCTTAGGATGTTTTGATAAGTTCAAACAGCATTTATTTGAAATAGAAATCGTTTTATAAATGGCTTTACTTTGACTTTTTTTTAATAATTTTAATGTGTATTTTCTGAATAAATTAATTAAAATTAAAATTTATTTATTTATTTAAAAAACACCCCAAAACTATATGTATATTTAAGAAGTTTAATAAGTTATGTTATTTCTACTTCATTTGACTTTAGTTAACAACCTGATTTTGTCAGATTCATTCAATCATATTTAATTCTATTTTTGACTTAAATACAAGTAGATCATTTGGATGTCACAACACAAAATGCATTTTTAGGTTACCTGAAGAAAAGAAAAAAAGATTAAAAATAAATTGAACAAAAATGTTATTGGAATGTCGTCAGTAATTCAGAAATAGCTTGCAAGATGTTAATATGTTTAATTTGCTCGCCTGAGAGCAAAATTGGAAAATTAATGTGTAATGGATTTTAAAACAGGCCAATCACACAAATCCAGCAGAATTGTTGTTTCCGTTGAAAGATGTTTGTTTTCCAGCTGTGGTTTGTGCAACTGCTGGTTCCTTTCTGTAAGCCACAGGCTGTAGAGCGCTGTAATCAGTTTAGCTCTTTAGCATTTCCTGGGAGATGCAGTCGTGTGTAGAACAGAATTTAAAGGCTCATTTACTGCGGATAAAACTGCTATGATTCCACGTCCCCTCCCTGTGTTACGTGGATATCACTCTGCTGTGGTAACCAATGAGGAAACTGCTGTTTTGACTGCTGTCTTGGCTCTCAGAGATCCCATCAGTTGTTTACGCCCTTACGGTGTCTGGGTGGACATGGGTGATGAATGCTTTCAAAATAGTCGTCAAGAACTTGTTTTTGTATACAAACTGTACTTGCAGGTTTGGACAAGTTGACAGTGAATGATGATTTTGGCTAAATATAGGTAAAATTTAAAAGTGGCATGCTTTTATCAATGTTAAAATAAGCCATTTGTTGTATGATTTCCCCCGAAAAATGGTGGTGGTACTATCAAAGCATTGTTCTTTTTAGCATCCCTATCAGCCCAATATTGGCTCAACCAATTGAATGAGTTTAAAACTTGATTCAAACGGGGTGTTTTTTCTGTAATGTCAAACAAGAACCTTTTTTGGTTTCTCAAAGAACCTTCCAATGAATGGTTCTCAACAATCTAAAATATAAAGAACCGTTTTCCACTATAAATGCAATGGAAAGATTTAATAGATTTAAAGGTTCTCACATGGAACTATCAATGCCAATAAAGGAATAGCATTATTTCTGCTATTCTATATTCGGTAGTTGTGCAAAAATAACAGATTTCACCATTTATAGTATTCTAAATAAATTTTACACAGGATGAACCAGAAGTCTTAGAAGTCACAATTCTTTTTAATATAAAACACCTTGAAACGTCACGTCATGAAGAATCCATAGAGAGTGCCTCCATAATTGCTTCCAAAGTGCATTATAGGAAGGACTCCAGCTGGACAGAACTAACAGTTTTTAGTCCATCTCTTCATACAGGAAATGTAGGGAACATGCATCACAAACACATCTTACAAAGTCCAAAGAAAAAAAAAACACAAATAAAAAGAACAAGAATGAACGAGTCTGGGGTTGAGTCAGTCTCCTTGATGCCAAATGGCACGTAGACAAACAGCCATCTTGATGGGTGAAATTCATCAGACAGCTTTGCGGTTTTGGGTTGGAAAGGAAAAAGCCCCTCTCTCTCTCTTAGATGGGTAGCTGAAGAAAGAGGAACGAGAATGCAGCATAAGGGACGAGCAAATGACCAGTCAGATTCAGGTGGGAATGAAAATGTGAACTTAGTGTGCTTGTTTTTGTTTTGATTAGGGTTTTCTTTAATTAGCGTTTTTGTTCCATGCCAAGACTTAAATATGCATATTTCTGACAAATGATAAACAAATACAAAAAAATCCCTGTTTGTTATTGGGTTTATCTAGCGGGTATTTATCACAGGCTCAAAGCTGATCCTGTCAAAAATCATCGAAATTGAATAGAATCTTTCCATATATGATTGGAAAAGCTAGATCTCTTCTACCATCTCACAGAAAAAAAAGCGTATGGCTTGGTACAGATGCTCATGAAGTGAGTCCAAGTGAGAATGTCAGAGATCCGCCTAAATTAAGTTCTAATTGGTGTCCTATAAAATCCTTTCTCAATTAACTAGCACACATGAGAGTTGTGGGTCAGACCACAGATGCGACTGAGGTGACGGACGTCACCTTGTTGTCTTCGGCCCAAGGCTGTAAGTTCTGCAGGGCGTAAAGCGAGGAGTTGTGTAGGCAGAGAGGGTCTTGTTGGAGCGGCTGACTCAGGGTCTTCTGAAAGGCCTCCTGTTGAAGCTGCAGCATCAGGCGGCTGGCTTGCTGTCGCTCAGCCTCTCTCTCCTCAGCAGTCTGCCTCCTGTCATCAGAGACGCATGATTGAAGTCAACATGATGTGCAGTGACAGAGACCCTTTTCAAATACAAAAGTGGATTATGTCAACTAACATGTTTATCTGGTGCAGGTCCTAGGCTGGTTTTAATTACCTTGAGAGATCTGAGCTCTCCGCATACACAAAAGACATGTCATGCCTTTGTGAAAAATAACAATATGTGTGTTATGACTAAAGTCATTTTGAATGAAATGCATGAATGTTAATGGTTCTGTACATTTAATAATGTACACATGAGGAGCCAACTGGAGCTGTCAGCATAAAGATGGGAGTATTATTATATAACAGTACATGACAAAACAATGAATAAATGCTATTTTATTGGTCAGGGACCCTATATGTACTTTGATAGATCAAATATGATTAATCCTTCGACCAGTTGCATTAACTTAAAGGGATAGTTCATGCAAAAAATTACATTTTATCATCATTTACTCAACCTTTTGTCATTTGTTAGTGTGATTTTCAGTGTATGGACAAAAAAAAAAAAAAAAAACCTGTGTAGACAAAGCAAAGACAGAATTGACATTTTTGGGTGAACTTTCCCTTTAATGTCCAATTTACCTCAAGTTTGTTCAATTTGAATGAAAAAAATAAATAAAGTTGATTTGTCATCCCCTTTTCCGGCTAGAAAGAAAACTAATTTTTGAAACATAAGTCTAACAACAAACAGGCAAATTAAAACATATTTCAGGTAACATAAATTCATTTATTTTAATTTTATAGTTTTTTTACTTATTTTTTGGCACCATCAAAAGAATGTTTTTCCCCACATTTTATTAGATGCTTATTATGGTGATTAGTAATTCAAATGTGTATTGACTTTTTTTTTCTTGAAATAAATTAAAGAATTAACATTTACTTATAATGTCCTAGTATTTTATCACATTTAAAGGATGGTTCGCTGATCACTAACAGCATGGAAAATTCAAACAGAAACAGTGCATTTTACTCCAGGTTTCTCAGGTTTATTGTGGTGTAAAATATTCGACTGTAGTCTACAAACACTTTGAGAATGAAGGATGTATTTGCGTGTCGATCGTACGGGTAACAAGCCTGTGATCAAATGAGCCAAGTGCAATCGCATTACAGTGATGCATTTAGCTGTGATGTGTGGCTAATGGATGCCAGGCGGCAGGTATGGAGACCCTCATGGTGGACAGATTTTGTCATGGAGGAAGATGTCATTAGGATGTATGATTTCATGCATTCATGACATCTGAATCCATTCTGAAATAAACTGTTTCCAATGTTGCTATTGATATTCAGGTTCGGTTGGTATCCAGTGGTGAGGTAAGATTTACCAGAATTTAATTCCTAAGAGGCCATCTAAAAGCAAAGCGACCACGCTAATGAATGTTTCCCAGCAGCTTTCAGCAGATACAGATAATTGCTGAATTAAGTTGAGCTCCATAAATATTGATGAGTAGGCATACTGAAACAACCATAATAAATTTTTATTTGTTAAAGGCCATGACTCAGCTTCATTATAAATAAATCATGTTCAGCCAGCTCTCTCTTCTATTGCAGCCTGTTGGTAAAACCAAAGGTAAGTAAGCCTGCTCTTAATAAGATTGGGCACTTATTTGCTTCAAAAGAGCCAACAGCAAAAGGTTGAGTGGATTATGGGGAAAGGATGGACATGATCTCAATTATTCAGAAGTATAGGCTCAGTACTGCATGGACAGCAAGTTTCCACACAGCCTTTTAAGAGCTTGAATATTTCTGCTTGGTCAAGGCAATCGGTGTCAAATGTTAAATAAATAAACAAATAAAACGCAAACCTCTGCAAATTTACATTATTATTTTTTCACTAAACACCCTTTTCACTTAAACTGTTCTGACCAAATTAGCTGCTTTAGGGAATTATATATGATCAGATATTGACAATAAAAAGAATTTGAAAAGCCTTGGATTCAGATGTAATCGAAATAATCAATTTAAGTTACAACAGCCTTATAAAGCTGTATCGTGAAGACATATAGGACTATATAGCTATTATCTTCTATTCGTGGATCGAATATTTCACTCACCTCCATTTTGTTCTTCTGTTTTGAAACCAGGTTTTGACCTGAGCGTCTGTCATCTTCAAGGCCTTGGCGAGCGTGGCGCGCTCCGCGGACGCCAGGTACTTCTGCCGGTGGAAGCGTTTCTCCAGCTCGCAGATCTGCACGCGACTGAACGACGTGCGGGGCTTTTTCCGTTTCGGTGGAGTTCGGTTCTGGTACGGATGACCGATCCGTCGTGTCACGGAGAACGGTGAGAGAGCAGCTGAAAAAAAAAATAAAACAATGAATTCAATAACACTGAAAAGAATAACATTCACGAAGAGCCATTCAATTTATGTAGAATGACATCATAGCCAATTAGTAGCCTAATGACATGGAATCTTGATTACAATAATTCTATATTAATTTAATAATTTTATATTAGTCCTGCATAAATGCAAATCAATTATGGAAGAAAAAAACGTTATTGACAAGTTTTCTTGTTCAATGCATTTAATGTTTTTTGGACATCTTAATGGCATTATACCGTCTTAACAGTGGAAGGAAATTCAATGCTCATTAGGACAGAAACAAACGAACGCCAGGTGGGTCTTTCTCAGCCTATTAACATAGCCTACCTAGCCTATATTCTGGAATATGTATTTAATTTGATAGGTAAAAACATAAGTCAAAATTAATAATATTGATGGCGCGATATTTCGACGCGCACTTAGAACCTTAAATACGTTTACGTTTTATGTGATTTGAATTTGTAATTAGTTTTCCTGAACTGAACATAGCGTTCGCTTACAGTTCCGTTGTTTACCTCAGTCGAATGCACTGATCTATCTATCTATATATAGATAGATAGATATATATATTTATATATATATATAGGTCAGTGGTCACCTTTAACTTCAGCACATACATGGAAATTTCTATTTCAGGCTTATATAACACAAAGTGCTAGTAGCAGTGAACTCAGGCTCATTTCTCATTCAGTCCTTCTGTATTGTTTATCCATTATTCATGGTTTTACAACAGAGGTCTTGATTGTTGCATGCAGAATTCTTTGTTTTTATTTGAATTTCTTTCACCTTTCCCCTCCTTCCTGTTTTCCCCACCAATGTCCCTAGTAGAAGCAGCTGTGAATAAGAATAACCGATGTGAACAGTTTGGCCCCTTTCCTAGATGCATTTGAGCCCACTTTGACACTATATGTCACTTTATAAAATTATAAATGCATTAAAGTAAATACTACTTGCTATACATATATCAGAAACTGTGTTTATTTTCAGTATTTATGGGGACCACAAATGATTCCTATGGTGAGACCTTTTCACTAAAGGGTAACAAACTGAAACCCAGTCAAGGCCTATATGGCGGTTAGGAGTCTAACCAACATTATGTTTTTCTGACCGTGTATGGTGTCCTGATGTTTTAGCAGTGTTTGTGCACCTGAATGAAACGAAAACATAAATGCATCGAAGGTTGCACATTGCTGTTTATAGTGCACAGGGATGTTCATTTGCACAGTTCGAACAGCATCTGATAATAGTGATGCTGCTACATCACCCAGTGATGCTACATTAGCAGCATGGCAAACTATCCTCACCATTTGGTGAATACAATTAAGCATGTACAAAATTTCAAGAGGACCAAATGTAGTATAAGAATCAACCACTGGAAAAACTCCTGTCAGCCACTAATATGAATTTTGCCCCTCACATATGCTTGTAACATCATGAATATAAATTTTAGTTTTAGTTTTAATTTAGTAATAACATATGATTTATGATATGTTCTGAAAAACTATGAATGGAATAAAAAATACATTTAAAAAATAATTTACATTTTGGCTTCCACTGCACTGTGTATATATTCTGAATGGGGAAAAAAATATGTTTGATTCAACAGAAGCCAAAGTTAATATTGAACATCTGAAGAAAATGTAAACAAGGACTGTACAGTGTAGATGCAATTCTGTGAGAAAATAAATAATAAAAATAAAATCAAGCAAAGAGATTCCCAAAATATTATAATGCATAATTTATATAAACAAAAATATATATTATAATAATTCAAATTAGACCAGAGTAACAAAATAATTAGAGGACTTAACTGTGCAACCTGTTTTTAATTGAGTAAACCAAAAGAGTGACCTTTGCTCAATGTGTTTTGTTATTCTTGTGGCTGAACTTGGGTCTTGCAATGCTTGGCGGGTCATGTGTGAAGACAGAGAGACAGTTTTCTGTTTGGCAGGTTGGAGTTCAGATAATACCATGTTGGAGATGTTCTTGGCTACTCAACTACATTCATTCACGTTCTTCTGTAATTCAAGATTCGTCGGTTGCTCTCAGAAAAGCTTCTCAACAGTTCACACTAGTCACGCTGGGAATCCTCAAGGTCTGTCATGAGGTCAGTCTGACACTGAATCTGTTTTGGGCAACCTCAGTGATGCAACTTAATTTATCGTCATAACTTATAATAATAAAAAAACAAGTTGTCATGATTTTATTTATAAAGGCTAGATATTTTATTTTGATCACACCATTCTTAATGCTGTAAGATCATTAGTTTATTTGTCATATTTTATTAGACGAGCAAGTAAAAAGGCTTCTGATTGGATTAAGCGCATAGACTTCATTCCTTTGCGTAATTAGATTTGCTTGCTTTTAATTAAAGCGCTGATCTTGAATGACAGGCGGCACGCGTCATCATCACTTAAGCAAGCGGGTAATCAAAATGATCAAGATAAATTAATTTGTTTAGGTTTTTTAAATGTATTTTAGATTATAAACTCAGTGTACGTGGTTACAGCTATACTTAATCGGTGTTATTTATTTTTTATTTGTCTTTTTCTTTTCTACTATATGTAAGGTGTGCAGATTGCAGAACAAACACATTACCCAGAAACACTCCTCTGCAGATACATATGTGGGTCAAATGGAAACAAAAACAATCCCCGTATTCAGTCTCGACAGCAGAGGGAATTCTAAATGATTAGTCTGTGTAATAAAATTTATGGTGAGCACATCAAAAAATCAAAGCTTGCCTTAGAGAATATGCGGCCAGTAATACAATCAGTTATACGTGATATCACCTTCATGCGACAGCCCCTGCCTTTCCCATTGCGCATATTACCTTTGTAAAAATCTAATAAATATACATGTAATGGATTCAAAGCGCGATATTGAAATATAACATGGGCATTTGTCGCTATTTACGCGCAGTGAGGCAAAACAGAATGTGCCTTTAAATTTTCTCTCATGCTGGGAATTGAAATATCTAATAAAATAAAATAATTGTCAGGGAAACCCATAAACCGTCCGCTCGAGAGCCTCGTCGTCCCTTCAGACACTGTCACCATGGCTACGCAACCTCGTCTCAGTTTCATAATCATTTGTATTTATGGGTGGGAAAGATCATTATTGTCATTTCAGATAGAGGGGCATCCACATGCAATTTCATTTTCCAATTTCTCCAAGGCCAGTGATATCAGATTACGACCATCGCCTGCCCCTTGTTGTGATGCAGCTGGACCCAACAGCCCTCACCAGCAGCGGTAATACAAATAAATTTACCTACTGATGAATATACTGTTATGCGGATAAGTACAAGCTACGGAGCCTTTTCAGAGCACGCGCGGAAACAAATTCAGACCGTTTGAATTAAGACACCAAAACGCGCGTTTTTCGCGTGTCAATGCAGATTCTGGTATATTTGAAAATGGTCGATTATAGCATTTATTGTATTTCCAGAGTTATATTTATACTTCCTTGCACGCCGCAGTTGTCACCAGTGCTGTTAACAGGAACAGAGAAGCCGTGCGTAAAGGCCGTTACCATCACCAGAGCGCCTGTGTTTATTGACCGGTGAGCGACTGATCTGTTTATGCATTTCTGGATTTTTATAAACTTGCAAACTGCCAAGGAGTCAATTAACAAAAAAACATGTGGTATAGCCTTTCATCGCCTCCCAATCCGGCATGATATGTCCGGCCTGCAGTGCATATCGAGTCTCAGGCCTGTCCGTGCAGCTTTACGCGCCGTGACACTTGTGGTGAAATGCAGACATGCAGTTCAAGCTGACAGAGAAAATAGTTGGAAAAAGAGAAACCAATACCAGACAGTCACCGTGACTTGTGCATTATGACTAATAAGTGGCTCTGGTTCCTTTGGATGACGCTGGGAGAAAGGCATCAAATAATTTCAATTGTTAAACTACTATTGTAACTTATAAATTTAGTATAATTTAATGTAAATATCTTGAAAATGAAAAGACCGTGTGGTTTTGTGGTTTCAATGTTATACATATATATATATATATATATATATATATATATATATATATATATATATATATATATATATATATATATATTTGTGTGTGTGTGTGTGTGTTTTAAACATATTTCGTTTAAAATCTGATATATGTCCTGCTTTACTTTGTATCCACCGCAATTCAAAGGCACGAAAGAGATACAATATAATAAACGAGTGGCCCAAAGTGACTATGAGTAAAATTGATAAGCATATTTACAAAAGAGCTTTTGCAGTTGACATATCATTCTCTCATTTGAATAATTAATGAGAATAGAGCGGAATTCTGAATATTTAATGCGCAGAAATCCATATTCTTCCTCATCTTCATCTCACTGTGGGTGACGTCATCTGAAGACGCGAACTGACCAGATGGAAAACCGAGGAGGATGTTACGACTACAGACGAGACACAAGTGTGAGTGAGGCATTTATCTCTTATATTTCTTATTCATTATTTGGCATTTATTTACTAAAAATATACATTCAAATTATGTTTGATTATATAGAGTATAGATTAAAGAGTATAGAATATATAAGCGTATAGATTAAAAGAGCATTCATATAATAAAATAATTGTTTCATTCTCTGTAACTAATCAAGCACAGGCATTGCTATTTTTCTTTCTTTGTGTGTGTGTGTGTGTGTGTGTGTGTATTCCCACTTGGAAATGTTATCCAAAATCGTCCTCTGTTGGATCTCTATTGGTATTACGTTTGCGTAGATTAAAACGATTTGTCAACATGCCATTACGCATTACTACTGGCTGTGGCAACATTTAGCTCCCTGCAAACACTGTATCATGATTCATTTGTCCTAAAGGCCCAGAGAGAAAGTAGCTCAAGAATATAGACGTGACTTGGTGTCATAAAACCATTCCACAAAAAAATTGTGATTTTGAAAGCCACTGTGTTTTTATGAGCAATACACACGTATAATATCCACAGGCCGAGATGATGTCGTTCCTTCTTCAATGCAACATCATGGCCTCTCTCAAATAAAATGTTATTGTGCTGGTTTAAAAGATTGTCTAGTGTTACTCCTCAATTTTCAGATGGGTCGAGTGGTAAAGCTAGCGGAGTGTTTAAAGGGTTTCCGATATTAATTCAACCACAATGCTGTGTTATAGACATCAGATGTGTTTTAGCAGAGAAAAAGGAAAAACGTCAACTTAAATATAAACACCTACTATTGGCAAAAAAATAAATAAAAAATAAAATAAATGCAAACATAAAAAAATCATATGTTTTAGAGTAAAATCTATTTGGCTTTTAAAAAATTATTCTAAAATAATCTTAAATTATATGGGCCTATTAAATAGATTTATTGGTGCTGTGTTCCTTATTTTTAAGTTGCTTTGAATAAAAAGCTTCTGCTAAATAAATAAATGTAAATGCAAAAGACCATTGTACATTAAAATACTATTTCTTTAAGGTACGGCACAGAGTCAAAAACATTTTAGTAGAAACGGAGCCTGAAAAATAATAGGTTTTATTTTTTTTATTCTTTATAGCTTACAATAATAAAATACAATTTATTCTTGTAATCTTGAGACGTATTGTTCAATTTTAAAAGTAGCAGTGCAAGTAATTTTAGTACAAAACATACCGTAGCAGTTTATTTTATATATAGGCTAGGCCTGTTTTTTGTTTGTTTCTATTTATTAGACTGCTGCTGCTTTTACGTCTGCTTTTTTTTGTAATTCGTCGTCTTAATTTATCCTATAAGAAAATCATTCAAATCAATTTAATCTGCAATTAAAAAAAAGAAAAGAAAAAAAAAACCTTCCGATTATTAAAGCCAATTTCTCATTGTTAGCGAATAACATTGACCTTAAAAGTCAGCAACAAAATTAATCGTCAGTTTTTGTTGATGTTGGTCATAAGCGTGCCCTTTTCTCTAACAGAAGCAAGACTTATTCTACTTTTGGCAGTGCTGTAAATATCTTCAAGTCTTACCGGTCAGCCGATCTTTCGCAAATCTTCTGCTACTCTCCATCCAGGGGAACGTGAAGCTGGCGGGGCTGCCCATGCTAGGTATCCCCGCCGCGATGCCCGGTGGATGGGCAGAAGTCGGGGGGTGAGGTGCGGGTGGCATGGGTCTGTGGGCCGGGACGCGGATGACACCACCTGCGTTCCCTGAGTTCACGTTAACGTTCATATTCATGCTCACATTCATGTTCATGTTTACGTTGTAGGAACCTGCCAGTCCCGCCGCCATCGAACAGGCCGGATTGTACATGCTGTTGTAGCCGTTGCCATAGACGTTCGGCGCGAGCGCGTAGTCCGGGTCGCCGGTTCTGCTCGGCAGCATGCAACTACTCGGTTGGTCCGAGCCATTGAGAATCTGATCTATTCCAAAGCTGATGGGTTCGTGCTGCTGGTGCGTCTGGTTCACCTCCTCGATCCCCGTGTGCTCCATCGTCGCGGTTCTTTCTGTTGCGCACAGCTTGGAAGGTTGTGATGTTTAATTCCTAAAACTTCAATGCAACACGATTTATTCCCAATGGTACAGAATCTATTTTTAACAAACAAATATTCTTCATTGAAGTGCTCAGAGCCCATGCAATTTTATAACGCTGCCATCAGAGGTACAAAAACAGTGAAGAACAGAAATTTACATGGATTCCTCCACGATTAATTCAGCATTATCCTGCACTTTTTTGCATTGCGTCTGGTTCTTTTTCAGTTCCATAATGATGCCTAAAAAGTAACTCAACAGTAGAAAGGTCTCCGCGCTCACGGTTTAATCCCGACGTGATGAGTTGCCAAGTTGTAGCAAACAAACCGGACGCGTCTCTGGAGTGGTGCCGTCCCTCAGAAAGGCGCACGGCCCAGACTTGAGCTCATCACTGTTATCTAAAGTGAAGTGTTAACTGTCCGATACGTGCATATTAATTGTCGTGAGCTGAAAATGTCCTGTTCACGCTCCTCTTGAAGTGATTTCGAGCAGGTGAGACATACCCCTTCTGCCCAAACTCTGTCACGCGCCTCTCCATTGGCTCTTGCGCACTTCTGTAGAGACAATGCCTCGCGCCTGCACCCCTCTCTTAAAGAGGCCGCTTCTGTTTTTCACCAGGGCTGTTGTGTTGTCGTTCACGTTGAAAAATAAAATGTTTCATATTCCTAGAAAACAGAGCAATGTAGTGGAATTATAAAAAAAAGTAAATAGAATGACATAATCCGTTTGTAATAAAATAATATTTATTATTATTCTTATTTTAAGAATAAGAAAAAAAAAGTCAGTGTGTTGTAACCAACTTGCAGGAAGCTATTTGTTGTCATGTGACAGAAAAAACAACTGTTAGCCAAGGTCAGATTTATCTTTTACCTTTTTATGAAAGTCATATTGACTAAGAAAACGTATTGATAATCATAATATCTATTTAGTATTTACATTTTAGTATTATTTTCTAAAGATTTTTTTTTGTATTATAGAGTTTAAGGTTGTAAAGAGGCAAGTTATTTTATTGTTTTACTTCATGCTTAGGCCACTTTTTGTACTCCATTTTATATATATATATATATATATTTGACTCTTGTAATAAAGTGAATTGTCGAATTAAAATACTCTGAATTTAAGCTGGAATGCGACATTGGGTTATAGTAATAGTTAAAGGCTGTCTTCATTGCTTTAATGCTGTGAAAGATCAAAATAGCTTGTAAACCACAGGGTTGATACTGTTAATTATCCCAAGGAATAAAGGCCAAACTGTTTAGATTAATTCAGAAAAAAAGCTCTTCAGGTTTTGACAAGGGTACAGAAACATGCAGCTTTACACATGGCAATGCGTTTGCTTAATCAAATGAAACTGAATTTCATTGAAGTGCATAGCCTTTGGCTGCGTAAAATAAAGGGTGAAGCCAGAAAAGCATCAGTTGCCTTCAGTGATGCAGAAGCCAGTGTGATTGGCGCAAATAATTTAACCTTTTTTTGCCAGAAGCTACAATGGAAGACTCTCCTCTTTCAATTCAATAAAAATGAAAAATGGCGCATAATAAAACCTGAAAGCAAGGAAAACGAATTTAATATATCATCGTTTTATTACGTACTTATTTCAGCTTTCGCACGAATAAAAATATTTCTCCGCAGCACAAAGTGGCTAGAGGGAAGCATAAAAATCAATTTTCTGAATACGAAGCTGTATCAATAATAAGCGCTCGTGTGTGTGTCTCAATAGCAGGAAAACATGTTGTTGGTTCTCAATGATGTCGAATAAAGCAAGCTGGAGTCTGGCTTTTTAACAGCACGAGGTCGTCTCATCGTTAGGCTACAGGCATATGAAAACGTGATGTTTTCTCAAACATGAAAAAAAAGATGATCTTATAGGCTTGCATTCTATTTCTTATCCTTGATTGAAGACGTTTTTCAGAAATGATGATTAGGTTTCGTTGCTCGGGCAGAGTGATGATGGGCTCACACGTGCAGCAATAGAGCATCACGGTCTTAAAGCCCATCTGAGGTCATAATGATCAGACACCACCGAGTCTGTCTTCATCACGAGGCAGTTAAGAAATTAAGATCGAACCCAATCATAATTAACAGTCCTGATTAACCATTATTCCCTGGTTTTCATTCCATGATTTCGCCCTAATGCCATTTTGTGTTATATATATATATGCACATATGCAATTGTAGATCTAATTTCTTGCACATTCATATTCCTCCAGCAGTTGGGCTATTTTCCCGAAGATTGCTTTATTTTAACCACAGTTATTATCGGACTAAATGAACTGTGCTGAAAATATTTTAATTGCGTTTCTCTCTTGCTGTTATTGGGTTGAATTAAATTCCAGAAGCAAACGGTACCCCGCGTTCTCGAGTTGTTTTCGTCAGCACTGAATGTTAAATACAATTACATTTTCGCGCGGAGGCAAAATATTATCTAATGGTTACTAATTGGTTTAAGTTGTAATTATTTTTAACACTAAGAAGCACTCAAATTATTAAACCTGACAAACCGCGCCTACCCAACTCTTGTTTCATTTCATTAGGTGCAATGGAGTGTTTATTCTAAAATCCATCCAATTAATGTCCTGCTAAAACATTGCAATGTAGAATCGTGGTTTAAAACGCTATTTTCAGATGAGAAAATCTGAAATGCATGCTGGGATATTATGAAAGCCAATAAAAACACCTAAGAGTCACCAAGTTCTGTTGTGTGATTTTGAAATAACTAATTATGTTTGAGCTATACTGAAACCTATAGCCTAGCACACTCCGGCTAACATGTAACCTGACTTTATAGATAGCCTACTAAAATGATGTTTGAAAGCGTCTGTATCCAAAACAAACCACTTGGTTTTTTAAACGTAATTTAGTTAGTGGCTAAATCTTTCTAAAACGGCCTTCCTGTCTCCGGGTTGAAAGCCTAATATATATAAGCGCTTATAGCTGGTTGCCCGCGGGCGATGTCTTGGCAAGGCTGTTGAGTGTATATTGGGTCATTGATAAATCGGAATCTCCAGGCGGTGCTGATAATAAAGTATAAAGACAAAGCGAAGACAAAAAGAATTTGTCACAGTTCGCCTTTCGACAGACTCGGTGACCCGCCGCCCTCGCGGGTGTCCGGGTGTAACCTGTTTCACTGCGCTTTTGGATATGCAAACAACTGCGATAGTGTTTGCTCAATATGGTGCCACAGGGATTGGAAGGCGATACCAAGCAGCACAGCTCATGACAAATGGCGATTACAACGCTACATAAAGAATGAGATGAGTCGGTAGCAAAGTAACTACTCACAGCCTCTTTTTTGACAGTTATTTACACGGACTGTTAGTCTATGCAAATTAATGTCGTGTGTGAGTGTGTATATATATATATATATATATATATATATATATATATATATATATATATATATAAGAGAAATAATAATAATAATAATAAACAACGTGACAAACAGCCATTTCAATGTCTGAACACCTGCCGGTGTTTGATATGAAGCGGCACGTGGGTTTGAAAGGAAAATCCCACCCATCACAGCTGCATCCATCTATAGATTATGAGGATTGACTGTGTAATGCATGTGCTTTTTCACTTTAAAAGCAAGACGATCTTTTACACTTTACTGCTACTGTTTGTTTTTTGACGTTTTTTTTTATTAACTGTGCAATCTATTGCAAAACAAGCCATACTTACTATATGTTATTAATATAATTAATTCATATAGGCTATTTATAATTTAATAAAGTGTATAAAAAAAGCGTTGTTGTTATTATGTTAGTATATATATTAGTATTATTACCCCATTATTGGTATTTTATAAATAATTTGTTTATATACTGTACATATTATACATTATATTTGTAATAATAAATATAATGTTATTATTATTATTATGCTTATTATTTTTATCACTATTATTAATAAAGGATATGCATTTTATGTTTATTAGGCTATTATAAAATTATTATTAAAATTGTAAAACTATTAGGCTACAAATATATTATAATATAAATTATAAAATAATGCTATTTGCATTATTAGTCCTATAAAAATAATTGTATTGTACTACTACTATTATATTATTTATCATTAATAAATAATATAATTTATATATGATTGTATTTTTTTTAATGTGTAGAATTATATTATGTAGGCTATTATTATAATTTAGAAATTGTAAATGTATTATTATTGTTATTTATTTTACATGAAGTCTAATGCTCTTAATGTAATGTTACACGTTGTATAAATGGAGACTTCAGGTTTTGAGCTGATGGTGTCTTTCAACAGAGAAATGGCGGAACATTTCTGGCTGATCCCAGCGCCTCTTAGTGTCAGTACATCCTTTTTCCTTTTTACCTTCAGCATTTCCTCGTGTGCATCTTGGCCTTGTGCCCCTCAAATGCATGTGTGTGCGCGCGTGTGTGTGTGTGTTTGCTTATGTGTATGCGCGCGCCGATGAGCCTGTCAAAGTGGGGATTCGCATCCATTGCACTATTCTCATTCTCCATCCCTCCCATGACTGTTGTGCTTTCTGCTGTAATTAGGTTGAATTCAGAGCAGATTGAATTACGTTATTCTGCATCTCGAGCTTCAGTCCTTGACTTTCTCCCTCCCCCGGGAGAACCTGGCGCCTCCTTGCCCGATCAGACGGCTTCAACTGGACGGACCGCCAAAAGGGAAACGCGCTAGGAGCGCCCCGGGATCTCCGATACGTCATCTGGTAATGTGGACTAAACGAGAGGTGTGAGGGCATGGGAGCAGGATAACATCGCAAGGTCTTGTGTGACCTGAAACAGATAAAGTGTTGGAATAATGAATTGTTTTATTCGCTTTGTCGATATGAGGGCGTTGGGGGAAAAAAAAGAGATAGGAAGAACAATTTTGTTTCGGTTTGGATGTAGCTAGCCAGTGTAGCCAGCATTTTATTTTTCACGTTCTGTTTATTATTATTATTATTATTATTATTATTAGCCTATTATTATTGCCGAATGAGTGAATGGGATAAACAAGAGAAAATATAGCCTACTTGATAAAATATATTTATATAGGCCTATTGCTACTGTTTTTTTCTCTTCTTTTTATTGTGTTGTTGTTTTTGTATTTTGATTAACTTTACATAGCATAATTTTTATTTTATCTACTGAAATCAAGTTTTTTTAGTTTTGTTCGATAAATCAACTATTTAGGAGAGATGCACGTGTTTTTTTAAATAAATAAATAAAAAAAAGTAAACCGTAAAACGAATGAACTTTTTATTATTATTATTTATTTTATTATTATTATTATTATTATAATTCATTCTACATTTCCTTAAAACAGTTCAGGACATTTCTGGCAGTGAATGTGTGTTCATCTGGTAGAGGTCATGTCTCACTAAAATATATGTATTTATGTAATTATTTGTGTGTTTGTATTATTATTTTTTTATAAAATTACTTGTTAAATGTAATCTTATGGAATGATCTATTTGCACAAACATTAATTCTGTTTCCAGCATATTTAATCGTGCCATGCATTCTTTTGTTCAAGTTTTATATCGGCCTGTTCTTGGTTGCATTTAGATAATTTAGTTAATTTTACGTTTTCAGTATAAAAATGTTGAAATGTTAGGAAATACAGGACACAATTCTTAGATAAGAGTGATTGTTGCTTCATTTTAATTGGGTTAAGTTTTGTCTTTGTAGAAAAATGCATTGTACACGAAACCAAAGTTTAAAAGGGATTTAATTTATTGATAACGAAATTAATCAGACATCTTTTGACACGGTTCTCTAAAAGCATGGTAAACAGAACCTATGCTAATAGATAGATAGATAGCTAGATAGATAGATAGATAGCTAGATAGATAGCTAGATAGATAGATAGATAGATAGATAGATAGATAGATAGATAGATAGATAGATAGATAGATAGATAGATAGATAGATAGATATAGATCTTGTCGCTCTTTTTCCTGAAGAGATGCAAAATAATGAAACATGTTTAATTTAAAAGCATCTGCTTCAACAATTATTGTGTGTCTTGTGTTCCATCTTGTGTGTCTTTCGTTCCGATCGCGTTTCTACACGCGTCTCGTTGAAGTGTCAAAAGCGTAATTAAGCGTATCATTGGCTTTGTGTTGTTTACAAACCGCGAGCAGTAATTTAATTTCGTCCACCAGCCGCCCCCGGCACGGACTCAGCGCTGATGCCCGCGGGCTCCGCGCGGAGAGGGACCTTCTGCCAGCCACCTGCGGGGGTGGTCACCCGGGGGAGGGGTGGCATGGGCCAGCTTCATCAAAACAGACGGGAAATGTTCAAATGTATGTAACAATAACAGTTTGTTCACTCTCTAAGCATTCTGTGTCTCTGTTGTCTCTGTTACTATTCAAATGGCACATGATTTCCAATTTAAAACTCCATGAGTGCAGACGAAATATTGTACCTGAACTACAAAAATTGTTGAGCCATTGTGTTTTTCGATCATTAAAAAAACACACTTGTGTATATTCAGAAATTTAAAAAGTGTATAAAATACAATTAAAAAATAGTAAAATAATAATAATAATTTATTATTATAATTAACAATAATAATTCATAACTTGTATTTATTATTATATTTGTATTAATTATCTTGATAGATTAAGTTAATTGTGTATATGAGAAAGAGATACACACACAAAATGTATTCATTGACTCCATTTCAGACATAAAATGTGTGTGTATGTATATATATATATAACTTGGTATAACTAAGTATAAAATAGAATTTACATTTTTTATTATTAATAATAACAATAAAATAACTGTTCTTATTATCAATGATTTACTTTTTTTTAAAACAATAAATCAAACCTGTATACTTATAGTTATTGTTCTTCTAATTGTATTATTTTTAAAATGGTTAATTGTGTATATATATATTTATATATATATATATATATATATATATATATATATATATATATATATATATATATATATATTACAAGAGAGAGACAGAGAGAAAATACAGATAAATACATGGTGGAGCAGGGGTGAAGAGAGAGGGAGAGAGGGGTTTTGGTAATAATGATGTACCCTCAGGCTTAGTGCTGTCTATCATACAGCCCCCATCTTCTTGCACTCTCACTCTCTCTTTCTCTCTTTCTCCATCCCTGCACAGTCTCAGCACAGACGGGCCAAAACACAGGGAGCACCAGCCTCCTAATTGATGACTCCCTTTGAGTGAAGAAAAACAGTAGCTGAGATTGATGGCCTTGCAATTTATAGCTTTTGGAATGAGTCCTAGCAGCATTAACTCAATAAGGTGTCTATCAAACTGGCCTTATAGCCCATCCTATGACAGCACTGAATGACTTTAATTACAAGGCATTTGCATGAAATATTGGGAAGACAGTGCATATATCTCAGGGTAAAATAGGGGTGAAGAATAATACATCATCATTTGCACTTCATCTTGATCAGAATAAGGAAGGTAATGAACATGAATTTTATCAAGGTGAAGGTACTTCCTAATATGACTGGTGTTTGGTTAAGACTTTACACTTTTTAAATTAACACTTTAAAGAAATAATACAAATTTGCTGAAAATGTATTTACCTTCTGGTCATTCCAAATGTTGATGGGTTTTGTTGGTTTCGTCATAATTTGCTCACCAATGGATCCTCTGCAGTAAATGGGTGCTGTCAGAATTAGAGTCCAGCTGATAAAAATGTCACAAGTAATCCACACCACAACAATTAGTCCATCAATGAATGTATTGTGAAGTAAAAAGCTGCATGTTTGTAATAAAACCATGCTTAAGAGATTTTAAGTCACCAGTCCATAATTTATAACAGTTTTCCCTCCAGTGAAAAGTTTGTTTTGTCCTCTCACATTAAAAACATGATTGTTTAGAACTGTTTTGGACTGTTTAGATTTTTAAATACTGCCTGATCTGTACATATTTCTCTCCTGAGAAAGCAATATTGTCGATATAGGACTATTTGATATTTGACTATTGGAAGCAATGGTTTGCACATAAAAACACCTTAATGATGGATTTGTTTTTTGTAAACACACAGCTTTTTGTTTTAAATAGATTAATCGAGGGGCTGGAGTCATGTGGAATACTTATGGACTATTGTGGGGGTTTTTATCAGCTGTCATTAGCTGACTCTCATTCTGACGCACCCATTCACTACAGAGGGTCCATTGTTGAGCAAGTGAATTGCAAAATTTCTCCAAATCTGTTCCAATGAAGAAACAAACTCATCTACATTCTGAATGGTATAAATTAAATATTTAATTTCACAGGACCATGCTTTGATAACTTCACTATTAACTGTGCTATCATGGGTCATTTAAGCAGAATCCTGTATCATTCTCATGAACGTAATTAGGTCACACTATATAGTTAATTGTTTTTTGGGGTTGCTTTTATTGCATATTGTTATTTTTAATACTATAATCATTCATTAATGAATAATCAACATTTTTGTGTTCAGCACGTAAAGTGTTACCCTACATTATTGTAGACTCCCACTGTAATGGTTATTTGTAAAGTCTAGACTGGACTTCAATAATCTGGCCCTGTTGTCTGAGGGTCCTATGTGGTTTAATTTTGTACCATTTTATTTTGCTGTTTCCAATAGCTACTGTCTTTGGCGAGTCCTGTTTTCCCAGCCATCTCAAACAAGTAATTGCATTTTCCATTTTCTCTCACGGCAATGGAGCATCCACAGCGCGCGTTATTAATCATAATGAGCTGTTGCAAATAAGTCCTCATGCATCACAAGAGAGAGAGGCACTGGAAGAGTTTACAACTTGCAAGCACAAGCATTTTGCCTCCGTTTTAATGGATTTAAAGTAAATGAATGCATGTGGAAGAATGTTCCACATGCCCTACCTGCATTTTAAGCATGTAATGGGTATTAGTTATACTGTAATGAAATGCGATGCAGTGTTGTTGCGTGATATTGATGCAACAAATTCATTTTAAGCATTCATTTAGCTCTGAATTAGTTTAGAAATGCTGTTATTTGAAGTGATGGTTTGGGATAACGCATACAGTTATTTGGCAGAAAACGAACTACACTGTAATTTTTTTTTTAACTTTCCTTGTACTTATTTACAGTAAGTACAAGGAAATACTATTTCAGTCTTTCTACTTTCTAAGTTGCGTTTAACAGTGCTAC
The DNA here is from genome assembly GCF_963082965.1 of Carassius carassius. Taxonomy (NCBI): domain Eukaryota; kingdom Metazoa; phylum Chordata; class Actinopteri; order Cypriniformes; family Cyprinidae; genus Carassius; species Carassius carassius. The sequence continues at coordinate 19,172,006 of NC_081783.1, read as the reverse complement.
ATGCCATTTCTTTTAGTTAAAACTCTTTACACACAATTTTTTTCTCTGTGATTTAATTCAATTCATATATATACTGTACGTACATACTGTACACACACATAAATAAATAGATCAGATTATCTATATATGTAAAAATACAATCTATTAGATATATAGATTTTAGTTTAGGATTTGAGTTTCTCATGGTCTTAAAAACCTTAAAACGCCTAAAGAGTCAAAGATAATCTCTCCACAAGTAAAAATTTCTTTACAAAGGTCATATTATTTATTTTCATTTTTAATGGATGGGTTTGGATAGAGAAGATAAAGTCAGCAAGTGTCCATCATACTACTTCATAACAATTTAAAAGCTTGCCAAAATGCACTGCATGATGTTCTGAGATGTGATCAATACAAGGAAGAAGCTCAAATGTAAGAGGGTTGTAATTCTGTTTGTGTTATAAACTCTCAGAAAAAAGGTACCTTTTGAGGTACCAATAAAAAAGGTACAAAGGTGCCTTTTGACAAGGTTTTGTAATTTTTATTTCTAAAAGTTTGGTTTTAATGACTTTAATATCAGAAGTAATAATGAAGTATGAGCAGATGTGTCCAAATGTTTGAGTTGGGATATTTTGTAAAAATCAAGAATCTCGGATTTGTTAATGCTCTTTACATTTTATTTAATTGCCAAAAGTACAAAGAAAAGATTTCCAAAGTTTTCACTTACCAGTGTAAATGGATTTTGTAAATATAAACACATTTTGTTTTTGACGGCTGCAACACATTCCAAAAAAGTTGGGACGGAGACAAAATAAAAATGTAAAGGTTATATAATATCAACGTTAAACTGTTTTGAAACCGTTCACAGTAAGCAGGTGAATTGATAATAGGTGTCATTGCCATGTTTGGGTATAAATGGAGCATCTCAGTCAGTCTTTGCAAGCAAAGCTGGATCACTGTTCATCACTTTGTGCCAAATTTCACAAGAGAAGTGTCAAACAAATTAAAAATCTAATTTTGGAATGCAAAGAATTTAGGTCTTTCACCAAGTACCATACATAATATTATGAAAAGATTCAGGGAATCCAGAGAAATCACAGTACACTAAGGGCAAGGCAGGGAACCTCAGTTGAATGTGTTTAACCTTTAATCCCTAAGATGGCACTGCATAAGAAACCATCATGCTGTGGTTTTAAATATAGCCACATGGGCTCTGGAGTACTTCAGAAAACCACTGTCATTTATCACAGTCTGCTGCTGCATCAAGAAATGCAACTTGAATATCTATTACTCTATAAGAGAAAGCTATACATCAATTCTATGCAGTGATGCTGCCGGGTTCCCTGAGCCAGAGCTCATCTTAAATAGTCAAAAAGACTAGATAAGTCCACATTTCAACTTGGATGTCGAGTTCTCAATCCCAAAGACCAAAGGGATCATCAAGAATTTCATTAGTGACAAAAGCAAAAGCAAACGTCTGTCATGGTACGGGGGTGCAGCAAAGCAAACGGCATGGGTGACTGGCATAATGCGCTGGTACTATTGACATGGAGGCATATATACTGCCATCAAGATGATGTCTTTCATGGGAAGTCCATGGTTATTAGATCAAGACAATGCCAGCTCTCATTCTGCATGTGCTACAACAGAGTGGTTTTGTAGAGAGTGAATGTGTCCACAGATCTGTCTCCTATTGAAAGTGTATGGCTCATTAAGAAAAGGAGAACTATAGACAACAACTACCACAGACTGCTGAGCATCTGAAGTCTTGTATCAACCATGATTGGACAAAAATACTGATTGCAGAACTTTAACAATTAGTATCCTCAATTCTAATCCTAAACAATGAAACATTGTAATTAAAAGGACCGTTGATGTGGCTGTCTCAACCTTTTTATTAAAAACTCTGCTTAACTTTTCATCCGATAAAAGAAGGGTCATTTGAGGAGATGTTTTTCATGCAGACCATCATTGCTGTTTATTTGCAACCCGTTTTAGAACAGGCCTGAAGGTGTGTTGGCAAAGTTCTTGATCAGTCCATTTCATGTTTGATTAAAAAGGTGCAAAGATCAATAATATATATTATCCTGGAGATCCCGAGGAGAGATTTTAGCTGATAATGTAGTTATCTAGAAATACAGCCGCTTTGATATCATTTATTACGGTTCACGGTAGGACCTCTAGGCTGGGTCTAATAAATCTGAGAGTAACAGCTAGTCTGCTAGTGGCCTCTGCCCTACTTAACTCTATAAGAACACACCGTCTGAGGACTTCATTATGTCTTCACAAACACTGCCAGATCGATCCGGTCACCCTTTCAGTGGCAGAATTAGTCGTGATGGAAGCAAAAGGACAAATCTAATGAACAGCATTTGTGTTTAGGCTTGCTTTGCTGCCCTGTAGGAGTGTCTGGCAAGGAATATTTTGTCCTCTGTCTAATTAAGAGGGTTAAAATAAACTCAGCTTGAGCCCTGCAGTGGGACGGGGGAAAGGAATGCATTAACGCCTAACGAGGAAATGATTGCAGCTCAGAAGAGGGAAAAGACTGAACTGGTGTAGTCAGAGACGAGATCGTTCCCACTATATGTGACCTTGGACAACAAAACATAAGTATGTAAGTAAGACGGGTATATTTGTAGCAATATATTGTATCAGTCAAAATGATACATTTTTCTTTTATGCCGAAAATCGTTAGGATGTTAAGTAAAGATCATGTTCCATGAAGATATTTTGTAAATTTCCTACCGTAAATATATCAAAACTTAATTTTTGATTAGTAGTATGTATTTCTAAAAACTTCATTTGGACAACTTTAAATGCGATTTTCTCAGTATTTTATTTGATATATTATTTGATTTATTTGTTTGTTTTTTGCACCCTCAGATTTCAGATTTTTAAATAGTTGTATCTCAGCCAAATATTGTCCTATCCTAACAAACCATACATCAATGGAAAGCTTATATTTATTCAGTATACATCTCTAGAAAATTCACTAAATAAGTAACCCTTATTACTGATTTTGTGGTCCATGGTCACACACACACACACACACAACATATATATATATATATATATATATATATATATATATATTTTTTTTTTTTTTTTTCACATTACAGAAAGTGAAAATTTATTTGCATGCTAGATTTAAGAATAAACTGTTTACATGTCAGGGGTGAACGAAACCATCTCACAAACCAAATGTGACTTGTGTGCCTTAGGACCCTTCTTTATTTCTTAAAAAAATGATGTACAGCATAGAGATTTCTGGGTTGTTGAAAGCGCCAGCGCATAAAGGCTTTTTTTGTAAAAAAAAAAAAAAAAAAAAAAAAAAAAAAAACACGGCTCTCCGATGGCATCAGGCTGTACAACTCTTCTTGGCGTGTGCGAGTATGTGCTTGTTTGCCTGTAACTGAATTTTTTTTTATGTATGTATTTTAGGTGCGTGAGATTGTATGTTTGTGTTTGCACGTTTGTGAATGTGTGTACAAGCCTCTATGTGTTTGCACACGTGTGAGCGATCAGTCAGGTTACTCATGTCAATAGAAGTTTCTCACTGCAGATGAACCCTGTAGAACTGTACTGCTGTTGCAAACTTTGATGAGTGATGAATGATATCACAGCAGTTGATTGACAGCGGTTAAAGGGTGAGCCTGAGCTCTTTTGCTCCATGCTTCACCTCACCACACAAATACTCATTAAATGGACCTGAAGCTGCCAGAATATCTCGGCACATCAACAGGTCTGATCGGCCTCAGAAAGAACCGATTCGATGGAATCTGACGAATGCCAAACACGCTCATGAAGGGGAATCACAACCGTTTTACTTTTACCGTATGTCTGTCATTGCCGTTTTTCTTTTCAATTTTTAAGACATGTTGTTCATTGATGCAAAACAACACAGTAATGTCTTTGATGAAGTCGATGAAAAGAATTAACATGATTTGGACCTCGTATGACCTCGGTTATGAGTGATAAGGGATATTGAGGTCAAAGTTCATTCCATACTAATTCAAAGGCACACAACAAATTAAGTATGTCAACACTTTTTCTTTTTTAATGTAAACTTATTTGTAAGACTAAATTCTACAAGTCCAAAGGTTGTTGTGAGATAAAGTATAAAGTAAGAAATGGTCACACTGTTGTGAGAAATAGCTGCAATTGTGAGATTTGAAAATGTGTCACTAATATAAAACACTAATATCTTGTGTTTTAGTTTATTTTTGATTTTCTACTGACATGTATTTCATTTAGGTTATCATGAAAATGTATATACAGTTGTGCTCATAAATTGACAAAATGTTAATTTTAACAAAATAAGATGGATCATGAAAATTGCATGTTATTGTTTATTTAATACCGTCCTGAATTAGCTATTTAACATAACAGATGTTTATATATTCTCCACAATAAACAATAATAACTGAATTTATAAAAATGACCCCATTCAAATCTTAATATTAATATATATATATATATATATATATATATATATATATATATATATATATATATATATATATATATATACACTATAAGTCATAGATAAATAAAATAAAAAAAATCTATCTATCAATTGTTCCATTGTTCTATCATATTATCTATAGTTCTGCCCATCGTTCTATCTACCGTTCTTTAACCATAGTTGTAAACATGTTGTTTTACATCTTCAGGCAAGACATTCAACGTTCAAAGTATCTTCTCTTTTCTGAGTTCGTTGAGATTTGTTGGAGTGCGTGAGTCAGAGCACAGGTCTCTGCTCATCCACTCAGCAGATACGTGACGGCTGACACACACTTTGAGGCGACCGCGGTGAAAGGCTTTGACTGGCGAGATGAAAGTTTGTGGATTCTAGAGAGCTGCTCTTTCTCATGTTACAGAAACGAGGTCAATCCACTTGTCCCGTCTACACTGGAGCGCTGAGGCCCAGGCCGCCATGCTCTCACGCTGGCCGAAGGGCATTTTCATCTGTGTCTGGGCTTACATTTAGCAGCCATGTTTGTGTTGAGAGTCTGAAGATTAATCCTCTGAATCCATTGTTGTTCTTCAACTGGCTTAGCTATCAGAGGTACTACTGTTACAGGCCGACGGATCCCATTTGTGGAAACGTTAAGCTTTTCTCACCTCACGTGTTTGTGGAGACGTGCAGTTTCTTCGCAGGGGCTTCCAGCCTCACCTGAAATCCGATCTCTCACATCTGCGCTTGCTCTCCGAGCCCAGATTGTTGGCTACTGCAACTAAAGGCTTGTTTTGTTCCAGTGTAATGCAACTTCAATACTCTTCTGCTTGGACCTTCCATAAAAATGTCAAGGAAGAAATATCTGGATTAAGCCCAAGTGAAGTAGTGTTCATTTTCAACACATTGATGTGAAGCTGTCCAGTCGTGCAGGCCTCGCTCGGTCCAGGAGGAAAAGGCATTAGTTGCAAAGGCAGAGAGAGAGCAGCAGAACATGCCTCGGTAACCAGATACAGAATAAAGGAGGTACCTTCGATATAAAACCAGCAGATTTATGAGAGGGTTTAAATATGGCCAGCTGATTAGCTTGATTCGTCTGTCTCATGTTGTTAAAAGAGAGGTCAGTGATCCGTGCAGGTGTTGCAAGACACTACCAGCATTCTTTGACTAAGCCCAGTTGTCACACAGCTGCATTGAGGGAGCTGTGCTGTGGTTTGTTTAAAACCAATATGACCTTCTCTTAACAGGAAACGTGTTTGCATGTTGGTTCATTGCATACTGAAGAATTATTGATGTGACACTGCAGAATCCTCAGAAAAGGTGCTTTATTAGTGATGACGATTATTATGGTTGAGATGTGTGTGTGTCTCAAATTGTGTATTTACTATATATATTATATATATAAAATGCAATTTGTTCCTGATCCAGAAGCTGAATTTTCTGCATCATTTTAATATGCTGATTTGCTGCTCGATAAATATTTCTTATTATTATCGATGCTAAAAATGGTTGTGTTGCTAAATTGTGAACGTGTGATATATATTTACAAAGTTCAAACAGAAAATATAAAGTTCAAAAGAACCGCATTCATTTTTAAGTTCTATATATCACACGTTCACAAAAATATTTAGCAACACAACCATTTTTAGCATCGATAATAATAATAAATATTTCTTGAGCAGCAAATCACCATATTAAAATGATGCAGAAAATTCAGCTTCTGGATCAGGAACAAATTGCATTTTAAAATATATTATATATCTCTCAGATAGTGTATTTGCTATATATTGATCATTTTTGTATCCATCTTTTAAAAATACGCTAGCTCATATATGACTTCAGAGTTAAAAGATGTAGAATATAGCCACAAATATCTAAACCACCAATAAATCCTGATTTAATTGAATAATCATAAAAAATATATATATTATTGTTTAGCATCAGACATCAGAGCCACTATTTTAAAAGGCATTTTAGATATATACTCACTGTATAATCAGTTATATTAGCATTTGGTTTAATATCTATCTTTAATGTAACTTTTCAGCTTCTTTTTCTTTGCTTATAGTGTCTGCGCCTCATAAGCAACCAGCCATGGCTCATTCTGTTTTTGCATGCAGAGGTGGATTTATCGGCAGATTGTAATAAAATAACAGTGAAATAAACTAGCATAAAATGTGTATAAAGCAGGTTTATGACCTGTCATCTTGTAGCAGCTTAAAGTCTATAACTCAACCTTTTTTTGCTCTTAAACTTCACACGTCTTCAGGTTCATATTAAATGAAAGACACTGAGTGGATTCAATATAGAAATCAGAGACACTATATGCAAACCTCTCTCTTACTCTTTCAATCCTCCGTCACGTTGACAGGTCTGTCCGCTCAGACTCTGTATAAGAGCTTTTGCTGTCTCACCCTGTCAGCTGTCTCACCTCTCCCGTTGTTTCGTCGCCTGTCGGTCCCACTACAGACATTTTAATTCCAAAGCACCCCCCTTCACCTCTCTCCATATCTTCTTCCATTCGTCAGCCCTCGAACCGGTGCAGACCCTGTGCTGACAGGTCAGGATGCTGAGTGCTGTTCAGTTAGTGTGTGTGTGTGTACGTGTACATGCATGTACATGTGTGCTTGTGTGTAAGCAAGTGAAACTTAAGGAAGCTGCTTGTCTTTTGTAGTGTCAGAGATCAGAGGAATGTAATAAATGACTAACAGAGGCATCAACACTGTACCATGGTACCTCTATACAGTTGCTTCCAGTAAGTGTAACGCCAACACACCCTCATCACACACACACACACCTTAAAATAATTAAAGCACTTAAGAAAGGCCAGAGAAGGAATGTAAACATCACTTCATTCACAAAGCCTTTGGATTTGTCATTCTTCCGTCTTTTCTCTCACATTATAAAGCGATGATTAGAGAAGGTTGGGGTTGTTGTCTTTTTTGTAAGAATGGGAACCTCAGTTTCTAGAAGCAGCACCCACATATGCTGGTTTCCTGTAATCATCCACACTTGTATTTTCTGAAATTTAAGCTGATGCTTTTCTCTAAAGTGGAATTGGAGAAATGCTTAATCATATTAACAATATGAAAAGAAGACTTGAAAGAAAGTGTTATGCAAAGTGAGTCTTTGATTGGCATGTTTATAATTCTGTCTTGACAAAATGGTAATGTACGTGACAATGTTAAAGGGTTAGTTCACCCAAAAAATGAGAGAAAAGTGTTTATAATGCTTGAAACGGAGAACTAACTCTTTAAAAACACAATGTGTCACATGATGATGTCATGATGTCCAATTGAGTTAGACCTATCAAACTGTGACATCTCGAGTTTCATGCCAGAGCTTTAGATTTGTCTAATTCAGTAGGGGGTCTCAAGATGACTTCAAATGTATTCGAATAAAGACTGACTTCAAATGTATTAAAATAATAACAAAACTTGCCCAGGTGTTTGTTTACAGGACCAAATCAAACGAGCCCAACTTCTGTGATATTGTGGACTCTAGAATTGTCTCGTTTCCCTTCTTCGATGTACATCTGAGGTATTTTGTTTGTGTCTGTTTTATCATTGCACAAAAAAATAATTTAGTAAATTGAAAGGACAACTTTTGAGGTCAAATGTATATCTGTCGCACAAACATGTGCAGTAATTATATGCATTATTGTGGCTTTTAACCTGAATTAAGGGGAAGTTGTTCTGTATGTTGATGGATTGATCATCTTCAGCCATTAAATACCGAGCCGTAAAGCTGTTTTTCCACACATTTGGTTTCACAGACTCACAACCATTAGGCCCTAATGAATTAAAAAACATCTCAGCACCCGGGAGGCTTTACCATGATCAGTGTAGCGAGATCCTCAAAACCAGTTTTCTTTTGTAGCACCCTCATTTGTTACTTGGGAAACGGGAAGATTTTGATCTCCGGATGAACGATCAGGATGTGAGGAACCACGATGTTTTGTGATGGCTTTGTTGATAGATGAGGCCCAGGGTTTTAACTTCACGCCCGGCCTCGAAGGACCCAAGCTGGGGGCGTTTGCAGAAATCCAAGCAGCACCACCATGGTTTTGTTTCACCGTGCTGGTCTTTAGCCACTCTGGTGTCAGCATATCATGCAAACAATCTTCTGCAGTTTGGTAAAACCGAGTAAGAGAGCCATCGCATGCTTTTGATGGTGTGTTAAAGATGAGCCTGAACGTGTCTCATCTGATGATCCATTACAATCCCATCTCCTATTTGTTAATCCTCTGTAACATTTTGAGTAAATGCTTTGCTGAAATGGTAAATGCTGTTTGACACATGGGTTGAAAGAGCATAAAACAGCAAGAAATAAAAAATGAGAGAATTAAATCCAGCCGAGTGATGACTAAATGATGCATATGCTGATAATTATAACTCATTAGAGTCCTGATGATGTGAGACTCCTGTGAGGAAATTAACTAAATGGTGCATTTAGTGAAAAACTTAAAATCTTTTGTGTTTGAGTGACAACCTTTTGTGTTTGAATTATTTGCTGAAACTTATTGTGTGTGTGTGTGTGTGTGTGTTTGTGTGAATGGGGGATGAAATGTGTGTTTGGTCCAACACTGAGGCAATCAAGAGTCAATCTGTTCTGATTATGTCTGAAACATGATATTCCTGCAGCTGTGTTGTACCATCCACATCCCACACACCTACCAACATGGAGCACACTCACAATCATGCACACATACAGTCACACACTTAATATTACAGACAACCTATTCTTCACCATGGCACATGGTTTAATTCATATTGTAGCTTATTATGGCCAAAACGACCACTTAGACAGAAAGAGACCATCTATGCATTGTTTTTGTGTTTTTCAACTGTAAAAAAGAAAAGAAAAGAAAGATAAAAAAGAAAACTATACCTTGTAAAATTAATGTAACTACTTTCAATTTAAAGAAGATTCAACTTAAGAAATAATGTTGAAATGAGTTATATAGCCAATTTGATTATACTTAAAAAAAAAAAAAAAAAAAAAAACCTGATTCCAAAAAGTTGGGACACTGTATAAACTTTGTGTAAAAAAGGAATAATTTACAAATCTCATAAACTGTTATTCAAAATAGAATATAGATAACACATCCAATGTTGAAAGTTAGACATTTTGGAATGTCATGCCAAATATTGGTTTCCAAAAAAGTTGGGACAGGTAGCAATAAGAGGCCGTAAAAGTTAATTGTAGATATAAGGAACAGCTGGAGGACCGATTTGCAACTTATAAGTTCAATGCAACATGATTGGGTATAAAAAGAGCCTCCTCTCAGAGTGGCAGTGTCTCTCAGAAGTCAAGCTGGGCAGAGGATCACCAATTCCCCCAATGCTGTGGTGAAAAATAGTGGAGCGATATCAGAAAGGAGTTTCTCAGAAAAAAATTGCAAAGAGTTTGAAGTCATCATCATGTACAGTGCATATCATCCAAAGATTCAGAGAATCTGGAACAATCTCTGTGCGTACTGGTCAAGGCCGGAAAACCATACTGGATGCCCATGATCTTCGGGCCCTAAAGAGGACAAGGACAACCCAAGTTGTTATCAGCACTCTTAAGAGAATAGGGACAACCCGTTTAGACCATGCGCCGGGCTCACCAACCGTTTTTCCGTCTTTAAAAATAACAAAAGTGGATTTGGACACACACTGAGTGCACCTGCGTTTAGATCGTTAAAGTAGGGCCCAGTATTTCTAAAATAAATAAAGATATATATTTTTTATAAAATATCAATTAATTACAGATGCTTTTGATGAATAAAATTTATTGAAACAAAAAAGTGTAAGTTCATGAGTTTTAGTGAAATATAATTTTTATTAATATTTTTAATTTACCAATCAAAACAGAAACATAAAAAAAAACTTACCGACCACAAACACATGAACTGTAGTGTATAGTGAAGTTTTAATATTGTGAAATCTAAACAGATCTCCTCTGAAACTCTAGTGAAGGTATTTTTCTCAGGAAAAAAACATCTGAGAAGAAGATTTCATCAACAGTCTTAATTTAATCTCATATCAATCAGGAAAGAAAACTGAGAACTTTCATTTGCGAATCATTTGTGTTGTGCAACTTTCACAACCAAACGTTAATAGCTAAAAATGAGTCCAAGAGGTTGGGGTTTGGGTAAGTAACGGAGAACCTGAAGATCATGCTGAAACATGTCTTTAATCATCCATGGGATTTATTCACAGCAGCATCTAATGGGTATTATAAAGATGAGGCCTTATTCTGAAAGAAAACCTGTATATCTTTGAAAATAAATGAGATTAATACATACATCAACACCAAGAATAAGCTCTAAATATTAGACCTAGAGCAGCTCTGGATGATATTGAGACATTTGAACGTGGCCGCCCACCATCTCTGACCATATGACGCATCACAGGACATATCATGTTTTGATACAAGTATACTGACCTTCTTTTGATTTATTCATCCAGAATTTGGCAAATTCCAAAAGTTCAGAGTATTAGGGTAAATTCAATTTTTATGTCGGGAATCTGGATTACACAATTCTGTCCACATTTTTTGCATCGCGGAAATCTAAGGCCCTAGTAATAATGTAAAATATGATTACAATTAAAAAAAAAAGTTTTCTATTTGAATATACTTTATAGTGTAATTTAATTGTGTGATTTAAAGCTGAATTTGAACCATCAATACTTCAGTCAATGTCACATGATCATTCAGAAATCATCCTAATATGCTGATTTGCTACTCAAAAACATTTCTAATTATTATCAATGCTGAAAAGAGTTGTGCTGCTTATATTTGTTATTTTTTAATAGAAATTGTTCATGATTTTTGGATGAACAGAAAGTTCACAAACAGTGTTTATTTGAAATAAATCTTTTGTAACGTAAATTTCTTTACTAATGCAATCTGAGTTAAAGTAGCCTATACATTTCTCTACAGTTTTCTGACCCAAAACCTTTCCATGTTAAATATGAACTCGTCAGATTCTTGTAAACCATATTATAGATAGGCTACTATCTGCATTAACTTTCTAGCTACACTTAATGAGAGATGCAGATGAAACATAAATGAAAGTGCTGAAAGAGGAACCTGTGAGAGATGACTTTTTCTCCTGCGCAGCTCTTTTTAGTTCTTTAACACCAGGGTCATCGTCTTTGTTTGTTCGTCATGTTAATATGGTAATGGTGTTATGAGCGGCTGCTGTGTGCATTGCAGGGCCATGCTCAGTATGAACACCTCTAATCCCTTTTCCTTCTTTCTCTGTGTCTCATACACTCTTCCTGGCCTCTGTTCATTAAAAGCTGTCAGTCATCTCTCTCACACTGGGGTTTTGATCGCGGCTCGGCTGTCAGAAATGAAACACCTTGGCTAAGCGCTAAACACTTCATCCCACGGTGCTGCAGCCAGAGTGACAGAGCTCCAATAGCATTAAGCTATTCTCTCCAAAGCAAACACATTTATGGGCAAGTTAAGATGCCGCTCATGTTATGGCAGAAACTGTCAGATCTTTTGTCTTCTCTTCTGACACCGACCTTTTTCTGTTTTATCACCTGGATACGGTCAGAGAAAACCAGCGCTGCAGAAAGAGACACATTTGTCAGTGACATATTACGTGGAATGGATTCGAGGGCACTTGAGTGGCGTCTTAGAGGTCATGTACACAGTTTTGGGAGTGACATTTATCACATCTGAATGGAATGGTAAATCCCCTAAATTATAGCTTTGGTAACACTGCGGTGATTGATATCATAGCCAGTAATCAGACTTGTAATTCTGGGCTCTATAGTGACATCTGTGGTTGAAGTATAAAATTGCATGTTGCATTTGGGAAAACATTTTTCAGAATTTAAGACCTTAAGCGATTGTTCTATGTATTCTGTCATTCACTCACCCTCATATCATTACAAAACTGAATGCATGTCTTTCTTCTGTAGAAGACAGAAGAAGATATATTTCGAAGAATGTTGATAACGACATTTTCAGTTCCCATTGAGTTACATTATATTCCATGGGGACCAAATATTCTCAGATGGAACTATGCCTTTCATGAGTGTGAATTCGAATAGAATCAGCCAAATGACAAAAAAATTAAAATAAAATTCAACGTAGTGGCAAACACAATTTTGTTAGTCTAAAAAGTGTCACAAATTAATATTTGTCCTCTGATATGTAGAATCCAATATTTCTGATAAGGCGTAATGCATAACTGTTGAAAAAGTCATCATAGTTTTACTGTAATTTTTTTACACCATCAAATGTACATTTTTTCATCTACATAAATATTGGTAGAATTTTATACAGTGTTATGATATACAAAAAGAATAAACATAAATAATAATATTAAATAATACATTTTAGTTAATTTATTGTAATTATAACTTTTATATAATTACATTATTATTTTTATTACTATTATTTTATACGAATGTTGTTTTATTATCTAATACAAATATGTAGTTTATATTATGTTAAATATAATTTTTGTGGCTTAAACCTCAGAAATAAGATTTTGTAGTCTGAAAAATAGATAAACAAACAAACAGTATTATTTAATCATGAATATGTTTAATACAAATGTTTAATTTGGAAAATGTAATATTATGTGGCTAAAACCACACAAATACTGATGTGTAACAGAAGATTTCATAGTATATGTAAAACATTATTATTAAATAATAAAAAACTATTATTAATGAAATATGAATAGGATTTTCTATTTGAAATATATATACATATGAAGAGGTCAGATGCAAAAGCCTCTAAGTGCCATCAGAAATTTTTATATAAAATCTGCATTTTTATAAGGCTCCTATGTTTAGGTTCAGTCATATATTTTACTCTAATGGCATGTATGTGTCCATAATAACAACCATATTGAGCTGCACTGTGTGAATGCTCGATGTATCAATTCCACCAAAGCACACCTGATAGAACAAAACATTTGTAGGAATTCATAACGAGAAACTGAAGCCTGAGAACAAACTATTCAAAGCCAATAACGTGTAGCTTCTAATTCGCAGCAGGTGTGTTTGTAACATGTAGCCTACCGTTTGCATGGTTTTCAGTGTGTTTAAATATAGCTGTGTAATTTGTAAGTGCAATTACAGCATGCATTGTTAGCCTGCACGGTGCAGGAAGAGCTAATCAGGCAGCATGTATGTGCAGCGGGAGCTAACGTGATTTAGTCTGCACGCTCAACAGATCCTATGGCTCGTAAGTGGCTGTGATGGATGAGCTAGTCCACACACACACACACACAGAGCCTAGAACCCAGAGTGAGGCCCGTCAGAGCGGTGCCGACCCCGGTGTGACATCACCCAGCACGAGAGCGTGTTTCTGTTGGCCTGTAAGTGCTATTGCTTCTCCTCCATCAATAATGCAGCGACTTGAGTTGTTGTTCCTAGCAGTAAAGCTCACATGAGTGCAGCAATTAAGGCAGCATGACCTCCGATCATCTCAGGCTTCATCCTAGCCCTGGGCGATGGATCGGAGAGGATCTGTCCTCTAAAGGGCAGGGGAGGATGGTTTTAAACAGGACCAGAGACCATCTGGCAGGGGCCCTGCTGCGGTAACCTGACTAAACATTGGTGAAGGGGAGATGCTCTGTGCTCACTGTTGTCCATTAAAACAGGGATGTTTTCAGAAAGCAGTACAGGCTTTATCCAACCGTAGCGTTCATAGATAGAGAGGCTGGAAACAGTAGCATGGAAACTGACACACTGCATACGTGACCTGGCTTGTGTACTGGAGTTGTTTTTAGAAAGCCTTGAGGTAGAGCTAAATATATCTGGATTAAGGTTCTTGAATGAATGATTTCATTATTTGCCATTAAAATGTAAAAAAAAAAATTATGTCCAATGAAAAAATGTCAAATACTAAATCCAATACTTTTATTTTAATTGTCAGTACATAGTCTCGCTATTAAAATAAATATTGCAAAATTACCACTTTTCTTTTTTACTTGTTTTGTAATATTTACAAATTCATAACAAAGAGGCCAATTTACTTTAGAAGCACAACTGCATATAAAGACTTGTTTTTGTATATTTATCGTTTCTTTTGCTTGTTTAATAACTTGTTTTATAGTTTTAGCCATTTTAAAATAAAATAGAATCATACTAAGCATATGTTCTCTGAAAAGAAGTCTTAAAATTTTATGCAGTACCACATGAAGTACTTTTACTTAAAGTAAAAAGTACTAGTTTTAAGTACTTGTTCAAGTTACAGTTATAGTGAATATGGGCTTAAAGTGCACAAACTGAGTTTTAATTTGAGGGAATTCTCATCACAATTAGAGGAAAGGTTAAGGAATTACAGCACTTTAATATGTGCCCCCCCCCCTTAATTAAGGACAATAAGTAACTGGAAAATTCTACATCAATTAAGCAGATAAAAGGTCTGGAGTTAATTCTAAGTGTGCCATTCACATTTGGAAGCTGTTGCTGTGAACCCACATCATGCAATCAAAGGGGTGCTCCATACAAGTGGAAAAGACAATTGTTAGGCTTCAAAAACAAAACAAATCCATCAGAGAGAGAGAAGGAACATTAGGAGTGGCCAAATCAACAGTTTCAGTAAATCAACAGAAAAAAAAAGAACCCACAGGTGAGCTCAGCAACGGAAAAAGGCCTGGATGTCCACGGAGGACAACAGTGGTGGATAATCTGAGAATCCTCTCCATGGTAAAGAAAAACCCTTTCACAACATCCAGCCAAGAGAAGAACACACTCCAGGAGGTAGACGTGTCACTGTCAGAGTCTACAATCAAGAGAAGATTCATGAGAGCAAATACAGAGGGTTCACCACAAGGTGCAAACAAGGCCTGATTAGACTTTACCAAAAAACATCTAAAAAATCCAGACCACAGACGCATTCTTTAGATGGCTGAAAGATCAGCTTGTACCAGAATGACAGGAAGAAGAACTATGGAGAAGGCTTTGAACAGCTCATGATTCAAAGCATTCAACATCATTTGTGAAACATGGTGGAGCAGTGTGACGGCATGAGCATGCATGGCTTCCAGTGGCACTGGGTTACTGGTGTTTATTGATGACGTGACAGAAGACAGAAGCAGCCGGATTAATTTCTATTAAAATTTAAATATGAAGAGTTAATTGGCAAAAAAAAACAAAAAAACAGATAACTCAGTTTTCAATAATCATGTTTTTTCATTGTGCATTCCAGTTAAACTCACACTGCAGTCAGATTATTTTGATTAGGTAAAAAAAAAAAAAAAAAAAATTTAATAAAAACCCTTACTAACACAATAGAACAAAATAAATACATGATAAAATAATAAAAAACATGATTTTTGAAAAAAAAAAGTCTATAATATCTATAAGATATTAAACCTTGTTTTCTTGCATTTTTTTTCTTGAATATATTTTTACTTTTCTTTCATTTTTAGCTTGTTTTTAACTTTTTTACACTTGAAGCAAGTAAAAAATATGTGCAGTGAGACAAAACATCTCATTCAGTGTTGTATGAAGTAAATTTATTTTAGAGGACTTTAGATATTTTAATTGAAAGATAAGAGAAAAAAACATTAGGATAGTATATTTCTAGCCTAATTTGGGGGCTTTTCTTGACAAATATTGATATATGTGATTGATTAGTTAACTGGCTCGTCTAGGTCTGTAATTGTGGTGTAATATTTCAGACAAACCTGCCCTGAAGCGCTCCGTCAAAAGAAAATGAACTCTTTGCACTTTACATGTCAGTCAAACAGTGTCTTCCTGTCTTTGTGGGTGGTTCTTGCTTAGAAAAAGATGTAATGTGAAAGGTCAAAGGTCTGGTGGATGTTTGAGAAAAAGCTGAGAAGAATAACCCTTTACCTCTAAAAGAGAAATGATATCGATCAGCAATTAAATCACAGAAAATTATCAGACATTAATCTCTTGACAAAGAGGATGACATACCTTTTTTAGTCAGCAGTGGTGACTCTTGAGCAGGTGTTGTCTTGCGTGAAGGATTTTTGCAGTATTTTAATGGAGATGGGAGCGATAAGGAGTTATTGAGTTTCACCAGAGCTTTGCATTTGCAGTGGGGTCCGTTCAGATCATGTCAGGTTTTGGTAGAAGTTCACTTATGAAATAAATTCATGCTTAGACATGTTTGGGCATTTGTGCAATGTAATACAAATCAGTTTTTAGATCGTCTTGTTTGGATTATTACAGTGACTATAGTAAATATTCAGATTTGTTTTCAGGGACAAGTTTAAATATTTCTAATAAGATGTTTTAATGATTTGAAGAAAAGAGGTCTCTTCTGCTCATCAAGGCTGCATTTATTTGATCAAAAACACAGTAAAAACAGAAATATTGTGACATATTATTATAAATAAAATAACTTTTTTCTACTGTAATATGTTTTAAAATGCAATTTATTCCTGTGATGCAAAGCTGATTTTCAGCATCATTACTCCAGTCTTTAGTGTCACATGATCCTTCAGAAATCATTCTAATATGCTGATTTACTACTCAAGAAACATTTTCTTATTATTATCAGTGTTGAAAGCAATTGTGCTGCTTTAATGTTTTAATCTATTTTGATACTTTCTTTTCTTTTTGAAATCAGAATTCATCCGCATTTATTTGAAATCTGTTGTAACTTTATATGTACGTATAGAAGTATTGAATAAATGAATAGCTATGGCATTTTAAATCAATGGAAAGTGACGGTAAAGAGATTTGTAATGTTACAAAATATTTTAAATCAATGCTGTTCTTCTCAACTTTTTATTCATTAGAGAATCCTCAAAGAATGTATTAAAAAAAAAATGTATATATATATATATATATATATATATATATATATATATATATATATAAATTATTTTATTTATTCACTGTTTATGTGACATTTTCATCTTTATATCTGTTCAGATCTCAAGAGATATAAAGACAAAGATTTTTTATTTTTTTTTTGCTCTACTTATCGCCCTGAAAGCATGATACAATCCAGCGATAGGCTCTTTAAATGGCATTTCAGCCATGCAGTGGAAAAAATATTGTGTTTTCAGGGCAGGGTTTTTTTTATTATTATTATATTTTTTTTTTGCTGTTTGAGATTTGTTTTGCGAGGCGCTCTGGGGCAGCCGAGAGACATTTAATTACACAGAGAAGCAGGGAGAGGCGTTTTCATCAAAAGTTGTAATTGCGTTATAAAGGAAAGTCTGTTCTCCCGTTTTGTCTTTTCCTGATATTGTGCTGTTTGTAAATATATACAGAGGGGAGAGAAATTACAAGGGTATTTGCATTTCTCCCCCCTCGGCGCTCCTGACTTGAACAAAATTAATTTAAATGAAAATAAGTTATGGAAATACCACAGGAGAAATTTATACGATATGAAAGAAGGATTTGGAAGTCTTTTTTCCCATCCTTTCTCACAGTGTTTCAAGCGCAGATTGAGCAGTAAGGCATACAGATATCCTGTCTCACAAATGTGCGTCTGAAAATCGATTACAGAGTTTCCCCAAACGAAATGCACAAGACATTTTGAGTCTATTAAGGTCGCTGCATTACTTAGGGGTCTGCTGCATTACTTAGTCTATTGCTGCATTACTTAGGGGTCTGCTGAGAAACCTCATTGAATATCTCACTGTTATTGGCCTTTGTCATTTTAATATCGAGTTGTGTAACTGCACATCCGAGACCATTATGATCCAGCATTTCATACTCGTCTAAACAGCATCCAATTGCATCAAATCTTGCCGAAATAGCCGCAATAAAGCCTTAAAGACATAAAAATGGGGTTCAGACGCCCCAGAAGGGCAGTTGGCTGGTGGCAGCAAGCGTGATCCATGTCTCAATACCGTACTGAAAAGCATGCTGGGAGTCTGCCTGCTCTGGCACCAACTAATTAGACCACCATAATAACCAGAGCTGCTAGAAGCAGTGCATCATGGGAAACGCTTACACTATTAGCCCCGCTGGTTTGTCTTCATCTTAACAATTCACAGGAGTCACATGACACGCGCCGCGTGGATCGACGGTGCCCTGTTATTCGACTCCATTGTTGATACTTCATAATTTAACTGGGAGAGGAAAAAAATATTCAAATCATATGTAATTGTTACATCGCAATAGGGAAATTAAGCGACATGCTACAAGGGGCTGCTCCAATTACTGGCCTCGTTAAAGCAATTGAAATGACTTGATGATATTATAAAAGTTTAATGTCTGTAAGTGGAGCTATAACCAAGTAAAGCAGTGAAGGTAGCACAATGAATTCTCATTCATCATGAACTTCTTTGTGGATTATATTAATTTGTTGGAAATGGCTGAAGCTGTCTGAAATGTTACCTGTGGTGCTAAAACTCTTCCGTCTCTGTTTCTCTTTCAGAGCAGGACGTTCTCCTTTTTCATTTTTTAGCCAGAGTCCAGCCAGAGAATGTATTTTGAACCACGATAAAAGAAAACTGGATTTTTACAATTCACAAAGAATATGTCATTGGTTTTCATTTATAATGTATTAGGTTTTATATCCTGCAAACATTCAGAGAGAACTGCAGAAGTGATTGTTATATCAGACTTTGATCTGATGTAAATTTGGTTATCATCAGCAAAAACGTGATACTCTAGAACATAATTCTTAATGATTTGCCCCAGAGGAAGAATATAACTACTAAAAAGGTAAACGACTCATAACAGACCCCTGATGAACACCATGAATGACCTGATCAGTTTTTTTGTCATTATATATTATTTAAGATTACATTATATTACATTTCAGCTTTTTCAATTAGCAAAAACAAGTTGTAAAAAGTTTTTTAATATTTATAAGTTTTAGTTGCCTATAACTACATTGGCGTGATGTTCTGGAGGTAGTTACAAGGGTTGTTTCTATAGGGTGTTTGGTGACACTTTATATTAGGTGGCCTTATGTATGTACTTACATCAAAATATAAGTACAATGTACTTATTGTATTGAAAAACACTTTTGATGCTATTGAGGTGGGATACGGGTAAGGTTAGAGGTTTAGTGGTATGGGTAGGTTTAAGGGTGGGTTAAGGTGTAAGGGATGGGTCAACAGTGTAATTATAAATGTATAGATGTAATTAATAGGTATTTTAAAAAATATAAGTACAATGTGAAAGGAACGTATAGTATACCTTTTATTGTTTAGCTGCATGATTTAAGATATCAGAACAGAAGGATAGAGTCCCTTTATTGCTGTGCTGTCTGCTGAAGGTATCTGCTTGTAATGTGGTGTGTGTGTGTGTGTGTGTGTGTGTGTGTGTGTGTGTGTGTGTGTGTGTGTGTGTGTGTGTGTGTGTGTGTGTGTGTGTGTGTGTGTGTGTGTGTGTGTGTGTGTGTGTGTGTGTGTGTATTTCGATTATGTCTGCTGTCGGGTTTAACGTGTCAGTAGCTCCACACTTTAGTGTATTGATCTGTCCGAGTGCTGCCATGTGAATCCTGCTCGTGTTTCTTTGACAACTGTGGCCAATCTGCCAGGCACCCCGGTTTAGAAACCTCAGACATTAGAGAAGTATCGCCGTCCCATGGGGAAAAGAAGAGTTCTCAATCTCCCATAACTTCTGAAGAGTATCTGTCTCTTACATTGGTCCTGTGCTCCAGGGCTAAAGCAATCAAATCTAATGCTCCGTTCACACTGACAGTGATAAACTGACCAGAAGTCATTCATTTTCAGTGAGAGTTTTCAGTGGCCATTGACTTTTAGAAATGAAATCACTATGAGTGTGAATGAGTGGGGTTTTAAGAAGAAGATATTTTGAAGAATGTTGGAAACCAAACAGTATCGGAGCCCACTGACTTCCATTGTATGGACAAAACACTACTGAGACTTCTCTCAAAATATATTTTATGTTTTACAAAGTAAGTAGTGCCTGATTTTTCATTATTTGGTGAATTATCCCTTTAACCTTCGTTTCAGGTTTGTGTTCCATTTGTATGCTAATTATTTATTTTAGTTTAAGTTATTTGTAACAGCACACTGTCAATAACCATATAATCATTTCAGGCTGTCATTAAGGAAATATTCAAAGTTGTAACAGAAATCACTTTGTTTTCGACTCACGCACACTATGTGTGTGGCCTGCCACCTATTCTTTCTCTCACACAAAAATAAAAACCAACATGCACATGCTTTTATGAAATACTGCACAGACTCGTTCATGCAAATTATGTTTAAAAATATCTGAACAACTTTCAGTTGCAACAAACAATCTGTTATTTACAGAAAGATTCAAGGGAAACCTCACCGAACCAAACGGAATTCAGAGGAATATTTTTCCTTTGTCACACATTTCCACAGAAATGTTTACATGCATGAGAAATGATCCTGTTGTGTCATGCATTGATAGATGTGTCCTAAGGTGCCATAAACATTTACCAGACACTGTAGGCTTGTCATGCCCACATTTCCCAGATCTCGTGGTATGGGGCTATAGTGTGCTTACTGTGCACTGATTTATACGTCCATATTGCATAATAGCCCCTCCTCTAGTGAAATAGTCCATCCTCTGTTGTCCTCCCACATCAAAATCCACCAACATAGTTGTTTAGAGCTTTTTTGGACTGTTTTGGCTTATAACTGGTGCATGATCTTTGCATATTTTGCTCCTGATTCAGATGAGGTGACAACGGTTTGAAGTTAAAAATGTCTTGTGGACTGGATTCATGTGTATTACTTGTGGATTATGACCTGTAATCTCAAAATGAACATTTCTCAACAAGTTTATTCAGGGTCAATTAAAATTTTCCTCTGAGTGAGAGAGACATGAAAGAGTTAAAATACAAAGAGAAATGGAAGTGTTGAGATTAAAGAGATGGACAGAGTGAGAAAGGAGGAGATTAATCTGAAACTGGTTTTCAAATGCCTTTCAAATGAAGGATTTGGAAAATGAGCCTCCGTGTAGCAACACCGCAGTCTGACAGGAAATATGTGAACAGTAAAATACGGTGACATTAAGTAGGTGTCACACAGCTGAGGACATCTCAGCTCACCATCACATACACATAAAAATTTACAATATCACTGTACGTTTGATACACCGGACCGATTTTGTTTCTCAAGATCTTAAAGGTTTTTTATGTAAATTATTACATAATGCTTTAATAATTTTCTATGTCTAAATTAAAATTACTTTCCCCCCAAATAATTAACAAAATATATATTTCATATTCGTCATATTTGATGCACTGGAAATAGTATAGAAACCATTTTACCCAGAAATTGCCAGTAAATTTAATTAATTAATAAATTTAATTAAATTAGAAATTTAGTAGAACAGCTGAAATTGTTACTGTTGGTGGTAGTGCAAAGGAGACGTTAAGCAGGAGATCAAAGAAAAGACCTTAAATACAACAAAATGCAGTCACACTAACCAACTTAAACATACAGTACAGACCAAAAGTTTGGACACACCTTCTCATTCAAAGAGTTTTCTTTATTTTCATGACTATGAAAATTGTAGAGACACTGAAGGCATCAAGGGCTATTTGACCAAGAAGGAGAGTGATGGGGTGCTGCGCCAGATGACCTGGCCTCCACAGTCACCGGACCTGAACCCAATCGTGATGGTTTAGGGGTGAGCTGGACCGCAGACTGAAGGCAAAAGGGTCAACAAGTGCTAAGTATCTCTCGGGGAACTCCTTCAAGACTGTTGGAAGACCATTTCTGGGGAAGTCGTGGCCTAATGGTTAGAGAGTCGGACTCCCAATCGAAAGGTTGTGAGTTCGAGTCTCGGGCTGGCAGGAATTGTGGGTGGGGGGAGTGCATGTACAGTTCTCTCTCCACCTTCAATACCACGACTTAGGTGCCCTTGAGCAAGGCATCGAACCCCCAACTGCTCCCCGGGCGCCGCAGCATAAATGGCTGCCCACTGCTCCGGGTGTGTGCTCACAGTGTGTGTGTGTGTTCACTGCTCTGTGTGTGTGCATTTCGGATGGGTTAAATGCAGAGCACAAATTCTGAGTATGGGTCACCATACTTGGCTGAATGTCACTTCACTTTCACTTTCACTTTCACACTTCACTTTCAGGTGACTACCTCTTGAAGCTCATCAAGAGAATGCCAAGAGTGTGCAAAGCAGTAATCAAAGCAAAAGGTGGCTACTTTGAAGATCCTAGAATATGACATATTTTCAGCTGTTTCACACTTTTTTGTTATGTATATAATTCCATATATAATTCCACGTGTTAATTCATAGTTTAGATGCCTTCAGTGTGACTCTACAATTTTCAGTCATGAAAATAAAGAAAACTCTTTGAATGAGAAGGTGTGTCCAAACTTTTGGTCTGTACTGTAGAACGAAAAAAAGCTAAGGGGAGAACTGAGAGTATTTAAAGGGGAGCAAACAAAAGAACTAATGAGTTAATTAATCACACACAGGTGAATGGAATGAGAATTAGGAGTAAAACTAGGTCATGGGGAAAAAGGTGAACTGAAAACACAAAGACAACAGAACAAAAACTAAACATAACCCTAACAGAAATAGTATAGTAGTAGTATATTCTTGTAAAGCATAGAACAGTAATCTTTGTTTTATTTTTATTTTTT
Organism: Carassius carassius; assembly: GCF_963082965.1. Taxonomy (NCBI): domain Eukaryota; kingdom Metazoa; phylum Chordata; class Actinopteri; order Cypriniformes; family Cyprinidae; genus Carassius; species Carassius carassius. The sequence continues at coordinate 19,149,057 of NC_081783.1, read as the reverse complement.
TAAGTTTGGATGAATTGGACCTTAAGGAAATGTCTTCAACACATGTCACAAAGGGAATCATATTCATTTTTCTTCAACAGGCATTTTTGTCTTAGCTGTTGTTTTTTATTGAAAAGTAATAGATCTGTTACTTGTTCAGTTTCACCGTAAAACTGTCTTTGAAACTTTTTACCATGCCTTCCGTATAATCACATTTACAAATAACTTTCATGTTGATATATAGATTTATTTACTTTTCTCCCAGCCATTAAATCTGTAGATATGAAAATCCATCATAAAAAAATATGATAACATATTTAAACTAATCAAAACAAATAGTGAAATAAACTTTTGAATATGTATTGTGTGGAAATGATTTATATCAATTTTACACAAATTATTTCTATCCTTCAGTTGTGGTGCCATCACACACAATAATGATGCCACTAATACATTTGTATTAAAAGTTAGTGTTTACCAAGAAGACGTGAGTGTCAGTGAAGAGCTTGAGATGAAATATGAGACATTTTGTAAAGACATAAAACAAAAAGGTAAATATCACTTATGAACAATATAATTTCTAGGTGCAGTCAAGCTGTAATTTTGACAAATTATGCAAGGTGTGTTTTAGATATATGTTTTTTTTTGTAGTCATTGCTCTGGGCCAAAAAGAAACACTCACACAGAAACATCACAGGCCTCTCCATTCAGTTTTAAGTGCCCTTCTCACAGTCAGACCTGTTAGCTGTACTTAAGCAGTCACTGACACAAGATAATAGCTGGTGCTTAGACATGGAGGTTCATACTTTCAGAATACCAGAAAGAGATCTTATCAGATCGAACAGATCACAGATTGTGCCCATTCTGGTTCATCTACCTTTCAACTTTGAAGATGGACGCTTCATTGCATCTGTCTGAGAAACCCTGAATCTGTAGCGTGTCTCCTGTTATTAATAACGACTTATTAAAATCAAAGGAAAGTGATGCATGACACGGTTTAGCAGGTTGAATGAGATAAGCATGCTATCAGAGCACAGATGACACATGTGATTTTAAATAAGACATCTCCATGCTTTACTTGTTTAAGTGAACTTCTAAACCGGTGAGTGCTAAAAGTTTGCATGAATCATCTGCGGCCGTTGTTTCTGAGTAAATGGAGTTACAACAAGGTTTAACACACTTAAAGGCATTTATTCACTCATGTTGTCATAATTTACTCATCCACCTGTATTGTTGGTCACACTTTATTCTGATAGTCCACTTTAGACATTCTACTATCTACAGTATAAGTAACTGTGCAACTACTACTAATTCTCACTAATTTGTAACTACATGTCTACTAACATTTTCAGAGCAGACCTTTAGGTTAGTATTAGTGTTAGTAGAATAAGTTGACATATATTTGCCAAGTTTCACATGTTGTATGTGTTGAGTGTTAGAAGATATTACAATCAGGAGGTTTGGTTGGAAATGCTTTTATTTTGTAAAAAGCACTATGTCACACTTGTGGTGCTCCACAGCCATTGAAAGTAAATAGGGAAGAAGGAAAGTAAGAAAAACAACTAGTATTTGTCATGGTTCTGCCTTCATGTCCTGTTTTTTTCTCTAGTCTTGTGGCAGGATCATGACAGGCCCATGTTTTGTGTACAAGCACATGGCCTTGTCTTTGGGCCATGTGCTCGTGTTGTCTCGTTCCCTTGCCCCGCCCCCCTTGTTACCTTAGTTTGGTCATCATTGATTTACCTGTTCCACCTGTTGTGTTCATTAGTAGCCTCCCTTTATAACCTCGTGTGTTTCTCTGTCCCTTTGTCGGTTCATTGTTTAAGATTGTCAAAGGTTGCCAATTGTTGCTGCCTGTTGTCATATATTGTCAAGTCCTGTCTAAGTATTTGTTTGAGCCTGTTTTAGTCATAGTCTAGTTTGTGCAGTGTTAGTCTAGTTTAGTCATCCTTCGTCTGTCTAGCCCTTGTTTTGCCCCCTCGTGGGTTTTGTTTTCTGTTTTTGTCTCCAATAATTCCTTGTGAGAGCATTCTGTCTGCATTTGGGTTCATCCTCCTCCAGCCTCGTGACAGTATTCAGGAGCATGTTGATTATGCTTACATTTGCTTTAGCCAGAAGCAACAATTTGGAGTTCAAAATATTTGAATGATGGCTTTCTCACATTAGATGCGTATTATATATTTATCAGCTGATAAAACTCATTCTGACAGCACCCATTCACCGCAGATGAGCAGTACTGATGAGCATGTGATGTAATTCTAATTTTTAATGAAGTAAAACAAATTATATTTTGGATGATCTGAGGGTGAGAACATTTTCAGCACATGTAAAATTTTTGGTGTATTATTCCTTTAATAAAATTATTACTTTTTCTACTTTAATGATACTTTTATTTTTATTTATTTTTTTAAGTTTGACTGTCTAAATCACCACCTACTTTTGTGTTTACATTTCATGAAAGACATGGGGTCCCAATGCCCTCCGGGTGAATAAATTGAGGAAGTTTTCATTTTTGGCTGAAGGGCTTAAGTGAATGAAAAGGGAATTAAAACTCTTTATTTTCTCCCCAAGAAGGGCATGATTGATCATGTGGGTAATTGCCCCAAAAAATGAGCCGATAAGTGTGACTCTTAAAGATGTCCCCAGGGAAACATCATCGCTACTTTTGGCCACTGGGCCCTTTCAGTAACGCTATCCACATCGGAGACGTACAAACATTGATTTAGCACTTAGCTCTCACGTCCCCCATGAGCGCTTATCATTTCTGGCCTCTCGCCAGCATGGAGGCGTCAAAGTTACTAATCGATGTGCAGAACTTTGAAGACGCTGAAAGCACCATAAGGAGGCTGGAGGAGGGGGACGGGGACCAGATTTCTTTGATTAGGTGACAGGGTGATGGAGGGATATCCACTGGACGAAGTCAACAGATGGCATTCTGACTCTCTCAGTAGATATTCAGACCCTTTTGCTAGCATAACACATATAGAGACTAACTATGGTTTCTTGACAGTGAATATAAGTATAATCATCAAAAGCTGAATTTTCAGCATCATTACTCCAGTCTTCAGTGTCACATGATCCTTCAAAAATGTATTCTAATATGAGTTATTATTATTATCGATGTTAAAAAAAGTTGTGTTGCTTATATTTTTGTGGAAACCACAATACATTTGCATTCAAAGGTCAGGAGTCAGTAAGTACCTTAGCAACCAGACAGCAATGGCCTGAGCCCACAACATCCTAACACTGTCGCAGTGAGTTGTGCATGAATTAAATCAGACGGAAACCTGATTAATGTGATTTATATACAGTATATGCATTTTCATGTTTTCTTGCTCCAGATATGGTTACAGTAGGTATTTGTATTACCTTCCATCTATTATTCAAACATGTTCTAATGGTGTTTTCAGGAGGGGATATTTCTTGTAAAGTTTCCTGTGCTGTATCATTGTGTCGCATAATGGGCTTTTATCTGAGACCTCTGTTCTGTTTCACCTTTTGAAGGACTCTGAAGTCTTGAGGGAGGTTGAGGTGGAGTTAGCAAAGAAAATTATTAGCAACATGTATATTATGATTTAAGATGCATCAGGTGCTCATTAAACTTGTTTGTATAGTTCTATAAACTATATACATAAAGGAGGTCGGGGCTAGTTGTCACATGGAGTTGTCAATGACAAACTGACTTACATGACTAAAATGGGGTGTAGAAACAATTTCATGTGTGTGTGTATGTGTGTAATGTTATAGTTATATTTTTCAAATTTAAAATTGTATATATATATTTTTTAATTTCAGTTGAAATTACATTTTACTTCATGCACTTAAAATGAAATAAAAATGAATAAAACTATATATATATATATATATATATATACTACTAAAAATGACAAAACACACAAAATTACTTAAATTTCAAATTAAAAAGGTGCAAATGAAAAATACTAAACTTAAAAAACAAAAAAAATCATCAATACCATTGGGACAACTTCATATCAGGTGAAATAATAATAATGTTAATATGTTTTTTTTTTTTTTTTTGTAGTCCAGACTTTAAGGCTTTTGCTTATACTGAAATCATGAAAAAATACATGTTTTAACAGCTTGTCTTTTTATTTAAAATGTAGCTTCTCCTTCTTTGAACTGTAAATTACAATAAGATCTTTGTCATGTACCTGTCCAACTCAAGCAACCAAACTGAATTGAGCATGTGCAGTTTCTGATGAAGTATTGGAAATATAAAGATAACATGATTTCTCATCTTACTGTAGCTCTGAAATCCCAGCCATGTTGAAGTGAGCACTGTTGTCGGGTCATGTTTGCAGGCCCAGATCCTGCCTGCCCCGGTGCTCTACCCATCCTCCCTTCTGCTTGTGTAAATGCACAGCCATTACTCTCCATAAAAAGATGATGGATTAAAGGCTGATAGTACACTGGGCTGCAGCGCTGCTGTCTGAGAGCCGCTCATAAGAATGATGAAGTGCACTGCGTTGCCCCAGAGCCCAAACACTCGCTCTCGCCTGTGGGGGAGACGGCACAGGAAATCGGGTTTGTAGAAAATCCGGGGGTTCCCAGATCTTCATTCTTTAATCTCAGTGAATGTAGCAAGTGTTGGTTTACAGTGCTTGTTCTTCTTCATGCTTTGTGGTTGACTAAATATAAAATGAATATAAAATGCATCATTCTTAGTGAGATTTACATTGTTTAAATGGATATAATTTTTCTATTTTGATTAAGCCTTAATTGGCTTAAACGTGCAGTTTACATTCTTTTGTTCCCCTTTTTACCCTTTTTTAAGCATTAATTCATAATGGAGCATCATGTACAGTAGTTTATTTAATCATTTAAGCAATTGATTCATTTTTACTCTCATTCATTATTTTTGTATGGACATAAACAGATATTTGTATTTAGATAAATATTTATTTATAATTTGAATTTAAATTTATATTAAATTACATTTAATTATTGCAGCATATTTGTATAATATTGGTTAAAATGGATATTCAGAATATATTTACCCTAACACACACACACACACACAATTAATTTATAATGGATTCAGTTAAATTTATTCAGTTAAAAATTTATATTTTGAATAAGGTATTTACAAAACTATAAATGCATTTTTATATGAAATATTTATATTTTATTTATATGTAATTTTTTTGTTTTTTATTCATTTAAAAATGTATATTCTGAATAAGGTTTTTATGTAATATATATTTTTTATTTATTTTATTTATTTTATGTAATATATATTTTATCTGTTTTATATAATTTTGTTTATTCAGTTACAATGGATATTCTGAATATGGTTTTTAAAAGTGTTTTATATAATATATTCACACAATGGTTGCAAATAAAATTGAGGTGAGGATCTAAATGCACCAATTCCAAAACTGGAAACAAGAACAGAACCACCAATTTACACACAATGAGAACTGACCATGAACAGGAGTAAACACAGGGCGTAGATATACTGAAACAAACCAATAACTAAATGAAAAGTTGGTGCAAACACTGACGTAACCATGAGTAAACATAGAAACAAATGAATAAAAAGTTAACTGATCTAGAAACAGTCCAACTAAGGCTGGCCACACACTAGATGATTTTAAGGCCAATTTGCACCCCCTAACTATCAGAGGGTGTGGCCCGATTCGCAGCTTGTTGCAAGCAAATTTTTTTTTTTTCAAAAAATCATCTATTTTGTGGTGTCATTACAATTATTTAACTGCTCCCGGTCGAGATGGAGCATCACCAGACTCAAATCGTAAAGATCAAACATGTTTGCAACATTGATTGTCCTATATTTGTTTTTCTTCTCTAATCACGTTTGATCTTGCGAGTATCTGTGAGATCATGTGTCACTGAGAAATCGTTCCTACAATCATCAAGTGTGTGGTCTTGCGATCTGGTTGAATCCAGTCTGTGCGTTCAGAGCATAATAAAGCTAAAAATTAGTTGAACTGTCTTCCGAAACAGGGAGACTACGAATTGAGACGAAGCCAAAGGAGGTGGAGCTGCAGGCTTGCGGGGTCAAGCTGGAAGTGGCTTGGCAGGCCGGGTAGAGCTGGAGGATTTGAGGACCAAGCTGGATCTGGAGTGATGGAATGGAGGGATGAGGCATAGCTAGTCGAGTGGAAGACCATGGTGGAGGTCGACAACTGACCAAGGGCGGAGCTGGAGTTGGAGTCCTTGGACTGACGGAATCCAGTTGAGCCAAGGAGGTGCCTAAGGCTTGTAAGGCAAGGATGGAGTGCAGGGATCATAAGCAAGGGATCCACATTCCAGGGCGGAGCTGGTGACCTGAAGGTCCAAGATGAAAAATGGAGCAAAGGAACTGAAGGGAAACAGCAGAGACGGGGCTGAAGATCTGAGTCAGTTCTTCAGTCACACAATGGTTGCAAATGAAGATGAGGTGAGGATCTAAATGCAGCAGTTTAGTTTTATTTACACAAACTCGGACAGGAACAGAAGGGAACAACTAGGCTACACGCAACAAGAACTGACCATGAACAGAAGCAAACATGTGGCTTAGATTAGGGGCGACCAATATGTGTTTTTCAAAACCAATGTCAATATGGATTACTACAGATCAGGTAGACCGATAATGGATATTTTGAATTGAAAAATATGTCTGGTGTAAGAATTAAAATGTATGTCAATTAAGAATAACAAGGGCTCTGACAAAAACTTTATTTAAATGCTTTTCAATTTTTTTATCTGCGAATTACTTTTGAAAATGACAGATACCGATAACCATAAAACTGCTTAATATCGGCGCCGATAATCAGTCGATCCCTAGCTTACATACACTGAAACAAACCAATCAACTAAACAAACAGCAGGTACAAACACTAGAAAAACATAGAACAAGTAACCATAGAAACAAATGAATGCAAAGGAAACTGATCTTGAAATAGTGAAAACCCAAATTCAGACGGAAGCAAACATAAAACACAAATGACCTGTAACACCATCAGGTAAATATGTTAACAAACCAAATCCTGATTAGTGTGTGAATATTGTGCACAAAAACACAGTAACACTCAGTCTGGTAAGGCAAGAGGTATATATTGGCACTGTTATTCAAATGCAAAGATTTAAAAGTGTTTAACTTGTCAACATGTAACTTCAAGTCTTTAGTTTGGCACATTCACAAGCGTGTTTCAGTTTGAGAGGCTTATTCACTTTCTGAACATGCTCATCTGTCAACCTGCTTCCATCAAGAGCTGCTTTTATTTTTCTTATTTGTCACATGAGTGATTAATCGTCACTTGACGTGGCACTGGAAGGCATGCTGAAGCAGCTCCTGTTGAGATTTATAGGGGTTTGTTCCTGGAGGGAATTCTGACAGGAAGGTTAATCTCTGTCACAGAACCATTTTCGGGGCATGTACATTGTTTATACATCATGAGGGTAATTAAATTGCCATTAACTGTAACTATGAGTATTTGTAAAGCCAAAATTATTCTATAGTTGGAGCAATTTGTGTTATAAAGTAGTTTGCACCAGTTATGTGGTAAAATGTTGTGTGAATTCACAGTGCACATTATGTTTTGTAAACTAAAGAAGGTTTATGCCAGTAGACAGAAGCATCACTGTAGCATTACGTACAGTAAAATAAAACCCTCTATGTGTCGTTCACCTCCTCTCACTACCATTAGTGTCTTTTTGAAGCAATGCATTCACCACAGCAATGCATTCTGGGCCGCAGTACTCATTTGTCTCTGTCAAACAACTATGAAGTGTTTCATAATTTCGGAGCCAATTCTTCTCTCGGATTAGAGGTGTTTTGTAGAGTAACTTTTCGTATGACTGTGCATGACAGAGTGCTTCTTCCTGTCAGTGCTTGACATGAGGAAAGTGGGTTCCGATTTCAAGTGGAGATAAATAACCTCTCCAAGTTTGCTCATGTTTATTTTTCTTTCAACTTACATTTAAAGCTGAAGTGTCATTTATTTACCATGTTGAAATACTGTTGACCCAATCTTATGTACAGAAACAACTGTAACTAAGCTATTTGTAGGTTAATTCAGCTGAAAAGTATAGATATTTTGCTATCAAAACTGATTTTGTAATATGATTTTATAATTTAAAACTAGTCTGACTCAGAATCAAGTCAGGCTACACTGAGTTAGTCTTCCTTTTTTTTTTTTTTTTTGCATTTTTAGAATATTATCCTTTTGTGTTTGTATGTTTTAGTGCTTTGATTAAAAAGAAAAGGCTTTTTAAATGCATTAAAATGAAATAAAAAATATTTTTTTTACTCAAAACTGCTTGACATAAATGAAATCTATTATTATTTTTGCCATTCCATTTGGTCCCACTATCAAACCCTGTTTTCTGTCTAGTCCAGCTAGTCCGAAACATGCACTTAACGAATTGTTAGGCTTCACTGAGCAAGTCTTTCTTTTTATTTTGGTTGACTGGTAAACAAAAATTTATTTTTTAGCTTGTTTGAGGAGCAGAAATCTTCACATCAGCTTTTTGGGTTATTTTTCACCGTAAAAGTATCTCCTTTTTTATTTTGTGGATATTTCACCATGCCTTTTTTTCTGATTGGAATGAATTGGTCCTATGGTAACAGGGAACTAAACCACACCCCCAGTGTATGATGCTGATATGAATTTGGGACAGGACTATTTTTTTATGGCTAATGGAAGATTTGTGAGCGTTCGGGAAACCTGTTTGAATATAGTCATTATTTTTGTAGCTTTTTTTGTAGTCACAAACCATGTAGAAACAGGGCATTTCACCTTTAAGGGAAATGTATCTGTGTTTATGAACTTTTCTTTGGCAGAGACTAAATTCAGGAAATCTAATATCTTTCTGTGTACATCATAGATTGTAAAAAAAGACAAAGTGCAGACATGCTAAATGTTATTTAAAATCCATCAGCATCTCACGGAGCTCTTGTCATGTTTGTCTGGTTGAAATGATCGATGGCAACATGGGATTAATGATTCCTCATCATGGCTTCTAAGTTATATTCTGTGAAAAACAGAAGCTGGCATAGTCAGATGAGTGATCTTCATCAATCAAACACAAGCACACACCCTATACAGTATATAGACACGCCAACTTCCTCCATAAATGGGTCATGGGGGGGGGGCTGCAGTTTATATGGTTAAAACTCACGAAACCTGTCAGAAATATGCTAAATATAATTTCCTTTGATCTTAAGGTGAAATGTGACCCAGCTTTTTTTTTTTTTTTTTTGTGAGATTCACCCATATTTTTTTAGCCATCATTGCCATTATTTAAAATATTATGGCATCTCAAGAGAACTTCTGTCCCAGATGATTGCTTTGTTTGTGACACGTAATTCATGGGAAATAAGCATAATACCAACATCCCTCACACTATTGCTGCAGGGTTTTGCTGAGAGAAATTTGTGCCATCTAAATTGCCAGTCAAAGCTCAACTTTTGCTAAAGGCTATAAAAACATCCAGACTTCCATCCCAAGATAACACATTTGAGTCTAAACATATTTTTTCCACAAGTAAGCTCACCGAGTTGGAATATGATGGAAAATAATTGTCTCAGGTACTTAAAGCTAATGAGGTCTATAATAACAAAGGTAAGCTGTAGGTAATCTCATTCATCTCAATGGCAGTAACTTGCAGAAATGTTTATTTTGTCAGAAACTACTTTTGGATGGCCATCAACTTGTAGGTTAGACTTCTTTTAATAGCTACTCTGTTCTGTTTTCCGATTGTCTTTTTTTTTATATTGTCAATATGTTAAAATTAGATGTATTATTGTTATTATTTGATTGTATTTGATGTTTGTTATTGTAAAGCAACACTGTGTGTGTGTGTGTGTGTGTGTGTGTGTGTGTGTGTGTGTGTGTGTGTGTGTGTGTGTGTGTGTATACTTACTTTTTTCCCAGTTAGGTTTTTCATCTGATATTTAAATGTTATTTTATTTCAGGTTGACTAACAAATTGTTAGTTTTTAATTATCAAATTATTACTTTTTTATTATTATTTATCTCTACATATTTCAGTTTTAGTAATTTTAGCACTTACAATTATACAGTTGGTTGCCATTAATTAATATAATATATAGTATATGATATATTAGTATTCTTATTATTATATATTAATATTTTGTTTACTTTTAATAACTATATTTTATCTGTCATAATACATGGTGATCAGCATAAACTAGTTTAGTTTAGTTTAGTTTAGTTTAGTTTAGTTTAGTTTAGTTTAGTTTAGTTTAGTTTAGACTAATCCTGTCCACTTGAATGAGGAAACACCAAAATCTATAAAATTGTTTGCCAAACATTTCAATAGCACATGTCAAATAACCAAAAAAAGCTTACAGAATATATATAAATTATTTAACTAATAATTATAAATTGATAAAGTGCTACCGTTTCTGTAAACTTTTTTTATCTTTTTATTTTTATGTTTTGGTGTAAAATAAAAATTGCCGTTTTAAACAACATGTCTGTTTGTGTATTTGCTTGTTCTCTCTCTCTCTTCTTACAAGAATCAGGAAACTCAAAATTTGATTCAGTTGTAGTGGGAATTCATAGTTGTCTTATCTAGGCTCTTGGAGTAATCAGCTCGGCTATGAAAGCTGCATCATTTTCCGCTGTCATGTTGGCAGGTGCTAAAGACCAGAGGAGTGACGAGAATCAGGAGAGTAGGAGTATACGAGGAAGGAGCGGACAGACTTCCTGAGAACATCAGACGCCATCTTCCTCCACTCTTCCCCAGCGCGATGAGTGACGCGACGTCTGGCAGCTCCCTGACAGTGCAGAGGCCAAGAAGTTAACCGCCATGTTGTGTACCATGAACAAAAGCTGAACGAGACCAGACGACGGATGACATGCTCTGAGGTTAAAGTACAAACAGTCGTGATAAATCAGATACCGACTGCAGAGAGAAAGCAGTTCAATCCTCAGGCATGTAGTTACAGGAATTGATACAAATTGGGGTGCTCATAAACTGGTTTCACTTCAGGATCCTAGTTTTAAACTGAAGCAAGCCTTGACCCAAAGCAGAGCCATAATTGTGTTATAACTGTGTTATTATTATTCATATACTCATATAGTATTTATTAATATTTATAATTAGCTTCCATTTTTATATTTTAGTTATTTCAGTAACTTGCCTTTATTTTTTTGTTTGTTTAAGTTTTTCTTTTCAGTTTATTTTATTCTTCTAATAAAATGATTTTCTATAAATATGAATTATTTACCTAATACAGTAGATAAATAATAATAATAATAATAATAATAATAATAATTGTAATATTTGATTTTAAACCATTTTTTTAATTTGTACCGGTTTTGTTATTGATAACTAAAACTATTACAAATATTTTTTGTTAATTGAACTGCAATAAAATATAGATAAATATAGGTTTCAGTTTGAGTCGTTTTTAGCACTATCAAGCAATAGTAGTTTAAAAAAAATAAAAATAAAAACTTTTCCCAGTTTAGGTTTTTCATTTAATAGTTATGTTTTATTTTATTTCATCTCAATGAACAAAAATGATTTCTAATAGTATTAGTTAACAATAACAACACTGGTACAAAAAATATGTTGTTAAAATAAAATATTACATTTTTATTATTATTTACCTGTGTATTATGGCAATAATGCAAGGCACATTAGATGGCAGTCTGCACAAACTATTATTTTAATTCCTTGTAGTATTTATTGCTATTTTCAATTAGCTTAATTTTATATTTTAATGTAAGTATAGGTATATATATATATATATATATATATATATATATATATATATATATATATATATATATATATATATATATACCTATAAAATGCAGTGATAGGTCAGCAGTTTCAGATACTCGTCTCATTGTGTTTTGCTGGTTATTGGCTGAAGGCGGAGTTCCTCCGTCCGGTCAGTGCAGATATTGGAGGTCTGATTGGTTGTCTGGCTGGATCTGTGTTAGGTACCTGCTTTCCATCTTCTAGAATCTCTCTCAGTGTCTGTTCTGTCACAACACGGTATATATCTCAGCAATGAAGATGGATTACCATAAAGCGGCATACGGCTGAGAGAAGGAAAAGAGAGAGAGAGAATAGCTCCACATAAATAATAACAGAGGAGTATTTTCATGTAAAGAACAGAGGAGGAACGAACGTCCCTCTGCCTGCTACCTAGCTGTCCTCACCCATTCATTCATTAGACCTGACCTTTGACCTCGCAGAAGGTGATCATGAGATCAAATTACAGGCTGGCCTGAGGTGCTGGGGAAGGCATTATGGGTAATATGCTGCCGTGCACATGCGATGTTTCTGTCAGGCAGCGTTCAGGTGCTGTCTTTCACCTTCTGTGATGTTGAGTCTGTCAGGAGTCTCGAGGGGTTTGCCTGAGCACAAATGGGGGCTTTTGTTTTCAAACAAACACCTTCAAGATGACTCATGTTTGCACACAGCTCAGTGAAATGCACTAGTTGTGTTAAGTTAAGCTCTATCAGCAGCACATGCACAGAATATAGTATCAACCAACCCTCACAGTTTGCAGAGTCAAAGAAAGCTGTGTTGTACACAATTGCAGTGAAACACTTTTTCAAGGACAATTTTACTTCATTTCAACTAGAGTACCTAGAACTGTGAATTATAATATAATTATATAAGTCGTCTGACATTTGTATCACAGACATATAATTAAACAATATATTCATTTTTAATGCTATTTTTATTTATTAAATTGTATTTTTAGATTGACCTATAATTTTATGTTGGTATTATTATTATTATTATTATTATTATTATTACTTCTACTACTACTACGTCATACAATTTTTTTACTCTATACTTCTTTATACTAGTTTATAGTATTTTTTTTATTTTTTTGTTTTTTGCTTACAAAATATGAAGTATTTTTTTAACCATACAAACAATTACCTTTTTTATTTTTATGAGTATTAACTTTTGTGTTATATATATAATCATCATGATTATTATTTAAATCAATAGATGAAAAGTTCAGATGCAGAAGCCTCTAAGAGCCATTTGCAATTTTATTCTAAAAATTAGCATTTTTATCAGGCCTCCTATGTGTAGGTTGAGTAATTTCCCTTTAAAGGCAATTAACAGGTTCTTTAATTGCCATTAAAATTAAATAACTGAACATAAACATAGGAGCAAAATGAAAATTATAGAAGAACATTTCAGACGCCAGTTAAAGGCTTTTGCATCTGAACTCTTCAGTAATTAATCAATAAATTATATATACTCTCTATAAAATAATCATATGTTTTTGCGTTAGAGTGATGAGAATGACATTAATATAAAATTGTTAATTTTAAAAACTATCTTCATGCTAAATACAATTTCTTTTCTTTCTTTTTTTTTTCTTCTTCTTTTGTTTATTGGATAAAATATTACCTGAACGTGTTCTTCTCACTACTGCTCTAATGTACTTCAGTACTGAACTCCACACAAGGATTTATATAATATCCAGTAATGTCATTGTCTGTCGTAGTGTGTCTGTCTGATGTAACAGAATGAAAGTATTGTAGCAGTCTGGACAGAGACTTTCCTCACTTAAGGGCCCTAAGAGTCTGAAGTGCCACTGGACAGCACTTACTGTTGGATTGTCTTTATTAGCCATACTGTAAAAGTTTTTTGATCACCTAGTGAGGTTCTTCAGATTGGAGATGGATTCCTTTGTGTCGTCTGTTGAATTTTGTACACAGATAAATGATGTCAAGCAGCCATAAAGAAGTCCATGATTATTCCATGATTATTCACGTGAACAGAACTTATCCACAGTCAAATACAAGTTACATTTCAGAAGTCACACTGAATGACAAAATTGATGACTGAAAATTAATTGTGGATTTATTTGTTTGATTTTTGGCCTTCTCCTTCTATTTGTCGTTTTTCTCACTGGAAATGTCATTCAGTCGCTTAATTAAATTCTAATTTAAGTGTAAAGTATAAATCAACTACAGTACTAAAAAAAAAAGATGGAAATTGCTGTAAAAAAAAAAATTATTGTTTAATGTTACAAATAAATGAAAGATATTTATAATATGCATTCTACATTTGTATATATGCGTGTATAGATGTGATATAGAATAGAACATTTATTATAGTGTAAAACAGATTCGTATGTGTGTACTTTGACGAGCTCTGATGTTCTCACTTGAGTATGTGATCAGAAGCATAATGTAACAGCAGCAGCAGCAATATCTGATAGCAAAACCGTTGAGAGGAGAATGTCACAGCGGAGACGTCTAAACCGAAAGAGCAAGAGAGAGCGAGAGAGATGCAGTGAGAGAGAGTGAGACAGACACACAGAGAGAGCAGCTTTTAAAAGGATTTTGTCGGTTATTGACTGGTTGCTCTCCACTGCTAATAGCCATTTAAAGATTATAGGCCTGCTGGTGGAAATCAAGGCCTTCATTGTTCTCCTTATTGCATTCTGGCAGATGGGGGCTGACACAACAACACGCTCTCTCCCCGCGGGCAGCCTCACTCCACACCGCTTTCCATCAGCAGCCATTCTATTGAACCGGCCCTAATAACTAGCCATGAATTATTTATCTCCATACGATATTGAGGGCCAAGAGGAGGAAGAGGACGACGTGAGGAAGAAGGCAGGGTGGGGGTCTGCGTGCAGGTGCCAGGTCGGAAGATCTTGTGGTCCGCCCCAAACACTCCCAGGATGGCTCTTTCCCGGAACGCAGCAAGCATTCCGATCACGAGAGAGGAGGAGATAAAATATATATTCATTAAATGTCAGTCGACTGATGAAATGAGAGCGATCCATTAGAGGCTGGCCGGGGCGGCGGTGTGGAGGGCTAATGTTTCCCGGTTGTTCGGAGGGCCGGACTGCTTTTAGTGGGCACGCCGGTGCCGCAGGGAGCAAAGCTCTTCATCTAGCCTGTGCTGCTTTAATAGGGGAAGGGCACAGGACAGAGATGGAGGATCATAATCTTTATTATTTGGGAATTGTGGCCTCAGCGCCTTCGGGGTTGGTCCAACTTTTACACATTACAACTTCAGTAATGAATATGTTCACACTTTTCTACTGGAAGTCACAAAGCCTTCTTATGAAGAAAAAAGGGCTGATTTAAAAAGCACATTTTATCCCAAAACTGAAAAGTAGGCCTACAGTATGGTGCACATTGCTGCCACACACATTTTTTTCAAACTCACTTGTGTCGTAATAACATGATATGTTGTTTTAACGACATATTTTCTCATTTAAAAGGGGTCCTATTGTGTTTTTTTCACTTTTTGAATTTTAGTCAGTGTTTAGTGTGTATTTTTGGGCATAAAAAAATATTTACAAAGTTACAAATCTCAAAGTACACTCCTAAGTGAGATATTTCTCTGACAGTACAATACTGGACAGTGATGTAGACTAATCTGCAGAATTTACACTTCAATTATGAGACTTCAGTGTTTGCCATACATTAAGTGCAGGTGTTTTTATATCAATGTATTTCTGAAGGAAACCGACTGTCTTCAGAAAATTGGATGTCATTTTCATTTCATTTTGCATGTAATGTGATTTTTAAGCCGTTATTGACATTCTATCTAAAACAATAACATTACCACTGTAATAAAATGCCTTGCAATATCCGTGCATGCAAAGGTTCTGTGTGATCCTCTTATATTCAATATTCTTGGGGTCTGAATCCAGCTCAAATTGATAGGCGCCATCTTTAACTATGCCGAAACAGATGGAACTTGCTGCTTTGGAAAGGGGCGGGGCAGTACTGAAACACTGTCTAAGCTGTTCGCCAATCACAACGCACTGCATGGGACAGATAGCCAATCACGACACATTTCTTTTTTCGGAAGGCAGGCCTTCATCAAACCCAGAACTAACCAAGTCGTTTGAGCCAGGCTGGGGAGAGAGATATAATTTAATAAGGTAAATGATATGAATAATAATGCTTTTTTTGAACCACCAAGCATGAGAGCATGTTTAAGTACACCCCCAAAACAAAATCAAGACTTTGTAAAAGAGCATAATTGGACCCCTTTATTCTCGTAATAATGAGATGTTTTCTCATAAAAACGAAATGTAATGTTGTAAAAACCATATAATTATCTCTTATTAAAAAAAATATATATATATCTTTTCTTGTTAAAACGCCTTTTTTTTCTCGTAATAACGACATATATTTTATCATAAAAACTATGTTTTCCCGTTATTATAGATTTATGGTATATTATGTGAGCAAGCTAAGCGATTGTCTGCACTGCTGTTGCCAAAGCCAGACATAAACGGAGATCTGCAGGCTGCTGAAATGATTGAAATACACTGTTTTAAATGTATTTAAATGTAATAGTTTTAATTGTAGTGATATGTTTATTAGGATTAATCTCCAATCTGTTTACAATATAGTGCTATCCAATAATTGCACTCAGACAGATGTCTCGTTTAAGATAATATATATATTTATATATATATATATATATATATATATATATATATATATATATATATGAATGATAATATTTTTGAATAATCGACTCTGGGATTGGAAAATTTCTTTATTTGAATGACTGAAGTTTGATTTAACAACAAATCGAAATACAAACAAAAAAAATAAGATATTTTAAAAGGCTAATAATAATATATTTTTTATTATTATATTATTATTATTATTATTTTCTGTTTGAAAACAGGCAAATGAAAATTAAGCTAGATTTTTTGTAGGTCCATTTTTGTTTGTGGGTAGACAACATGAGCATATCAGCATCATTTCTTGAAACATAATGGCCTGGTTTCATAGACAGGGCTTAGCCTAAACCAGGATTAGGCCATAGTTCAATTAGGACATTTAAGTAATTTTTATAAACATGCCTTAGAAAAAAACATTACTGGTGTGCATCTTGAGACAAAACAAAGGCACTGATATATTTTAAGATCAATCAGTACAAGTTTCTTTCATTTGAAACAACTCAGACTTGCATTTTAGTCTAGGACTAGACTTAAGCCTTGTCTGTGAAACCGGGGGAATATGTTGACAGTTTTCCTGACATATTTTTATCTGTAAATGCCTAACATCTTTATGCCCCTAAATCTTTTTTCTAGTTGTGAATTGGTTTAACATCACATTTATTGTTGAGTGTTTCTCAAAGGATTTTCGTTCCTTTCTTGCAATTTAACACAGCATCTAGAGATGGCACACTGGAATTACATGGCCAGTGGCAAAGCTGTTTTCATAATGATTTGAAATTAAATATGTAGAGTGTTTGATCGATACAATTTCCTTGGTCCAAATATAGAGAAATAATGAGCAGCAGCTGAAGAATCCACCTCAAACACTCATTATGGACAATAATGTTTTAATTGCCAAGAAACGCTGTTAAAAACACTTTGTCATTTTAGTTTGCAGGGGATCATTCACAGCCTTTGATTAAAACTCCAACACAGATGCGTCAATCACATTGTTTTCATAAATACGTATAACAGAAATATTTATTGCTTAACTGTAATGCTTCTGTTATGTGAATTAATCCATTTTATGCCCTCATTGTGTCAATAGCGCAGTCTTGATCTTTCTAGAATGATATGCGATTTAGTGACTCACGTAACCTGACCAGGAAGCTGTCTTATCATTTTCCTTTTGGTTTAACATGGCAATATGCATCAAAATGACTTAAAATTAATGTTTGTGTGTGTGTTTGGGTCAGTGCCACATTTTAATCTTATGGCAGGGAAAGAGAAGAAACTTTAATAACAGTTTGGAGTCCAGCCAGAGTCAAGACAAATAGCCTTGGATCGCTTCCAATGAAAACATGCCAACTGTCCACAACTGGCATCATTACTGGCTTCTTCACACCCAAAGGAAATGCCCCCAAATGACACAATTCCATGCCAAAGCCATATTAGAAATGGAGACAATTATCCTGAAACTTAGCATAGGTTTAAGACCCACAGACCAAATAAACGCCTTCTCAAACATCTTTGAAAAATGGGAGAGAAGGAGGGAGAGAAAATGCAGGTGTCACTGAACTCAACTATAGTTCCGCTATAATGAACCCCACTGAAGCAGAAGGAAACTTTACATCTCATGCTACATGACTGGCGCCACATCTGATCTCCCATCCATCAGAACAGCAAACAGAGTGACGCAGAATCCAAGACCATTCTGGTTTGATTCATGTTATATGATATGCAGTAAAAGATGCTGAAATATTCCAGTAGATCTAGAGTGGAATAAACGGACAGATAAGTAGACAGACAGACAGACAGACAGTAATACAGATAGATGGGTGGACAGACAGCCGATAGATGGATAGATACACTGAACAAAATTATAGATGCAGCACTTTTGTTTTTGCCCCCATTTTTCATGAGCTGAACTCAAAGATCTAAAACTTTTTCTATGTACACAAAAGGCCTAGTTCTCTCAAATATTGTTTGGATATTGGCAGGAACTGGAACACACTGTTGTGTATGCCAATCCAGAGTAGTGTTGTTTTTGGCGGCCTATTTTAATTTTAGTTTTAGTCTAGTCTTTGTGTGAAGCTGTCATTTTAGTTTTTGTTAGTTTTAGCCACGTTCATACTCTTTTTAGTCTAGTCTAGTTTTAGTCAATGAAAACTGATGACATTTTTGTCTCTGTTTAGTAATGCCATTCTATTTAACCCAGTCAATATAGTACAAGTAACTAGTAGTATAGACAAAACCAAAATGTTATTTTAGCCAAACCCATTTCAAACAAGGTTATCAATTATACATCCATTCCAGACACGGAAGACTCTTTAATTTAAATATACAACATTTATTTTACCTACAAACATGTTAGAGTTACACACACATACATTTAAATAAAATAAATAAAAACAGTAAATATAATAAAATAAAATCTTGTAATTCTTCTCCCAAAGACAAACCCCAGCTGGCTGCACATCTGTCCGATTCTCTGTTTCGTGTGGCGGAGTGCACGGCATTTTTTTTTACTTTCCGCATGCTCCGCATCCGAAATTGAAGTATGTTTTATTTTTATTGTTTAAAATAGAAGTATAATTCATATAAATATTAATTACACTATTTTATACACTATTTGCTTAAAGTTGTCTTGTGTTTGCTGCGAAATACAGCCAATAGTTTAAGATTGTTTTAAGTTTTACATAAATAAATTATTAATTCATCAACTCATTCATCACAAGACTTGTACTGGCCATACTGGAAAATGACTTTTTTCCACCGGTGATTCCCAATGGTTTTAGAGAACAATTACTCCTTGCCGCTCACCCTGTCATTTCAAAGAATAGTGCAACGGCGAACGCAACAAGTATAAAAGCCTCGTTCGTTTGGGAAGGTGCGCTCGCAATCAGTGGAGGCTCGTAAAGCGGAGCCAGGTGAAAGTATAAATCCCACTTAACTTAGTTTGTTGTCGTCTTCTAAATAATGCTGTGAGTGGGGCTTGAGGAAGTGACGTCGGTTGCGTCTGTGCAGTGCGACCTGATGTAGCCCCTGAAGTGAGACACTGGAAACAGAAATACTGCAAAATAATAATAATAATGCGACTAAACGAGAATGTTATAACATTTAGTTTGGTCTGGCTTTGGTCATAGAAAATGAAGAGATATTTTAGCATAGTTCATAGTACATTTAGTCTTGTTTTTTTCTTCAACAATATTGCGTTATAAAGTTAATTATAGTAATTGTTTTCAGCTTCCAGGAATTGTGTACAGATCCTTGCAACATGGGGCCATGCATTATCATGCTGCAACATGATGGTCGTGGATGAATGGTACAGTAATGGGCCTTAGGATCTCGTCACGGTATCTCTGTGCAAAATACAATCAATAAAGTGCACCTGTGTTCGTTGTCCATAACATATGCCTGCCCATGCCATAACCCGACCCCCACCATGGGCCACTCGATCCACAACGTTGACATCAGCAACACGCTCACCCACACGACGCCATACACGCTGTCTGCCATCTGCCCTGTACAGTGAAAACCGGGATTCATCCGTGAAGAGAACACCTCTCCAAAGTGCCAGACACCATCAAAAGCGAGCATTTGCCCACTCAAGTGGGTTAAGAATGAGTGACGTGAAATACAGCCAAGTATTGTGACCCATACTTAGAATTCATGCTCTTCATTTAACCCATCCAAAGTGCACACACACAGCAGTGAACACACCCCCTGAGCAATGGGCAGCCATTTATGTTGCGGCGGCCAGGGAGCAGTTGGGGTTCAGTGCCTTGCTCAAGGGCACCTCAGTCATGGTATTGCCAGCACGAGACTCAAACCCGCAACCTTAGGGTTAGGAGTCAAACTCTCTAACCACTAGGCCACAACTTCCCCACAAAATACAACGACGGACTGCAGTCAGATCAAGACCTCGATGAGGACGATGAGCATCCCTGAGATGGTTACTGATAGTTTGTGCCGAAATTCTTTGGTTATGCAAACCAATTGTTGCAGCAGCTGCCTGGGTGGCTGGTCTCAGATGATCTTGGAGGTGAAGATGTTGGATGTGGAGGTCCTGGGCTGGTGTGGTTACACGTTGTCTGCGGTTGTGAGGCCGGTTGGATGTACTGCCAAATTCTCTGAAATGCCTTTGGAGACAGCTTTTGATAGAGAAATGAACATTCAGTTCATGGGCAACAGCTCTGGTGGACATTCCTGCAGTCAGCATGCCAATTGCCGCTTCCTTAAAACTTGCGACATCTGTGGCATTTTTATGTGTTATTATGGCCAGCCTAAGGTTTACCTGTGCAATAATCATGCCGTCTAATCAGCATCTTGATATGCCACACCTGTGAGAAGGATGGATTATCTCGGCAAAGGAGAAGTGCTCACAAACACAGATTTAGACAGATTTGTGAACAATATTTAAGAGAAATAGGGCTTTTGTGTACATAGAAAACATCTTAGATCTTTGAGTTCAGCTCATGAACGATGGGGGCAAAAACAAAAGCGCTGCGTTTAAACTTTTGTTCTGTATAGATAGATAGACAGATAGATATTTTAGAGTTTGCCACTCTGAAGAACATTTCATGTCATTTCAGCCAAGTTTACACAAAACTATTACACTGCACTATTACAATGCATTTTGTCTCTAAAAAGGAGGAGTTGAGATGGTGTAGGATGTCTTGAGATGTAACTCAGTGCTCTGTAGGAGAAATTGGGAGAGATGAAAACAGAAAAAGGCAAGAAATGAGTGAAGGATGCCTGCAGGGTAGAATGAAAAACCCAAATAAACATTTAGGGGAGGAACTGTCCACCAGCTACTGCAAAATGAACCATCTGGGTACAAGAAAAAGAGGGTGAAGACAACAAACAAAAGAAGCAGGGGTGCCAGAGAGCGTCCGACCCTCCTCCAGGCAGGCGCTTGGCGGTTCTCCTTAAAAGGCCATCTCTCCCCGGGGGCTGCTGTGAGAAGCAGAGGAACCGCAGACCCCTGCAGGCTGACAGTGATCCAGGCTAATGGGCCGGTCTGTGTACTCTGTAGTGTGGGGAGTGGATTAGAGGGGTAATTAAGGTTAATGATCCACCCGCTCTGATCTGTGCTTCACCACCTCAGGCTACATGCTTGAGCAGATGCTAACTCCCGCCACACACAGGTGGATTCAACACCAGCATGTTTAGAAAGCTCTGGTGAATGATGGGATGTGTCCACAAATTATGCTAGCAGTGTGTCAGGGTTGTGCAAAAGTAAAAATTGAAGAATTGGAAATTCATGAGTTTGGTTTTAAATGAATTGTCCACACCCCACAGGAACTTGAATTGGAATTTGAATATGAATGACATGGAATTGAATGAATTGTAAATCAACAAAAAAGTGCATTCTGGGAAATAAATGGTTTTTCAACCTGGGCCAAATCTATCTATCTGTCTGTCTGTCTGTCTATGAGTTATAAGACAATTATTTTTTAATTCTTTCTTTAATTAAATTATCTTTAATTCTGTACTACCCTACATTCATATTCAAGAACTGAACTGGAATTGAAAAGGCATTGTCGTTTGAAAATAACCCAGATGTGTGTCTTGTTGTAACTGGTTGGATGTCTTAGTTGTCTAATTTAGCACTAATTTACCCATTGGAGTATCCCACACTGGACTTTGATTCAAACGCAGTTAGCCAACAGCTAGTTGACCAGTAAGATTTACTTTTTTCACATTGTAGCAGTTTAGCTTTATTAATATCATTGAGTTTTGATGAAAACCTCCGAAGTTTGGTCTAATGAGCCTTACGCAGCCTTTGAAAACATATCTGCTTTTCATATACATTGTCGAAACAATTGATATAAATAGATGCCATCACAATAATTAATGATCTCCTCATATAGTTGTAATTATTTTATCACAGTCGGAATGTCTGACATCTCCCTTTCTCTCAAGCAAATATGAGTGTAAAGTGAGAATGGGGATTTCCACGGACATAATGCGTGGCATAAATCATCTTAAATGTAGCGCCTTTCATCTAATTGCTCTGCTTTGTGTAGCACATGTAACAGAAGGCCGTCCCCACTGGAAGGAAACATGGTCGTTTTTCACAGTATAAACTGATCAATTGAATGGGACATCAAAAAATTAAATTTGAAGAAGCAATTTTTTGCTCTTATCCATCTTTGAAATACCACAGTAATAGCAACAAAGTGGTTTTTCCTCAAAAATGCAGTTTCTGCTGATCAAATCAGGATTTCAGGGCAGCACATTTGAGAGTATGAACGACAGGACCCATCAGACTTAAGTGAATTATGACCCTGTTAAACCAGGTTTTAGTGCCATCCAAAGCAGACACATTTTCCAGCCTTTTCCTGTAATTTTTGAAAGCCTTTTTGCTGTAATAAAATATCACTTTTTCCAGCATTTATGCATTAAACGCTCATCGTCCTTGTGTCTCCGATGATAATCACATTGCATCTCGCTTCCTTTTCTACGCCTCTCTCGGATCACTCTCGATAAAGATGACACGAGGGCCTGCAAACTGGACCAAATTGACCTTGGTGTCTCTCTCTCGCTTCAGTTTTTCCTTCAGTCATTCGTGTTATGATTACATCATCTAAAGTAACACTGAGATGCTTGTATGACTGTCACCAAGGGCTCTAATGCCCCATCATGTAGCTCTTTACACATAATGCCTTGGGACCAAGTCCCACACATATTCACTGCTCCGTAACTTGGTACACATCCCCAAACTAGCCATTACAGCACATCGGTGTGTCGCCAATGGCCGTGTTTACAAAATCCTGATGTCCCCAACAGGTCCTTTTACTGTGAGAGTGAAACACTTTCAGTTTTATTTCTCATAAAGCAAACCCCCCACTTATTTCACTCTGGAAATATGATGACTGGTGATGTGGTAACTCACTGAGAACCACTGAAACCCAGCTGTGGATATTGGCAATTAAGACAGACATAATTGTTTGGAAGTGAGAATAGGAGGCGATAAAACAGGATGGAAGAATTGACGATCACTCTCAGTCCGCGATTAGATGGCTCACAACAGGTTTGATTCTGCATTACTGATTTGAGTTGTTCAGTTGAAGTTAACAATAATGCGCTCCTCGCCTGAGGTAGCCCTACTGCAATTTTTAGAGTGCTCAGGACCAGAGGCAATGATAGGTACCCATCCATTACCAACAAACCTCAGCACCTGCTGTAGCCTCCGGTGCCCATTTATTCTCGCAGCATGATGTCACTGCAGATTGTCCTGAAATGCATTGCAGTTAGGATTTAATTCGTTTTGGCCTCTGATGGCACATTCACTGTCCATTCAGTGACCGCTTGATCTATATAGCACACAAAAATTGCTGAGAACTGGCAGGAATCTAGTAACAAAGGCATGTACAAGGTACTGGGTTGAGACAGGAAGCACATTTAAAAAGGAACAACGATGAAAATGTTTGGTCTAGGATTAACTCTAAAACAATTTTCACTCAAATTTTTTTTTTTTTTTTGAATGTAAGGAAGTAATTAAAGTGAAAGAAAATCAAATTACCATCATATAAGTTGCAAAGATAGATAGATGCATTTGCTTGAGAAGCACAATTAAATTCTGTTTTCTGAAGAAAAAAAATTTGACTAAGAAAAATCTATTTTTTCTCTTTGGAATTAAGTTTATTTTGTGTGTGTGTGTTAAACATATTTTTTTAACTGTATATACTGTTTATTTAAAGTTATGTATGTATATTTCTTTTTTTATTATTATTATTACTTCTGGTCGATCTACACACAATAAATTCATTGATTAATATGGAACCAACTTTTTCAAATAAACTCTGCACACAAACTTAAGTAAGATGAACTGTGTGGGTTATTGAACAATGGTAATTAACAGTCAAGCTTGTTATTTAGGGTAGCTAAATGTTATTGTTTTAGCTTGAATAAAAGAAATGGAATATAAAAAAGAAAGAAATATAGGTTTTGAAAGTGAACGGAAGCTGGGAGAGAGTTGCCAAAAGGAAGAACGAATGACTAGACAGTTGATTTATTATGTTGGTGACAGTACCTGCTGGCAAACTGCATGACAGCTTTCCCTGATGGCACCCTCAACACATCAAACACCACACTCTTCCATGTCCTCACAATAGGCACTGTGTCAGTCTTAAAGGACAGGCGGCACTGTCAGCGGTGGCTAGGTTGGATTAAAGACAGGCAGTAAATAAAAATATGCCACATCACCATCACAAAGTTTCTCTGGGGATCAATACATCTGTCAATCACTGACTGCTGTCTGCCTGGGCCAAATGGAAATGCATGCATAAGAAAACATGCGATTTTTAAACATGCGAAGTCAAAGGCAAATATACTTTTATTTGAAACATGAGTATGCTATAGCTGTCACTTTAAAGAGAAATATGAAAAAGATTATTAGCACAGCTACAGAATGCATTATGTTCCTTCAACTTGTTCCAGAAAGATTAAAGCCATAGTAACACCCTCGCCATCTTTACTTAAGTCAATATACATGTTTGTTTTGAATACACAATTACATTTTTAACATGCCGTACTGCAAATATTTATTGTTCCGTGCTATTCATTTGACTGTATACATTATTAAACAGTGAACAATTCCGCTAAAAAACCCTTAATAGTTACTGACACAACAGATTTTAAAATGAAAGGACACAAAAAGCGCTGATCTGATGTGTTTGCAAAGGCAAATGTGAGCGTGTGTAACACTGTGGTTGATTCTTAAGGCTATGCATGGCTGGCATTGTACATTTACCTGCATATACTGTAGTCTCCTCTGTGAGGGTTTGTTTGCGTGAAAGCTGATCTGTGAAAAGTGCCATAGACAAAGCTGCATCCACAGGCTCCGAGGCACTGAACTCAGAACAAGCTGAGATGGAAAAATACCTGCATGTTTACCACTTACCGTAGTAATCAAATCCTGCTTTCACAGGAAAAAGCTAAGTGAAAGAGTACCTCTCCGGAGAGCAAAATAGAAGGGTTAAATGATACATTTCTGCAAATGGAAGTCCATTTCTACAGCACTGTATTCCGTCTATAAGAGTAAGGATTTAAATAAGATTGAAACTCTATTATGGCTCTGTTTGCTCCTGCATTTGGAAAAAAAAAGTAATGTTTTTAAAAACTATACAATCTAACACAACTAATAGGGAAGCTGGGGCTAGTTGTCACAGCAGCCATATCTCAACTATTTTGAGTCAAAGGTCAGAAATGAACCACTGTTTTCTCAGACAGTGGTTTTGGGTGTTGGTTTTAAACAATTTCTGCTTGTTTGTGCTTTTTAATGAATTATTTTACTGTATAATGTTTTGCTGAAATGCCATTAAATACCTTAATGTAACTTGACTGCTGGGTCAAGATGTTTAATCATTTTCATAGGCCTGCAATAGCCTATCTTTCTTTTCTTTTTTTAAGTATTTATGTAAAAAGTGCACCCAGTCTCCCAGAAGAGTAATCTTAAATATTGTTTGTTTTACTCGCCTATTGTTGTTCTTGTATTTTGTAATAGTGGCATGAAATCAAAATTCTTTATTTTACTGTCATATCACTGTTGTAAATATTCAGTTTTTTTCCCCAAGTGTTGTTTAATCATTGGAATTAATATTCCTTATGCCCGTGGTTATTTCATATTGGCCGGTCTATGAGCAGCTGGTTGTGAAAACACCAGTCAGACTGTGCCACCTAATGCCACTGCAGAAAACGCACAGGCCCTTAACTAATTCACCGCCATTTCCAATTAGTCTGACAACAATAACCTTTCATCCTGTCATTTATCAATTA
This sequence comes from Carassius carassius, assembly GCF_963082965.1. Lineage (NCBI taxonomy): Eukaryota > Metazoa > Chordata > Actinopteri > Cypriniformes > Cyprinidae > Carassius > Carassius carassius. Next base: position 19,122,888 of record NC_081783.1, on the reverse strand, counting down.
GAAGAGAGAAAAAAATTGTACAGCTGAGAGCTGTGCAATAATGTGCAGCTGTGGTGAAGAATTCGGCTTCCCTTTATTACTTTGCGACAAAGGGGAGACAAAGACATATTTCACTCATTGCGTGACTTAATGACTCTAAATGCCGCCCAAGAGCCGACAGAATTCTCGCAAGAGTTCCTTTAAAAGGGAACAGGGTTCTCGCGAGAGTAACTGCCGAGAACGAATGAGACAGCAGCACGCGCCACCTGATGGTGTTAATGAGACATTTTCCATGGCTTTTCCCAACTTCATCTCGATTCTGAGCTCTTAGATAGCAGGCCTATTAAAACTTGGGAAATTAGCAATAAACTAACGATTTCCGCATGAATTATTATTTTTATTTATTTATTTATTTATTTATTTATTTTTCTGGCGTTCTCCAGACACGAGGACAAGATCTTGTAAAGCAAAATGAGGTAAATAGGAAATACAGTAACAACTATCAAATAAATAATAAATACATAAAAATCTCGTTTTTGTATTTCTTTCTTTCTTTTCTCCCTTTCTAAATATAATATATAATATCTTAATTATTCTTTCTTTCTAAATATAATTAAATAATAATTGATAATAATTAATGAATAATTCATGAATTAATTGCATTTTATTAATTAAATTCAGTAAATAACGAATTCACTAAGTAAGTCTTATTATTTTTTTTATTTAGGTTTGATCCTCCAGATATGAATTTCTTTGCTTTGTATGAAATAAAAAAAAAAAAATCAGTTGAATATCTGTCAGCAAGCGATTCTTTGCTAGAGTCTGTTTTACTGCAGTCAATATGATCTCTGTCCATCTCTCCTGTGGATATTCATGGTCTTTTTCATCGACCATCACAATATTAAAATGCTTCATTCACTGTCATGACTGCTTCATTAAGTCCAACGTCTTTCCTGCATGTTTCTTTTTTCACTTTTATTTCAATTTTCTATATTTTTCAGCTTATTTTTATATGAAAATAATTCAGTTTTTTTTTTTGCCAAATAATACCTGTCTGTCTTGATATATACTTATTTCATAGCATTTTTATTGCAGGCTATAGTGAAGATTGTGACCACATCCTCTTCTGTTTAAATGATGTGAGTCTTGTGTTTACACTCTAGTGAAATAATGAGTGTGTGTGTGTGTGTGTGTCAGATCAGGCTGGGCAACTGGTAACCCGACCCTGCGTTTTATTGAGATGTCCATTAATCCTAGCTCTCTGCCCATGACCTCTGACCTCGGCTGACCCCTGCACATGGTGTTGCCGGCCAGAGGGACTCGAGCACTTTTGCGTCCGGATCGTGTCTCCCATCCTGACAGCAGCCCACTCTCTCCCATCGGAGATGGAATCATTAAGCGCGAATCTAAAACGAGGGCCAAGGGAGAGCTTTATCCACACAAATACAGCCATGAGAAAGAGGCTCGGCTCTCATCTCAACGGATAGAGTTACGCTGGAGTGAGAATGATTCAGCTTTTAATTGCATTCTTCTAACTTCATATCACATCTTCATCCATCTCTTCCTCTCTCTCACTATGTCTGTCTCTCCGTTTCTCGCTCGCCCAATCGCCTTGCACACTCCCCAACAAATGCCTTTTGAAGTACAAATCATTCCAAACTGGAATTCATTTTCAAAGGGCTTTTAAGAAGACGAATATGAGAGCCACTTACTTTAAATGATCCATTTATTTGAACGCTCAACGTCGTATCGTTTACCTGCTGCCTATAAAAGAAAACCCTCACCTGTTACCAAGAGTCTAAAAATAAAAGCCGTCCCGAAAGCGCATAGATAAGCTTTCGTTAGGTATCACTGCTTTCTCACCGACGGTCTGAAAGAGAACACCTGATTGGCTCGCTGTCTCTCCTCGAAGCTGTTGTCACCTATCCAAGCTCTGGTGAGCAATTACCTGGCCTGTCGGAATCCAAGCCGAACAGATTGAATTCTGATTGATTTCTGCCCAGGAAAAAGGAGAGAATTTAAAGGTCTTCTTTTTTAATTGGGTATTTGGTGTGTGCTGATGTGAGGAACTTGTCCCTCCCCAGGGATCCTTTATGGGGCAATAATGGCGCTGAGAAACAGCCTGGTCTGCTCTCTCCCTGGAAGGCCGTAACCCCACATTTGTTCTGAGTGCTTTTCTATTATGCATTGATAGCTAAGCATCAATCAATAGTGGAGGGAAGAGAAAACCCAGCGAAACCAACTTCTTAAGTGTAAAACGCCTCTTAATACCAGAGCTTTCAAACAACTTAACCTGGGTGCTTTTATTTCTGCTCAGTGTCTTTGAGAAGAAAGAAGTGTGGAGAGACACTGCTGATGTTTTATTCAACAGCAGGGAATGGGTTCAGGGTAAATGCATGCCACAACAGCATCGATGGCATTTTTATTTTTATTTTTGGCTTTTAGAAAAGTTTGGCATATGCATTTTTGCATAATAACTTTTGGCAATAATGATTTAGCCTAACCGGACTCTTAGCAAATATTTTTGATATTAGACCACAAACAATTAAGCACTCAATTCGTAAAACAACTATTTAATTAAGTTCTATTTTTAAGTACAATTATCAAGAGTGAATAGAAATGATTTGGATTTATATACAATGCTCACACATAAACATAAACCCTTAAAAGGGCAATAAAACATTTTAATAGTACACATTTTATGCTGAGCTGACATTTCAATCATCTGTGTTTAAATGCTATGATTTTATAATCTCTGTATGTTACAAATACATATATCCACTCGGCTGGCCTTCGTAATCTTCATCGTCTACATTCTCCTCTTCGCCTGATATTCTATAAGCTCCGTTTTCTTTTTCCCGGAACTCTTTCCTGAGCTGGGAACCTGGGAAATATAAAGACAAAATGTTTGATTAATTGTAGCATTAATTAATGCACTAAATAAAGCGCAGCCTGTTTACTTTTGATCATATTTAGAAAGCTCCACATTTTCTTAATATTTTTGCCCACAACTTCCTGTAAAACATACACACAGATGCTTGTTATATTTAAACCTCCTCTTTCTATTTTTCTTATAGCTTCTGAACCTATAGGAATGGGTCTGTCCTGTGTCCAGAGTCACCTTTAACTTCCACCTATCCCAGAGTTCATAGCAGTTGGGACGTTCTGGGAAGCAAGGGATAGGGGGGTTGGGACGGCAGGCACTGGTGGTTAAGATAAGGGACAGTCTAAAGGATCAAACCCCCCAGAGAAAGAGATAACAGCCAGACAGTCACAGCAACGACCTGCCACATAATACACAAGCCCTTCCACCCCTTCTCTCTTTCCCTTCCAAATCTCCCCCCATCTAGGACCCTCTCGACCTCCTGTCATCACCAGCCTTTACGTTCCTGCTGGAGAAAGTCCTCGAGTGGTGTACGGTTATCGTCAGCTCTGTCGGATTCTCGGAAGGCCAAGTTCACCTTTAGTGATGAGGAGATGATAAGCTTTGATAGTGGCATATGCGAATCGATCTCCTCCCACTGTTGGTGCGTTCGCATGTCTTTTCTGACCACGCCACAGACCACAGAGAGAACACGAATAACCTAACATACCTCTTTCTGCAGTGTGGACGCATGTTTTTCAATGTTAAAACAAGACAAATGTTCAGGTTAAACATCTGTTGCTTGTATTAAGTTAAAAATTTGCACTGCAATTAGATGAGGAAATCAGCTTGCATGACCGCAAAAGAGTCAGCTAGTCAACTAATATACTAACACTTTTTAATCAGTTTTTATCAGATTATGTAGTTTCAAGCAGGTTTGAAGAGATTACCAATCAGATATACATTATATATATACTCCTGATCTATGAACTAGTTCTGAACAATACAGTTTTCATGAGTGTAAAACATGGAAACAGTGTTGTCTGTGTGTGTGTGTGTGTGTGTGTGTGTGTGTGTGTGTTGAAGCAGCCCCAACAATCATGTTTTTTCAGCTTGTTGACCTCTGACCTTGTTTTCTAAAGGCCGTGTCTGTCTATGAATGAGTGTGTTCTCAGACATACCTCCATGTGTAACCTGTAATCTGGCGGAGGCAGACACCTCTCCGAAGGCGTTCCTGGCGGTGCATGTGTACACACCTGCATCAGTCGGCCCCACTCCTTGAATCTGGAGCCAGCCGGTCAATTCAAACCGCCGCGGACCCCCGCGGGCCTGTAATTACAGAGACACACACCATTGCACATTTAAGCGAAACCAGAACTGTTTCTGAACATTTGACTAGAACGTAAACCTCCTGTTTGAGAGGTTCTTTATCTGTGTACTCTTAAAAATAAAGGATCTGTTAGAATGTCAAGGGTTTTTTTTTTTTTCAATTTTATTGTCCACCAGGAACAAATTAATGTGCACATACCTGTACAGCTGTGCTTGAATCATCAGCAGGAAAAGAAATAACGTCTCCTTCTTTACTCCAATGGATGGAGGCCAATGGATAAGATGACACCTCACAGGAAAAGATGACATCACTTCCTTTGGTTGTGACGATGTCACGGGGAGCATAAGTGATAACTGGTTCTGTAAAGTTTGCAGAAGATAGAAAACTTTGAGCTTTAGAGTAACTGATAAAAAACAATCATGCAAGATTAAAAAAAAAACACCCTGAAGAAAATCTTTGCTACTGAATGCATTTTTTACACGAGCTTCTGTGTTTACTGTAGCCATTTGTTCTGTGTTTTGATTAGCTTGGTTAATTCTTTTAAAGTGTGAGATTGGACACTCACCAGCTGCTAATCATAAACACGATTATAAGGTAAATTCAAACTTAATGGCTGACTTTTTATTCCCACAGCTGAACAAATGGGTTTTCATTTGGGCTTTTCCATGACAAAACTTTTAAATGTGATGGTTATGTTGGCACTCAGACTGTATCCATGACAATGGTTCCTCCTGAGAAGACATTTACATCTATATAAACATTTACATTTACATTAGCAGATGCATTCATACCAAACTGATGAGGCCATTACTTTAGCTGAGGTCACTGAACAAACACGCACTAGACCAAAAATTAAATATCAAATACCAGTAAGAATTTTTTTTAATAGCCAAAGGCCTTTAGAAAGATAAACATATGTCAGGACATGTCCCAGCCATATTGTTATCCCCAAAAGCAAAAGAATCATATTTTTAATGATTTTGGGAGGAATAATATTTTCTTGAAGTAAAAATAAACTTTATTTAGGATGATTGCAATTGCAACTTTATTTTTATATTTATTTGATCAATTTAAAGAAATATAAAATATAAAAACTGTAAAATGTTATTTTAAAATAAATAAAATAGATGTAATAATTGATGAGTGTTGATGCATCATTGTAGTATTTGTTGTGCTGCCTTTAATCCATGCAAAATGTTATACTATCTGTAATAAATTCAAATGCACTTTTAAAAGTTGCATTTAAGGACAACAAAAATGACAGTTTATTGTAGTGTGTATTAGGATTTAATCATAGTACATTTAGAAATACTCACTTGACTTGCAGGGTCCATGGTGCACCAATGTCAGCATCTGACCTTTGCCTTGCTTGTGTTGGGCCGCCCGAAACTGGCATATATTTTTATATGTCTTTCCATCAGAAGCGCAGACTGCTTCCTGCTTACTGCACACACAGATGGCTCTGGGTTCACCTGCAGGGTTTCTGCGTGGGGCTCTGCAGCGCAGACCTTCAGCACAGCGCCCGTAAAAAGCAGACCCAGATCGGGGCTCCGGGTCACACAGTTGCCCCTCATCGTTTCCACATTCCCAGCAACACCCACACTGGTCACGAACCAGCCCGGCTGGACAACCCTGCAGCTGTCTAACATCTGGACAGCGCTCAGGGTGGCACCTTTTAGGGCATCCCTCACCTGGTCGAATGCTCTTCTGCCAGTCAAATCGACCGAGGCGATCCAGATGGACAGACTCAGATATTGAAACTAGCATCAGCACCAGTACAACTAGTAAATAAGCCATTGTCTGTTAGGTTACACTGGTTGAAGTCACCAAAGTCCTCGTCTCTGATAGCAGAAGTAGCTTTTATGTTGATGTAGCAGGCCAAAAGTAGCAGTCTTGTAGGGCAGTCACTAGGCCTGAAAATCCCAAAATGCAGTGTTTCTAGAATTCCTGTGATCATCAGCAAAGCCTTTTCTCCCTGCTCAGTCCTTGAAGTATCTTTATAAACTGAACTTTGTTGCAGTGTCACAAAAGTGCAACAATGAGCAAGGTGGGAAAGAAAACACAGAGGCAGCTCTAACTTTGGTGACCCCCTCTTAAACTGTAGGGTGCCTCCCCCCATTGGCTCAACAAAAGTGTAAAAAAGGTGTGAGCTGGGAGATGAGCAACAACCAATCAAAACACTCAATCCTGAGTTAGAGTGGGGGTGAAACCTGAGTTTGAAATCATAAGTTTGAAACCAAACTGGACACAGATATGGTCATAAATTAACCCTCGCAAACTTGGTCTCAGGTAGTAAATGATTTTTTACATACCCCTTCTATACCCTAACCAAGGCTGTTTTCCCACATAATATGTGAGTTAAGTAATAATAAAACATCAATTCATAAAACAATAATGATTTAAATATTGTGTAACTCAGAGCTTATAGCTCACTGAATCAAAGCGTTCCTATTCACTTTTTATAGCCAATCACAAGAGCCATAAATATCATGTGACTGATCACAGTTTTCAAGGTGCATTTTACAGATCTGATTACAAGTGGAACATTGTTGATTTACATTTACATTTAATCATTTAGCAGATGCTTTTATCCAAAGCAATTTACAAATGAGAACAATAGAAGCAGTCAGGTCAACAAGAGAACAACAACAGTCTACAAGTGCCATGACAAGTCTCAGTTAGTCTAGTATACGCCTAGCCAGGTTTTTGTTGTTGTTGTTGTTTTTTAAATGAAAAAACAAGAAAAGGAAAAGTGCTAGTATTAGTTGGTTAAGTGCTGTCGAAAAAGATGAGTCTTTAGATGTTTCTTGAAAATGAGTAAAGACTCAGCTGTACGAATTGAGATTGGGAGGTCATTCCACCAGCTGGGCACAGTCCAGGAAAAGGTCTGTGAGAGAGATTTTGAACTTCTTTGGGATGGCACCACAAGGCGTCGTTCACTTGCAGAGCGCAAACTTCTGGAAGGCACATAAGATTTAACCAATGAGTTTAGGTAAGTTGGTGCCGTGCCAGTGGTCGTCTTGTAGGCAAGCATCAGTACCTTAAATCTGAAGCGAGCGGCTACTGGTAGCCAGTGTAACCTGATGAGGAGAGGAGTAACGTGAGCTTTTTTTGCTCATTGAAGACAACCTCGCTGCTGCATTCTGGATCAACTGCAGAGGCTTGACAGTACATGCAGGATGGCCCGCCAGGAGAGCATTACAATAGTCCAGTCTGGAGAGAACAAGAGCTTGGACAAGAAGTTGGGTGGCTTGCTCTGATAGGAAGGGTCTAATCTTCCTAATGTTGTATAAGGCAAACCTGCAGGACCGGGTCGTTGTAGCAATGTGGTCTGTGAAGCTTAACTGATGATCCATCACAACTCCTAGGTTTCTGGCTGTCCTCGAAGGAGTAATGGTTGACGAACTCAGCTGTATAGAGAAGTTGTGATGAAGCAATGGGTTAGCTGGAATCACCAGGAGTTCTGTCTTCGTAAGGTTAAGCTGAAGGTGATGGTCATTCATCCAGCTAGAAATGTCACTCAGACAGGCTGAAATGCGAGCAGCTGCCGTCGGATCATCTAGCTGGAATGAGAAGTAGAGTTGGGTGTCATCAGCGTAGCAGTGATAATAAAAGTTCATAAAGTACAAAAAGATATTAAAAAGAAAGACAGTAAGAGTCTTCATTTTATTGTGTTGTTTAATCACAAATTTGACATTTTAGCTCTGTAGTTGCAGTTGTTGATATCAGACATGCTGAAGACGTTCAGTAAGGTATTGCACATTTATTTGGACACGTTTCTACAGTCATTCAGTCTAGGTTATTAAGTTATTTTTATTTTTAATAGTTATTTATTCATATCCTTTGTTGCTCAAATGCTTTCAACCAGCTATTTGTTAATAGGACCATGTTGATGTGAAATTGGTCTGGAAAAAAACGGTTTGGACCCTGTTTACACCTGAATTTAGGTAGACTTTGTTCTTTAATCTTTTTTTTCCAGTGACACCAAGAAATTACTAATTTAGTGTAAGTGTTAAGACCGATTAAAAGCCACAAAACTCTCATTTTGACTAAGAGGGGACTAAAAACATTGAGCAGATTTGTTGTTGCAGGCCTATGTGAAAAACAAAATGCTCCTCCATTACAAGAGAGCTTATCTGTGCTGTGAAAGAAAGTGAGAAGACATTTAGCTCCTCTCTCTCTCACTAATGTCCTTAGTTTATCTGCTGCTCTCACCTCGCCACGTTAAGCCAAAACAAACAATTAGGCGGCCATTAAGGGCCCATTGTTAATTGTAAATAATCCATCATTAATATTGATTAGCTGTGGCGAGCAGATCTCATTCACTTCTTACCTCCTAATGAGTGGGTCTTAGTGGGCTAATTGCTTCAGGCTATTTCTATCCGACACCGTAGAGGCTGCAGCGAGCTCTGGAGTGTGCCTTGAGTTTTACTATTAACTAACACAGATTGAACGTCCATGATAAGATCAGACCCCACTCCAATTAAGTTTCTTTGAGAATCTTTCCCAAGGTTACAATGTGCTTTTTCTATTACTGTCTGAAAAGCACCATAAATGCAGGTCACATGACTCGCACAACTCAAGTCTTCTGAATGTAGAGTACAGGACATAAAGACCATTTGCTTTTGTTGTTGTTGTTTTTTTTATTTGTTTTTTACCTCGACAGCTTCTGGTCAGTGTTATAAAAATTTTATGGTTTGAGTAACCTTTAAGGACTTTAACTTAAAAATGCATGCTGTCACAATAATTAGACAGCCTTCAAAAAGACTGTATCTACAGTATTTCCGTAAATGCGCTGTTAGAAAGTATTATTTAGCCAGAGACTGTATCATAACAAGTTTTGGTTTGAAGGCAAACCAGCTGTCTGTAATTGTGTAAACTCTTGTTGAGATGACAGCAACAAAAGATGTTACATCTTCTCCCCATGTGAGTGAGGGGAGCATGATGTCTGTTGAAGTTTTAAATATGTTGTCAAAGTCAAAAATGTAAGCAAAAAATCTAAAATGAGCTTAATTTATTTACTAATATTTCTTAAATACTTTCTCACAAAATAAATATATATATTTGTCATGCATTTTATATACCAATTACAAATATAAAAAAAAATAAGGGGCATTAAGATTTTGCATTATTTTTCATGACAAGACATTTTGTGAGTGTGTGCATTTTCCATTATGTGTCCATATGTTAATTATTAGTATCCTCATTGAAATCAGCATTTCTCTGCATTATTGAATTTTTAATATTCTTTAAAAATAAGCTGATTAAAATCAACATATTAAACATTAAATTCAAGGCACTAGAAAAAATGTAATAAATACTTCACCTCAGAATTTATTGTGCCTTCATGGAAATATTATAGTGGATAAAATAAATTAATAAAATAACGCAAAATATAGTTTCTTATGGTGTTCTGTATTTTGGATAGAAATATGATCCTTTTTTGCACATGTTAGTGACTGAAGAAACTTTTGGAAGCTATACCAGCATTATAAATCTAGGCTAGTTAATCATAACTAAATAAATGAAAGTTATTACGAATAAAACAGAGTCGAACAACAATGCAGAATTATCAGATTGCCTCACCCAAAGAAATGCAAATCTTACCAATCAAATATTCTTTAGAAAACCTTTAATGGCAATTAGAGACCTGTTTAAAGAAAACAAAACTTGATATGTAAATCATTCTTATTCATGTCCATTTCTGTTGTCTGTTTTGCAGTGTAATGGGTACCTTGCTCTTGTGATTTATTTTCAAGTAGACAGGAATGTCAGTTTCATGAAGATCAATTGCCTTATCCTGTCTCGTCTGTCTCTCTCGTGTGTCTCTCACTCACACACAAGCAGTCTCAGTCTTCAAGGAGCCTCCGCAAATTCAATTGCTTTATAACAGTGATGTCACCAAGCGGAAGTCACATGTGGAGCAAATGTTTGTAAATCCAAATGTCTGTAGTGTATTAAACAGTGCCAGCAATGGAATTACAGGAGGTGACGCAGGGGAGAGGTTCAGCTCACCTCGGGGAGTAGAAATATTGGTTTGTGATAACACTGAAGCCATGAATCAGCGCAGTGTGAGCCATTATCATGAGCCTTTAAATGATGATCAGTAGGATCTTTATTTGACTCATTTGCCAATTTGAATGCTGTAGTTTGATAAGTTCCTCTACAAAACTGTGAAATCACCTCAAAGCAGAATCAGTCAGGGATTGTTAAATATTTCATATTAAATAAATGTGTATTTCTTATTGTTTCTTGAGAATATATGAATATAGATAAATTTAATCATATCTTAGAGCTGCTTTACTGTAAAATGTCATCTGTCTGTGTCTAAGTTTCTATTTACCACTGTAAAAATTATACAATATAAAGTGCTAATGAAATAACTTTATTTACTACACTAAAATATATATTGTATACAGTGTATATACCATGTATAGACTACTTCTGTTGTGCTGTAGGGTAGTTGTTTTCATCATGGTGCTCTGGCAAAGCACGTAGGGCTTTTATTCATTACACTCTTTTGTTTTGGTCTCCCATATAAAGATGCATTTCCTTGAGAAAGCAATATAAATCCCATTCAGCACATCACCTGCTGTGAAATCGCAGTAAGATGTTTTGTCGTGCTGTGTACGCATGCTGTGTTGAAAATATTGAGTGTAGCATAATGGATTTTGGAAAATATTTCTGTTGACGTTTTTGAATTGTATCTTAATTCACTTGCATCTTGTAGCCTGTTAGCGAAGGAAACAAGAATATTAAACAAAACAAGTCAAATACATCAGCGCAATCATTTTCTCCAGCCCATATTTGCAAAATACACCAATCCACATTTATGGCACTTTCATTATCCATTATATCCCATATTATGAAACACCTTATAACCTGTCAAGTCCTTTATCTCAACAGGCAGGTACTTAACTTCAGCGTTATTAACACGATTCAACTGCCGTAGACTCACCACAGGATGCGTTTCCCGCAAAGTTCACCCCTTGATTTCTTTTTAAATTGTTTTAAAGTGCCTTTATTTTCCTTTGACAGACATTAGCCTCACAGCGTTAGCCACGACTTGAGGACTTGGCACGCTAGGACACTGAAATGGTCAATCAGAGCAAGTAATATTGGTCAGGGAGGGTGGTTGATTTCTCTTTTCAATCTTCCAGTCCACATGAATTGCTGAGACGGACCATTTAAGCAGCATTATTCCATCGTTTTGATAGTTTGAATGCTCAACAGGTACACAGATCTGGGCAGCGTGTGCTGTGTTTCCCAAAAGTCACACCCTGTGCCAAGCTGGACTTGAATAATTGAAGTGGTTTTGTGTGCACTCATTCATCTGAAGTGCTCTCTCATAAGTCTTTCTCCAGAGATGGATTTGAACGGGAAAAGGCGGCCCTGTTCCTGCATTAATGAGAAGCTCTTTGCTGCATCCCAGCTGGACTCTGTAGAGAATGACTGTACGACCCAACATTACAGTTGTTACAGCCATTAATCACATCAATCACAACTGACTTACATGTGTGTGTGTGTGTGTGTGTGTGTATGTGTGTGTGTGTGTGTGTGTGTGTGTGTATGTGTGTGTGCATTCTGATCATTAATACTTCTCAGTATACACATTTTGATATTATATGGTTTTTATTATTAATTAAAAGGTTTTTATTAATATTATCATTATTTTTTCATTATTATTTATTTATTTAACCGAAAGCTGTGGATTTGAAAATTTTGGGTATCAACATTTGTCTTCAATGACATAAATATACAATTTTCCCGCTCCTCTATGGCAGTGAAAAGAACACATCTTAGGTGCTTAGAAATGCATTTCATGGCTTTGGTACATTGAGGAAAGTGTGTTTAAAAATACTTAATTTACTAAAAGGACCTAATGTGGCCACCATACTCATAATACACTCATAAATGGATGTTTTATATAGACAGATAAACATAGTCTCATATCAAGGCCTTTAAACACAGTGGATGTCTAATTAAAGCCTTAAAGTTGGCTGAAAAATTACTGCTTTTAAAGGTATACCGTTTTTTGTAAAGTGAGTCATTTTGTTCTTCTTAATACATCAGCTTATATATATATATATATATATATATATATATATATATATATATATATATATATATATATACAATAGGCACTGAAACGGACACCCGGCAAACACAGAGGACGTACCGATGCAGCCCAGCACCACAACTTCTACTGTTACACAAACTTTGCTTTTGCCCCCTCTAAATCAAACCCCTTTACCAGCATCTGCCATCTGTTCCAGGAGAATCTGTTTCACTCTCCGAGCCAAGCAAGGCCGTTATTGGTCCTAATGGCGCTATCAGCTAAGCCGCTAAACCCAATTACTGCTTAAAAAGGGAGGCCACCCCAGCTAATCATAGCCGCCTAACCTGATTTGGCTGTGATGAAGAGATGGGATAAAGATCAGTTAATGCAGGGAGAATGATCTCACAAATACAAAAAACTCAATTCATTTCTCTGGGAGGCCAATCTGTCCGATTCAGCACTAATGGAGTGGAGTTTCATTAGACTCGAAGCGTTCTGCTAGCTCTTATCAGCCTGATGACAAATAATATCAAAAAAGGGTGATCTTCATTAGAGACATGTCTCCGAAAGCTTTGATTTGTGAGGGGGTCAAGCAGAATATGTTAATATACTGATCGGGACATAATGGTGGTGAGACAGGACCAACATGGAAGTTTCTACAGTGCACTAGTGTCTAAAGGGAATATACATAGGGATTTGAACAAAGTTAGCATGTATTTGTGTATCATTTGTACAGACATGAATGATACCTTTAAGTAGCATGTTCAAAAGAGTGTTTTTGGAGTGACTTTTCTCATCTTAAAATTAAAAACAAAGGAATGATGTGAAAATCATTGAGATTTGGGCCAGGTCATTTTTCAAACTATATTTCTAAATATTTTCTAAAACTAGTTCCTGGTCGAACAGAAGTGTCCTTGTTTTGTCTTATGGTGGACATGTTCAAACATCCGCTTTTTTACAGTGTGGTTTTAGGCCTTCAAGTCAAGTCCTCTTAACACACTGTTAATGACACCATCTGTTAATAGGTCTGGACCCACAGCGTGTTTGCGTGTGTGTTCACCTGAGGCTACAGATTCATTTATTGGTCCGTTCTCATCTGCAGCCCTGCAGTAAGCGTGAGCTGTGCATGAGGCCGCGGGGCTGAAGGGCAGGTCTGGTCTAACAGAGCCGGGTCTGGTCTAACAGAGCCGGGCCAGGCCTTACAGACGGACATTAGGCCAAACCGGAGTTAAAATCCTATTAGTTTCAGCTGGGAATCAGATTATCGTCGTCGAGAATCACTCGTCTGGCAACTAGGTTCTAATTTATGCCAATCAACAGCAATTATTGAGGGGAAGGGGAGCATCTATTAGGGAAGCTCATCCACTTAGGCTAATGAATGGGGCAGATTCAATCTCTAACTGAAGAGACATATTTGGGAACTGCAGCTGGGGGCGAATGCGCTACATTCAAGGGGCACCAGTTATCTGAGTCTTAATGTGTGTGTCTGTGTTTGTGGACTCATTCATATAGTGAGTTTTATTATAGATGGCAGCCGTATAGATCGGACGTTTCAGTATTTTTGTGTAGTATATTACCTTTGCAGTATACTTGGATCAATATATGACAAACTGTTATTTGGTTTGTCAGTATACTGTCAAACTGTTCATGAGAGAGATGTAGTTTGCTACAGTTAATGTACCGTAATCTGACTGATTACCCTGAAGGAGAAAAAGTTGGAAAAATAAAGAATTGTATTGTTTTATTAATCAATTTAATGGTTAATTTGTGAATTAATATGGAGGGCTAACAAAAAGTGATAGGACATGACAGCCGAAGTTCTGTTTTGAGAGTTTGAGAGTTGGAAAGAACATTGGGAAATAAGAAAGATTGTGTTGCCCTCTATTGTTTGAAACCCGCAAGTGTTTCTTGCACAAAATGAATTCCTTACAAAAATAATAGCCTATAGAATTTTGTACACAATGCAAAAAGGTGTTTTCCCCCACTTGAAGATTATTAATATTATGATTATTAGAATTTTTTTTTTTTTAGCAGAATTACAAGTAGGCCTACATGTCTAAAATGTTTAACTTTTCTGACAGGATTGCAAAAAAATAAATAAAAATAAAATAAATAAAAAAATATATATAGTACCAAAAGTTTGGAAACACTACTATTTTTAATGTTTTTTGAAAGAAGTTTCTTCTGCTCATCAAGCCTGCATTTATTTTTATCAAAAATACAGAACAAAATGTAATATTGTGATATATTATTACAATTTAAAATAATTGTTTTTAAATTTATTATACTTTAAATTATCATTTATTTCTGTGATGCAAAGCTGAATTTTTAGGATCATTATTACATGATCCTTTAGAAATTATTCTAATATGATGAATCATTATCAAAGTTGGAAACAGTTCTGCTGCTTAATATTTTTTCAGAACATGTGATACTTTTTTAGGATACTTTGATGAATAACAATAATAACAATATACACTACTGGTCAGTAATTTGGGGTCAGTAATTTTTTTTTTCTTATTTTTAAATAAAATCAATACTTTTATTCAGCAAGGATGTGTTAAATTGATAAAAAGTGATAGTAAAGAAAATATATTATTAGAATATATATTATTAGAATTTTTTTTTTTTTTAATAAATGCAGTTCTTTTTAACCTTTTATTCATCAAATATATTAGACAGCAGAACTGTTTCCAACACTCATAATAAATCAGAATATTAGAATGATTTCTAAATGATCATGTGATAGACTGGATGTTACATGTGACACCGAAGGCTGGAGTAATGATGCTGAAAATTCAGCTTTGCATATATATATATATATATATATATATATATATATATATATATATATTTATTTTTAATCCCGTGGAGGAAAACAAACTTCACCACTAGAGTGCTAATCTGTAAAAAAAATAATAATAATAATTAAAAAATAATAATAATAATTTAAGGCTGTGAAAGGTTGTCAGACTGTATCGAAGTTCATATTCCATAACGCAAGATGTCAGCCTTTTGACTAAAAAATGCGCCTGCCAAAGCAAGTGAATAAGATGATGAAAGGTGAGCTGTCCTTTGAAAACTCAAGAGGAACATAGAAGCTATACTTACCAGCTCGTCCACTCTTCACTATTTAGCAGTTATCAAATACGCAATGAGAACGATGGACTTTTAACCTAAGGCTAATAACTGAAATGGTAAATGCAAAACAGTAATTAAGGCACTTATTTTTGCAAAATAACACATAGATAAATATTTACAGTATTTATATAATAATTAATAATTCATTACATTTATATAGCGCTTTTCTAGGCACTCAATGCTTACATTGTCGGGGGTATCTCCTCATCCACCACCAGTGTGCAGCATCCAACTGGATGATGCGACGGCAGCCATAGTGCGCCAGAACCCCCACCACACACCAGCTTACTGGTGGAGAGGAGACAGAGTGATGAAGCCAATCAGCAGATATGGGGATTGTTAGGAGGCCATGATGGTCGGAGGCCAATGGGCGAATTTCGCCAGGATGCTGAGGTCACACCTGTACTCTTTTCGAAAGACATCCTGGGATTTTTACTGACCACAGAGAGTCAGGACCTCGGATTAACGTCTTATCCGAAGACGGTGCTTGTTGACAGTATAGTGTCCCCATCACTTCACTGGGGCGCTAGGACCCACACGGACCTCAGGGTGGGCACCCCCTGTTGGCCTCACTAGCACCTCTTCCAGCAGCAACCTAGTTTTCTCACGAGGTCTCCCATCCAGGTACTGACCAGGCTCAGTCCTGCTTAGCTTCAGTGGGAAAACAGTCTTGGGCTCCAGGGTGATATGGCTGCCAAGTGTATAAAATATCGGTTTCGTTGTATTAACGAAAACACGTTGCTCTATATCAAACAATATATATATTATTTGCAGATAACTGTACTTCTCCTATAATTATTATTTGGTGGTGTGCATTGTTAAATATTGAGAAATATAATTCTTGTGTAAAACCCATAGAAACTCAGTAAATCGAACCGCAACATCTAGGGACCAATCAGATGCGCCACAGCGAAGCACCTGGCCTAACACGGAAATAGCTCTGGAGTGTCTAATCTCTCGTGAAGTTCTTTGTTCCCCATCTAGAAACATCATCAGCGTCTCAACATGGCGAATAACAGCACAGGCTAATGGCGAGCTAGCGTCTCTCCCCTCTCACCCGACGTTAAAGTCTGAAGAATAGCATGCAGCAGCCTTTGAAAATATCCAAGAAAGAGTTTAAATAATGGAAACGCGGGGGATTGATCAGATGTTCGACTTCCAGCGGTAACTTTCTCACATTCCAAGCTTGAAATGATAACAGTTGCAGAGCTAATGTAATTAGCCGTAGCATGTTCTACATCAAACTCACAAAACACAAGCGTATAAAGTCTGACACGTATACAATCTTCAGATACATGTATATGAGAATGGATTGTCAATGTATGTTGTCCGTTTATTCCTTTTCTTTTTTTTCTTTTTTTGCTCTTATGTAATTTAATACACCATATTTGCCCTAAAGGTTATTCATAACGTTATATGCATAATATGGTTAATGAGAGTACTGCAGTACACAAAAAACCTAAAATATGTTGCAAAATAACAGAAAGTGTTAATATTTGTGGATGTCATCAGTAAGGCCTGTTGCATAACACTGATCTAAGTTAATTAAAATAACAATGAAAGAACCTATATTAGCTGATTTTCTCACAAAAACCAATATGTTTGCCATAACACACGTTTGTTAGGTTTGTCTTTCTGATCTCTGAATAACTCAAGCATGATAGAAATGAAGCCCTGGTTAGTTCATATTATTTGAATTGTGTGCACTGCTCAGGTCTCTGACATTAGAGATGTTAGTTTCTGGCTAACTGCTCTGGTCATAAATAGATCCTGAAGCTGGTTGCTATTCCTGTCCATACTCTTTCCACAGGTTACCAAATGATCGCTTCATCCTGCTGTTGTTGTTGCTGTACTCCCCTGTCGGCGTATGTTTGATGCTACTGCGAATATTTATTGGTGTCCATGTGTTTCTAGTGAGTTGTGCACTGCCTGATAGTATTGTCAGAAGGTAAGATTCCACACTGGAGCGTTAATTGTACAATTCAGAACAGCAAAAGGCTACATTTTGCTTTTTTATTTTATTCGTTTTGAGGGATTTCAAATATTTCGGTTTGGCTTTTAAGTATTTTTTTTCCCTCAGTTTTTACTTATATTTTACAACTGTTTATTTTTATTTCAGATTTGTAATATTTTTAGTTAACAATAACAACAATGTGACATTCTCAAGTTTTTTTTAAACTGCATTCATATATAACTATCACACATGCAGATCAGATTAATATTATTATTACACATGTAGACTATTATTATTATTTTTACTTTTAAAACTTAATATGTCACAGACAGGATATTTAATTAAGCTTCAAACAAGCTAAAAGGTGTTAAAAAAATTGGAATAACTTGTCACCTAGAATACAAACTTTTTATAATACATGTATTTGATTTTTGTTACTTTTGGTTTGGCCAATTTTGTTTTTGCATTAGGAAGTGTTTTTAGTATTGCTTGTTACACATTTGTCTTTTGTTGTTACAGGTTCATAGTGAGAATAATGTGTTCAGTGTTGGGTCTGCATGTCCGGCAGAACAATCCACGCTTACGGGACAAAACCGCCCGACTTTACATCTGCAATCACGTTACACATTTCGACCACAATATTATCAACCTTCTTACCTCCTGTAACACGGTGAGTGTCAGTGTTTTCCCAGCATGATTTAATCTTTTTCTCCTCCTCTGCTCTGCCCTTGACCTCTGTCTTTTGTTTTTTTCATTGGTTTACTCACACAATGAGGTCTGTTTCTCCTTTGGCAGCTGAGCTGACTTAATGTTGGGCCAGAGGCCAGTGAATGAGGTTTAGTTCTCTCTGTTTGCTTACTTCAAATGATTCAATTTGTTTGGTTGCAGGGCAGCAGGAATAACTTAAACGTTAAGTCATGCATGAATACTGTCTGCATGACTTGACCTAGGATTTAGTTCGAAAATAAATGTTATATATATATATATTTGTTATGAATAATTCTTTGTAACTATATTAAAATAAACATAAGATTCACAGTTAGTGTATTAAGTCATCAAATTATTATAAACTTATGAAACATTCCAGAAATCCTGGAAAGTTTTCAGGATATTATGGAATCTTTCAGGGATTTTTGAAAAGTTTCTGGAAATTTTCCACCCCTTTGCAACCCTACATATTATATATGTAATATATAATTTACATTTACACAACTATTACAGTTTACGTTATATGCTAAACATGGGTAATATGAGTTTATTACTAGCATATATATATATATATATATATATATATATATGTACACACACTTTGTTAAACATGAATCCTGAAAAACTATAACAGATTTCACAAAAATATTAAGCATTGATAATAGGGGTCATATGACTCATGACTAATATTTCTACACACTGATTTTACTTTGTTTTTGATCAAATAAAATGCAGCCTTGGTGAGCAAAAGAGACTTCATAACATTAGCATAATAACAGCAAAATATTTTTCCCTGATCACAAACTTTTATGTGGTAGTGTATGCATTGCTCAGATGCATTTTAAAATGTACTTTTATTTTCACACAATGTTCCCTACTTGATTCAGCTTCAATAACAAAAGAATAAGATACTTTTAATGACTATATAGCCCTTTATATTTATTTTACACATTTCATTATTGTGGACTTCATGACTAACATCATGCTTTAGTTAATCAGCTACATGTAACCATGTTTTCCTGTCTGTTTCTTTGTGTTTAGCCACTGCTGGAGGGCCCTGTGGGGTTCCTGTGCTGGGCGAGGGGTTTTATGGAGCTGGGTCAGGGTGTCCAGAGCAGGGCGGAGCTGACAGAGACCCTCCGCAGGTATTGCTCATCTCCTGCCGCTTTACCCCTCCTGCTTTTTCCAGAAGAGGACACCACCAACGGCCGAAACGGCCTCCTCAAGTTCAGGTACTCCAGCATCACACAGCTGCCATCAAAACAATATTCCTTTATACATTTGACTATAGTCAAATTAAAGTGCTTTTTTTCAGCTTTTAAAGCAGCTTTAAAGTAAATCATAAAGTTAATGTTTTATAATAACTTGATGCTTTATAGTCACATTTAGTAGATTACAAGCAACTGCTATTTAATATATATATATATATATATATATATATATATATATATATATATATATATATATACAGTACAGACCAAATGTTTGGACACACCTTCTCATTCAAAGAGTTTTCTTTATTTAAAATTATAGATTCAGACTGAAGGCATCAAAACTATGAATTAACACATGTGGAATTACATACATAACAAAAAAGTGTGAAAAATAACTGAAAATGTCATATTCTAGGTTCTTCAAAGTAGCCACCTTTTGCTTGGATTACTGCTTTGCACACTCTTGGCATTCTCTTGATGAGCTTCAAGAGGTAGTCACCTGAAATGGTCTTCACTTCACAGGTGTGCCCAGTCAGGTTTAATAAGTGTGATTTCTTGCCTTATAAATGGGGTTGGGACCATCAGTTGTGTTGTGCAGAAGTCACGTGGATACACAGCTGATAGTCCTACTGAATAGACTGTGAGAATTTGTGTTATGGCAAGAAAAAAGCAGCAAAGTACAGGAAAATGAGTGGCCATCATTACTTTAAGAAATGAAGGTCAGTCAGTCCGAAAAATTGGGAAAACTTTGAAAGTGTCCCCAAGTGCAGTCACAAAAACCATCAAGCGCTACAAAGAAACTGGCTCAGATGCGGACCGCCCCAGGAAAGGAAGACCAAGAGTCACCTCTGCTGCGGAGGATAAGTTCATCCGAGTCACCAGCCTCAGAAATCGCAGGTTAACAGCAGCTCAAATTAGAGACCAGGTCAATTGCACACGGAGTTCTAGCAGCAGACACATCTCTAGAACAACTGTTAAAGAGGAGACTGTGTGAATTCATGGTAGAATACCTGCTAGGAAACCACTGCTAAAGAAAGGCAGCAAGCAGAAGAGACTTGTTTGGGCTAAAGAACACAAGGAATGGACATTAGACCAGTGGAAATCTGTGCTTTGGTCTTTGAGTCCAAATTTGAGATCTTTGGTTCCAACCACCGTGTCTTTGTGCGATGCAGAAAATGTGAACGGATGGACTCTACATGCCTGGTTCCCACCGTGAAGCATGGAGGAGGAGGTGTGGGGGTGTGGGTGTGCTTTGCTGGTGACACTGTTGGGGATTTATTCAAAGTTGAAGGCATACTGAACCAGCATGACTACCACAGCATCTTGCAGCAGCATGCTATTCCATCCGGTTTGCGTTTAGTTGGACCATCATTTATTTTTCAACAGGACAATGACCCCAAACACACCTCCAGACTGTGTAAGGGCTATTTGACCAAGAAGGAGAGTGATGGGGTGCTGCGCCAGATGACCTGGCCTCCATAGTCACCGGATCTGAACCCAATCGAGATGGTTTAAGGGTGAGCTGGACCGCAGACAGAAGGCAAAAGGGCCAACAAGTGCTAAGCATATCTCGGGGAACTCCTTCAAGACTGTTGGAAGACCATTTCAGGTGACTTCCTCTTGAAGCTCATCAAGAGAATGCCAAGAGTGTGCAAAGCATTAATCAAAGCAAAAGGTTGCTACTTTGAAGAACCTAGAATATGACATATTTTCAGTTGTTTCACACTTTTTTGTTATGTATATAATTCCACATGTGTTAATTCATAGTTTTGATGCTTTCAGTGTGAATCTACGATTTTCATAGTCATGAAAAAAAGAAACCTCTTTGAATGAGAAGGTGTGTCCAAACTTTTGGTCTGTACTGTATATATATATATATATATATATATATATATATATACTTACGTTCTTCTTTTAAGCTTTCAGTGGAGTAAAGTGGAGTGGCTTTCAGTGTGTTTGTTGTCAACAGTTCAGAAGACATGAAATAAAGCACATCCATAATAAAACATACATTGCATGGCTCTGGGGCATGAATAAAGGTCTCCTGTAGCAAATCCATGCGTTTTCATAAGAAAATATTTCAGAAGTAATAAACACTTTCTATCACTTCCACCATCTGTCATATGCGGAAGGCGTTCGGGCTGATGATGTAGGACATCAGCGCTGCGTGGCTAGCGTGGAGAAAGAACAAAACAAATCATTGTTCATGAATTAGAAGCACAAAATTTGTAATGTAAAGGATTTGTAAAGAAAAATGTTGGAGGATTTCGATATAAGCCAATAGGTTTTCCTTTGCTGAAGTAAGGAAACTTTGTTTTCTTTGCTCCTGCATTTCTCAAGACTACATCATCCGCCTGAAAGTCTTCCGCGTCCCACAGTTAGCGGAAGTGAGAAAACAGTGTTTATTAATAAACAATATGAACTGTTTTTTTTTTAAATGCTTCACTTACTTTATGTAACAGTAATATTACTGAGGAAAGTCGTGGCCTAATTGTTAGAGAGTCGGACTTGCAATTGAAGGGTTGTGAGTTCGAGTCTCGGGCCGGCAGGAATTGTATGTGGGGGGAGTGCATGTACAGTGCTCTCTCCACCTTCAATACCATGACTTAGGCTACGTTCACACTGCAGGCTGAAACGACCCAATTCCGATTTTTTTGCCCCTATGCGACCTGTATCTGATCTTTTCATGACAGTCTGAACGACACAGATCCGATCTTTTCAAATGTGACCCAGGCCACTTGGGTATGTGGTCCTGAATCCGATACGTTTCCGATCTTTTGAAATGCGACCTCCGTCTGAACGGTCAGGCCACATGTATCCGACCCGTACGTCATTGATACGCTACAAACGTCATACGTCTGCGTTGAAGTAGGCGGGAACGAGAAGATAAACTGATGAATTCTGTATTAGTGAAGCCACTCACATCAGTATCCCACCACTCCTGGCTGCGACTCCGCACCCACACGTTTCTCTGTACCGAGGTTGCTAACACTGCTCCACAAAACGCCATGGCCAAAAACCTTGCTCTCCTTCTTCTTTTTAATTTTCTTCTTAAAACGAGGAGATTGTAATTGTGCTGGCTCCGTTGGGAAAATAACTTTAATGTTGCAAAAAGAGCTCCTCTGTTGACTACACTGTTGTTGACATTCATGTTTAACGTTAGCTACTTCCGCAAACAACGAGTGACGTTGTTGAGCGTTGTGTACTCTTCTGCGCATGCGGGTCACTTCTGGGTCATTTCACGTTCACACAGGAGATCACAAAAGATCGCATTTAATTGGAAATGTGAACGGCCATGCAAAAAAATCTAATTTTTTTCATCGGAATTGAGCATTAAGCCCTGCAGTGTGAACGTAGCCTTAGGTGTCCTTGAGCAAGGCACCAAACCCCCAACTGCTCCCCGGGCGCCGCAGCATAAATGGCTGCCCACCGCTCTGGGTGTGTGTTCACTGTGTGTGTGTGTGTTCACTGCTGTGTGGATGGGTTAAAAAAGCAGAGCACGAATTCAGAGTATGGGTCACCATACTTGGCCGTATGTCACGTCACTTTCTTTTTTATTTATTTATTTTATTTTTTTACTAAAAGATATCAGACAAGTCTTTAATGTACAACAAATTTAATGTAAAAATACCATGAATACTGTTTGTCATGTCTCATCTGGTTTTAAATGTGACCATACTGTGCATAGACGGTCAGGTGCCTGATATAAATATTTTTTGGTTAGTAAGGACTGCTTTAATACTTAGTCTCTGGTGATTAAATGTTGATCTGTTCTGGGAGGATTGCCAGGTCCTCGCTAAGCATCCTTGAAGGGTGTAAGGTGTAGGGCTGGGTACCGAACTTCGATGCCTTTATGGTATTGAACGAAAAACTTATGTTAAAATTATTTATCTTTCGGTGCCAAATTTCCGTTTTACAATGCCAAAGAGGTCTAAAGAGTATTGCAACCAAAGCTGGTGTTACGGTTTAACTGGTTACTAGTGATGTGCGGATCGATACTAAAATATCGATATCTCCGATACCAGCTTTATATGTTCTAGAATCGATTATCTTATCAAAATATCGATATTTCAGTAATTTGGAGCAAATATGTAGTTTATTGGAAATAGAAAGACAGCGGAAAGTAACCACAATTACCCTCGTTTATCTGAATAATGCCAACTTAGTCGGAACTACTTGTTCTTCCGCCTGCCAAGTCATGAGCGTAATATGGCACTGTACAACTGGCTGCAGTGCAGAGCACGCGTCGCAAGCAGCCACTCACACTCAGTCCGCTGCTGGCACATGTTGTTGTTCAGTCACGCTGTGTCAGTCCGGGGGATTGGATATGGCTGAACGCAAGCGAAGTTACGTGTGGAGCTACTTCACTTCCATAAACTCAAACGATGCGGTTTGTGACACGTGTAACAAAACAGTGAGGTACTGTGGTAATACCACAAACCTAATCAAACATCTACATATAAATCACAAGACAGAATATGACGACGTCATGACGAGGCGGTCAGAGGAGGAGGAAAGGAGAGGTACAGGTGCTGCTAGGGCGAGACAGACATCGCTTTCAGAGTCCTTTGGTGCAGCAGGCAGGCCCTATCCAGGTACAGACTAGGGAGAAAATGAGGCGATGTGGCTGTATTTTGGGGGCTTGGGTTTTAGTGACAATGATAAAACAACGGCAGTTCCCTGATTTCTTAAAACAAATTTGTTTTAGAACTTTGGTTATACATACAGTTTCTATTTTATAAAAAAAATGCTGTGACTCAAATTGAAATGGCTAGTACAATACATAATTAGAGAAGTACCATAATAACTTCATAATTGTCAGAACCCACATTTTGAAATTTTTATTTAACCATCAGTCAAAACAAATGAGACGAAGAATAATACAACTGAGTATTATTCTACTGATACAATATTATCTGTCTTCTTACCTATCAAATACTTTTCCTGGCAAACGTACTGTAAAGTCCAATGCAGCCTTGTCAATGTAATTTAAATGATCTACTCTGCAGATAACCTTACCTAACTAAATCTGGGCCGGCTAAATTGATGTGCGATTATCTCAGGGACACATTTTACTAAAATAAAGTAAATAAATAAGTAATGAAATAATTAAATGACCAAAATGTCTGCAATAGTTCAGCTTGGAGTAAAATGTGAATCTTTTCAAAGGCAGGCGAGGTTGTGAGCAAAAAAAGGAGCAGACTCAAAGGAAAAACTGTTAATATGTTGTTGTTCCTAAACAAAAACCTGTGAATGAGAGAAATTTAGAGGGAAGGTTAAAAATCTTCTAGGGGACCGGATTAACATGTCACTAAACCATAAAGTGTGAATGTTTATTGTTTTATGTTAAGATGTTCAAGCAGGCGTTTTAAGATATACATGCTGCTCAGATGCTGTCAATAAATATGTAAGTTGGCTCTTTTTTTGTATGATAATTCTTCATCAATAAACAAGAAGAACCCATAATATGTCTCGTATTCAGTATGAAGTGACACTTTTGAGTACACTAACGTTACTTGTTACTTTAATTTCCCAAACAGTAATTTTTGGGCAAAGTATCGGTATCGGATCGGTATCGCCGATACTCGCCTTGATTTTACTTGGTATCGGATCGGATAGGAAACCAGTGGTATCAAACATCACTACTGGTTACCGTGTTATCTGGCGACCAACTTCCTGGTTTAGGTCTCCACTGCAGATGTGCTGGAACAACGGCAGCAGATTCGGCGATTCTGAAAGCACCAACTGACGTGATATTAAGTGTCTAATAAACGCAGGCATGCTCATTGCATGACTCTGATATTCTTGTAAATATTACAAGTTATTAGTATGATCACCCCGTTTCACGGCTGAAGTAAGTAGGATAAACAAAAAAATAAAAATAAAGTACGTCTGTGTTCGCGCGGATTTCGAACACGCGCTAAAAGACGGCGCGCTGTGAGACAGCAGTCATGAACCACCAAGCTACCGATCTACACCGAATCAGCTCCAGGTCTCTGGATTCAAGACAGGACTCTCGGCGTCACATCGTACAGCTGCTGAATCAAGGAAATGTGACCTGTGTTTACCTATTATGAAAATAAACCATAGCAGAACGATGACTACATTTTATGGTTCATGATGTTAAAGAACATTTCATGACTTCTCAGACAGCTGTACATTTGTGGCTACTGTGGGTTAATTATAAACTAAAGAAAATGTACCATGTTTTTACTATGGTAAATATGAGTTAACGATAGCATTTATAATTAACCCACAGTAGCCGCAAATGTACAGTTGTCTGATAAGTCATGAAATGTTCTTTAACCCACAAATGCAGTTTGATTTTGCACTAAAAAAAGTTTTTTTTTTTTTTTTTTTTTACATTCCTTTTGGTTCAATATTAGCCTGTACGTACACAATATCATTTGTTTATTTATAATATGTTCATGTTGTGGATTTTTGTTAATTTTGGCCAAGTTAGGATTGATACCAATCCTGAGTGTCTGCTGGCACACCCCTATCCAAAAAGCACAACCAGTTGTATTAATAATGTTATCCTGAATGTGAAGTGTTACCAGAATTTGTTTTAAGGTGAAAAATAAAAGTTTTGTGTTTAATGTATTTGTGTTGATGTTGAAATGGATTTTAAAACATATGGTATCGAAAAAAGTATCGTTAGGAACCGGTATCGAAACTGAGGTATCGGAATTGGCACCGGATCGAAAGATTTTGAACAATACCCAGCCCTACTAAGGTGTGATAAGTCTTTACTGATCCTCAAGGTTTAGACTTTACTGCCTGTAAATCAGCTGACACCCTCTTTGCCATTAGCTTTTAAAATACAACATTCTCTTTCTCTTTAAGAAAGACACCATTTTAAAAGACCAACTTCTACTCTCTCCTCAGCTCTTGGCCTTTCGCTATGTCTGACACCATCCAGCCTGTGGCATTGCTGGTGAAGAGGCCTTTCATATCTGTGGTAATTACATTCAAAACCTCTTCTGTAATCCACTGTTGACAAATGATTGGTCATTATGGATGTGACCCTTTTATATTCTCAAACATTACAACAAAAAACTGATTGTAGTGAATGTGTATGTAATTCGACCCATAGTTTTTGTCATGGCTGCTCTTGTCATTTCTGCAAATCACTTTGCTGTAAAACCATCCACCCAGGCATTTAAATGTGACTGAACAATCTTGTCTAGAGTTTCCATATCTTTTTTCCATCCTCAAGTTCCTGTTTAAGCACATAAGAGGGTCTTTGTGTGAGTGTGACACATCAGGAGGATATTTATAGCAGTTCTGATAAAGTGATTGACTATACAGTAGAAAGATGGACTGTGAAATGCAGACACATCGGCTCATAGTGACCTCTTGCTCCCATTACAGCATTGCAAAATGGGTTTATTTATTTTTGGGTGAACATTGGAGTATGTTTATGATCTATTCCCTCAGCTGCTGTATTGTATCAGGGTTTTCAGTCTTTTAGATGCCACGTACGTTATGGCCATATTGA
This sequence comes from Carassius carassius, assembly GCF_963082965.1. NCBI lineage: Eukaryota > Metazoa > Chordata > Actinopteri > Cypriniformes > Cyprinidae > Carassius > Carassius carassius. The sequence goes on along the minus strand of NC_081783.1, from coordinate 19,096,139 downwards.
AATTTAAAAGGTTTCAGGGTGGTTTTTCTACAGTGGTGAAACCACCCTTAACAAGGCAAAATTTGATATTTATGTGTGATCCAATTTATGCATTGAAAAACAATCATACTCATGTAACATTATTTGGAAGATACTTATTTTTTCTGGTAACATGCCTACACTTTTGCCTACTTTTTTAGTGCTGTCAATCGATTAAAAAAAAAATCAATTGCAATTAATCCCAAATAATGTTAAAGTTTTTAAATAAAATTTTAAATTACGAAAACTTAACATTGGATCTTCAAATTAATGCAGAAACAACATAAACAGTATATTTTCTATATTTGTTTAATGCCATCTTTTTTATGACTGAAGGCGAGTATCATTGAGACCAATATTTCTCATGTCTCTATGAAATTGTTTTCCCCCATAATATTTTATGATTGACTATAGCCATACACCATTACAGTGTAATTGAGAGCTATTAATTTTAACTTAAAAAATATTTTTTTTTAATTTAAGTTAACTTAAAAGAATTTCACAAACTCATTATAATAAATGTCATATTTAGCTACCTGTGCACTTCAGCAGTAGAAGTGTACAGAAATTGAATAAAATAATCAAACACTAAATTCAAAATTAAATAGATGATTTCGTAAAGCTTCAAAAGTCATTTTTATCCAGATTTTTCTTTTGTTCTTTGATTAACAGACATCACAGCAGCTGAGTTGTTTTGTTATTTGGCTGCTATTACTTTAAGAGTGGCCAATGCTGAACATGACGCAGATCTGACATGTATGCTCGTAGTTTCATTCGCACTTTAAAATAAAATGAAACCGGCTACAGCACGCGTCACCGGATTTGTGTCTACAGTTTAAGAGCATGCCTTACGAGCACAGTATATAAAGGCTGACAGGGCAGAAAAAAATAGTTTTTACTGACATAATATGGCCATCACAACATCTCATCTGACCAAAGTCCATTGATGATCTACTGAAGCTCCCTCGTAATATGTAGCATTTCCGCGCTCGTTTGACTACTGCCTCGCGCTGAGGTGTAGTGGAGTGTCAGTCTGAATAGTCTCCCATTTGATGTAGTTGTAAAAATGTTTTGCCTTTAAATAAACACAATTCTTGTCAAGAAAAAAGAGACAGTTGTTGGGAATAGGGTGGCTCTGCCCATGCATAAACAGCATTAAATATTTTTAATGCCATTAAACTGGAAAAATTAATTGCCTGATCTTGCCTGAAGTCTTTTGGTTTTGTTTGTCATGTCATCACTTGGTTTTGTTATTGTATAGTACAGTAGTGATATTCTACAGTTTTTAGCTTTTTATTTGCTACCAGGCTTTCTTGCATACAGAGGTTAAACACTACTGTAGCTTTAAGTCATATATTGAAATGACCTCTGTTACGATTTGCTAACCTGTTTGCATGTGAAAACAGCTAGTGCAGCTCGCACTGTGGTTCAGGATGGCATGGGGGTGATTCTCAATACTGTATATAAGTGTTTTATGTAAATGTGGGCGGTCATAAGTTAATGTGCTTATGGTTGTGATGGTAATTCCCGGACAGTTTTTGAATGACCTAATTTTGAAGCTCTGTAAATTATTTCTGTCAACTGGAAAGGGATATTTGCATTGTGAAAGTAAAAGTATGTGTATATAATAAGTGTCAAATCATCTACATTCACTTAACTGTGTTCTGTTAAACACTAACATCTGGGATGATATAAAAGGTCTTTCTTTGATTTTTTTTTTTCAGAACATACCAGAATCCTCATGGCTGACAGAGCTACTATGGACCTTTTTTATACCGTTCACAGTGTACCATGTAAGGTACTACATATTACAATCTCTTCTTTGTCCAGTGGCAGTATTTTAAATGTACAATCCTCTCTTGCTGCTGTCGACAGGCCAGCACTGGTAATATGACAATAATGAAGCTTTTTAGTATTTAATAGCCTCAGGAGTCTTAGGCATGCAGCTTATAAGATTGACAGTTTCAGATTTAGTCCTGAATTTTTGTGCATACTTGCCTGTTGTAAAATATATTAACTTCATTACTATCCCTTTTGAATATTTGGTTAGTAAACACTTTCACACCATTGCAAAAATTTAGTTTTATATAATGTTGACCTTTAAGAATAGATACAAATGTTTAATGACAATGTTTAATGTTGTAAAATTTGAGTGAATAAAGGAAGAACCATTGCAAGAAGCATTGCATCATTCTGAATAGATCTGTACAAAAATGTAAGGTGTAATTGTTTTGAAATGCTTTCAACTAGATGGCTTCCACTACTGTCTAAAGAAGATGGTGAATCCCATCAAGAATTTGCCATCAAAGTACAAGAGGTAAAACACTTTTCCTTCTATCTTTTTGTGTTGCATTCTGTGTCTTTTTTTCTGTCAAATTTCGCATGGTGGCAGTTTGCCATGATGGTTTTTATTTATATTTTTTGCAATGTGCAGTGATTGTAGTCACATTTACAATACAACGATATAGTTAAAAGTGGAAAAGTTTAAAAAAAGTTGAACCTATACACAACAAAGTTTTCCAAACGATTCGCATTTATACATATCCGCAACATGTCCAAAAACATTCTTCTACGTTTGCCAGGCCAGTAGTTGGCGCTGTCACCTTGTTAGTAAACAGTACCTGTAGGGAATTGATCATTATATGTTGTATGTGATAGTGTTGGGCGATATGGTAATTTTTCAAATCGTCAATTCCTCAGCCCGTGAGTTTGACGATACACGATATTATTGTGCATGGGTGGAGCAAGAGAGAGACTCTTTGTTCTTGTCATAGCAGAAGTATTTGGTGTTTTAAACCGCGCAGGTGTGCAAGAGAGAGCCTATGAGATCACCAATAATTGAAAAAATATACTTTCAAACATACTGATAAACTAATGTTAAATATAAAAATACTGTATTTAAAACAGCTAGTTCATATATAGTCGGACGCAACTGTCATATCACGCATCCTGTGACAAATTTGCTAAATTTGTTGAAATGTTCTGCAAAAACAGTCAACGGTGAAAATCAATAGTAGATTTCATTTACTAATTCACTAATATTGGACATAAACGAACATGTTAAATATAAAGTATTCAAAACGGGTAAGTTCATATATTTGGAGTAAGTTGAGTTGAACTGATGCCATCAGTCATACAGCGCTCCGGACCACGCGCCTCATGACGAGTCTGACGCACCGCCACAGAAACAAGAATGAGATGCATTCTAACATAACTGTGGCAATAAACTCAGTTAGTGAGGGCTAGTTTAAAATATTGCACATATATATGCCATTCAGATTACTTGTTAAAGTGCAATGAAACGCCTTATATCAGTAGACGATGTACGTCTGTTTGTGGATGGCGTCGCCCCCTCACCCAAGATGAGTTTTTGTTTTCGATACGTTTTATTTCGTTAAGTAGTAAATTGAAGTTTTCTATAGATATATTTATCATATCTGTGAGGCATGTATTTGCTGAGTTTCGGTTCATTTTCTGAAGCGCTCCTGTTCAAGACCAGATGGCAAAAAGCGCAGCATGTTTGTTTTCTTTGTTTTATAAAAGTACAAAGTTTGTTGATATTGTGAGTGAACAAAAATAAAAGTAGACCCTTTACAGTTATGAATGATGTATTACTCTTACCTTTTATGAGCAAAAATGATGGCGTATCTACTGAAAAAAATGCAAGTGATCACGCTGCTGTCTCCATGTCTTGAAGCGTCTCTGCGCAAACTATTGGATATAGTGCACATTTATCTGAGTCTAACGTTAAAACATTGTTATATGCTTGGACTGTTTTAGTATATCTATAGATTTTGTTTAAGGCAAGTCATGATGATTTTAGAAGGCTAAATTGATCAAACATATATGATCAGCTTACTCAAAAACGATAACTGTGCCGTTTTCAAAAACTTGCACTTTAAAACCCGTTTTCAAAAATATGTCTTCAGTCCCAAAAACGCAGTTTTTGTGTAAACGTACAGGCAAAACAAAAGTTTACCGTTTTTGGCTGAAAACGTGTAAACGGCTCCTTAGTCTGATTAACATGAGCCCCTTTCACATTGCACGTTGGTCCCGGAAAATTGCTGGAGTGCCTTCTGTGTGAACGCAAACATCCCGCGGGATTGGTTCCAGGATCAATCCCGGGTTGGGGACCTAGTAACGTTGCTGTGTTCAGTCCCAGAATAAGCTCTGTGTGAACAAAAGCCAAAACCAAAAAAATGAAAAAATATGTGCAAACTTTAATGAAGTAGGGATCAGGTAGTGCCTATCGTTTGCCAGCTTAAGTGAAACAGAACCCATCACATTGTAATGTCATATGTCATTACGGGATTTGTGTTAAGGTGTGAACACGCATAGATTCCGGAAAATCACTGGCAGTGTGAATGAACCATAACCAATCGCCACGGATAAATATTGGACGAAGCCAAGCTACCATCGTATTGACATTATCATTCAAAATTTATTTTCTTTTTTTTTACGTTGATCAAAAATGCATTAAATTGATAAAATTTAGCTTATTACTTTTTTTTAAACAAAGGCTGTTCTTTTGAACTTTGAACAAAGAATCTTGAAAAAAAAGTGTCCACAAAAAATATTACACACATTCCCTATTACACAATGATAATAAGAAATGTTTCTTGAGCAGCATATTAGAATGATTTTTGAAGAATTATGTGACACTGAAGACTTTTGAATGGTAGTGTTATGTCTGTTAGTCTGATTTTTACAAAAAAAAAGATTTCAGTTGGACTAAATAATTCTTACAAGAATTATTGCATTAGTCCTACTGAAATGTGTCATTTGAAATGCACATAAATGCATTTACCGATCCTCTGCTTATAGCCTGTTCAAAAATCTGTGAGTCATGCTCCTGTAGCAATTAACACTTTCTGATATGTCTTGAAATTGAATGGATTTGAAACCATTTTCCAGTAATGTCATATTTAGTTGAATTACCATTAAGAAGGTTCAAACAAACTATTATCTTATTGTCTGCTGACATGGCTTTTCATCTGCCTAACCTTCAGATCTATATCTTGTCCAGTTCAAAGCTTTGACTTGGTTTGGTTTGTTGTTTGATATAATGTCCATTGTGTCCCTTCATCAGCTGCTGGCCACCGAGCTGGGCGTGATCTCCACACAGATCACTAAAGCAGACAAAGCAGAGCACATCAAAAGGAAAAGACACACGGCCGCTCAGACTGCACATTCAAGTAAGAACGGATTCAATGGTGAGAAAGAAATTATGATGTATATATCCATTAAGTTAGATAACCAAATCTATATAGTAGATGAATTTATTCTTGTAGTGTAACATGAAAATTTTTGTCTTCAGATTTGGGAGCCAGACCTCGCACAGTGGCACAGGGTTTCCTGGGCACAAATGCAGGAGCTGAAGACATACGAATAGCACGTATGGCGCAGCAGGTGAAAGAGGTGCTGCCTGATGTCCCGTTATCGGTCATCACCAGAGACTTGTGTATGTCATCCTCCATGCTTTGAATTAACATGAATTATTATTAGGAGTAAATGACCCAATAATGAAAATTTGCTAAAAATGTACTCCCGATCCAAGACAGGGCTCGAAAAATAAGGACTGCCCGATGAAATATGTTCAGGACAGTTTACAGATTTGTCACTTGCTATTTTTTCATTCACCTATTTTTATGCAAATTTCGGCATATTGCATTAAAAAAACAATGGATGGAAATGCCAAGATGCGAGTAAATTCTAAAATCCTGCATAAAATAACATGTGCGTTCAATTACGCAGTTTTAATTTCTTATCCAAGAAGAAAATATTTGCATATTTGCACACGTGACGTGCAACAAAAGGTATCTTTTCCATGTCAATCAGAGTTTTTTTTCCTAACTAGAGGCGACACATGAAATTTCTAATTTAGAAACAGTTTCTATTTCTGCGACGTCGCAACTAGAACAACAACATACAAACTATAGATAATCTCAGGTGATTACCGTATTTTTCGGACTACAAGTCGCACTGGACTATAAGTCGCATTTATTTAGAACCAAGAACCAAGAGAAAACATTACCGTCTACAGCCACGAGAGTCCGGAAAATATGGTATGTGTTTTATTCTAGGGATGGGCATTTTCCGCAAATATCAAATTCGAATATTTGAGCTCACAAAAAACGAATATTCAAATATTCGTTTATTTAAATTAAGTTTAATGAGACAGACGTTATTTTTCAGCAACATTTATTGTTTCCGTCATTTTGAACAAGCTTACACACAATAAGCTTGAACATTACACATCGTGTTTTGTATCTGAAAACTATGGAATGATATTGCGGACTTTATTCAAAAGGCATTGCAAATTGTATTTGCAATTGCGTTTTCAATTTGTGGACGCATAAAATGTGACATAATCCAAACGCAAATGCAAATCGCGCATTACCGTTTTCATTTTCGATTAAGTGAACGCACAGTGTCTGCCAAATTTAAAATGGAAATGCAAAGTCCGTTTGCAATTGTGTTTCCCATATCTTAGGAGCTATGAGCCTGTCATATTTAAATAGCAATATTAATTACCACATTTCCCTTTTCACTCTCTCTGCACTGTGCATGTAAACTGCCATAACTCAAATGGAATCGCAATACCTTTTGCATTTGAATTTCCAACGTCTACACGGAAACCTGTCAATCAAGTGACAGGGGTGGGGCCGTTTTATTGGGCGTGTTTGCATTGGGAAGTGATGATCGTACTAAAATGTAATATGTTTTTACTAGGGTAAATATGAGTTAACGATAGTGTTTATAATTAAGCCACAGTAGCCACAAATGTACAGTTGTCTTAGACGAATTCTCCTTGATTCAGCAGTTGCACGATGTACAGCTGAGAGTCCTGTCTTGAATCTAGAGATCTGGTACTATTTCAGTGTAGCTTGGTAGCTCAGTGGTTAGTGACTGTCATCTCTCACGGCATACCGTCTTTTAGCGCGTGTTCGAAACCCGGGCAGACATAGACATTCTTTATTTTTTTGTTTATCCTACTAACTTCAGCCGCTGATTTCGGACTTGCATCCTCAGTAGTTCAGACTTTGTGCAGTCGACTCGGGAGTGTGATGTCTGCGAGGACGCAGGTCCGGTAATTCTGCAAACAGCAGCGTACTTGATAACATGTCAGCTCGCCTTGACTACTGCAATTTTCCTCACTGTATGATCGCCCGTTTGGCGGCTGAAGTTAGTAGGATAAACAAAAAAATAAAGAACGTCTGTGTCGGCCCGGGTTTCGAACACGCGCTAAAAGACTGTATGTCGTGAGAGATGATAGTCACTAACCACTGAGCTACCAAGCTACAATGAAGTAGCACCAGATCTCTAGATTCAAGACAGGACTCTCTGCTGTACATCGTGCAGCTGCTGAATCAAGGAGAATTCGTCTAAGACAACTGTACATTTGTGGCTACTGTGGCTTAATTATAAACACTATCGTTAACTCATATTTACCCTAGTAAAAACATATTACATTTTAGTACGATCGTCACTTCCCAATGCAAACACGCCCAATAAAACGGCCCCACCCCTGTCACTTGATTGACAGGTTTCCGTGTAGACGTTGGAAATTCAAATGCAAAAGGTATTGCGATTCCATTTGAGTTTTGGCAGTTTACATGCACAGTGCAGAGAGAGTGAAAAGGCAAATGTGGTAATTAATATTGCTATTTAAATATGCCAGGCTCAAAGCTCCTAAGATATGGGAAACACAATTGCAAACGTACTTTGCATTTCCATTTTAAATTTGGCAGACACTGTGCATTCACTTAATCGAAAATGAAAACGGTAATGCGCGATTTGCATTTGCGTTTGGATTATGTCACATTTTATGCGTCCACAAATTGAAAACGCAATTGCAAATACAATTTGCAATGCCTTTTGAATAAAGTCCGCAATATCATTCCATAGAAAACCTTTAGCAATGCGTGCAAACAAACAAAAGTACAGATTAAAAAAAAAAAAGTGAACAAAGAAAAAACGTAAAGCAGCCTGCAGCAATTAGGCTATTGTAGAACGTAGCCTACACTTAACTTTGAAACTGTCAGCAAATCTTTTTTGCCTTTTTTCTATTATTTTACATGTTCTTGTTAAGAAATACGGGCATGTAAACATGATCGGGGGAAAGTCGGCTCCTTAGTCTGTTAACAATAAGGCCGGTCGCAGAGAAAACGAGCTCTGACGGCACAGACGTTGGCGGGACTCACAAATAACGGTGTGCTAAGCGAATGAGTTTTGTGAAGCGCTTCGTGTTTTCCTTTCACCACTGAATGGGATCCCCATCTGGTGGAAAACATGGCTCCAGCAAGAACTGTTCCCACTCGTCTCGGCTGGACTCTCTATAATCATCGCTGAAGAACTGGCTCAGCCTTTTCCGACGAGTGGGCATTGCATCCTCTTCATCGTTGGTGACAGCGGCTGCATCCGCACCACTCGCATCAAGGAAAATGTTCCGATAATGTTCAAAAAAAAAATTTTTTCTTACTTCTCTCATGTTTTCATTGAGAAACCTGAGATGTTTGTGCCGAGGGTCTAGGGCAGAAGCGAAGAGGAGTTTTCACTGCATTCTCCAAGTTAGCGGTGTTTATTCATTGCTTGAGAGATGCTGCAACAATGTTCTTGAATGCGGTCACTTTCTGTAATTCTCCACGGCATATTTGAAGGACTGTAGAAGACCGCAGTTCTTAGGGGCCGTTCACATACCGCGTCTTTTTCGTGCTCAAGTTCGTTATTTCCAATGTAGGCGCGCGGTATGCGCGCTTATAATGGAAGCGACGCGTGCGCATCAGACGCTCCGTTTTTTTCCAGGCGCGTCCGCACCGCATCGAGTCAAAAACATCTCAACTTTTCAGAATGCCGCAAGCGCACCGTGGGTCATGTGACAAGAACTAAACATTCAGCTCCTTTCCCGTAAAAACAACGTTGAAAGCTCAGCCAAGATAAAGGAACAGCTGATCATAGCTGTATATGGATTGCCATTTTGAAATAAATTTAGTAGCAGAGCTACTGAAAGCGTTTTTTTGTGCTGCAAATCCATTTATCCTTTGCTGAAATTTCTGCGTTTTCATGGAGAGAGCGCGTCATTGTTGATTAGCAACGGCAGAGGCCTCAGGAGCGCTTCTGCCCGAGCGCTTTGGAAAGGAGGAGAAAGCGGCCAGCCTAGCGTTTTCCACGCGTTTTTAGGCGCAATATGTGAACGGCCCCTTATTCATTAATTATTTTTTGCTTGCATACATCTTCAAATATGCTATGGAGAATCACAGAAAGTCTTTTTTTTTTTTTGCGAAATTCGAATTTAATTTTTATTTATCGAATAATTAGAGCAGAACGAATATTCGAATGTTCGACTATCCGTGCACACCCCACTTTTATTCTAAATTAAACATGTCTAATATGAGTTAAAATATAATTTTGCGTGACCTTACAGCCTTACTGAAAGCAACAAAATATGGTTTACCTCAGATCTTGAAAATAAATTAAAGCTAATATGTACGTTAAAACTTAACTCAATGCGAACTGTATTCCGTGACAAAGATTTTATCAGTCACTCAGTATGTACATTTAATGATGTTAAAAAGGTTTAATATTTATGGATTGGATTATAAATGTATCCATTTCGTTGCGAAAGCATGCTTCCAGAGAGAGCCTGCCCACACACGGTTTTAATTGGCTGTGATATTTGATAGATTCTGTCCAAACAGCTTCTAAATACATCACAATAATAAACACAAGTAATCCACAAGGCTACAGTCCATCAGTTAGCATATTGTGAATAGAAAAGCTGCGCCTTTGCAAGAAACAAATTCTTCATTAAGATGTTTTAACTTCAAACCGTCAGACGGCACCCATTCACTACAGAAGATCAATTGGTTAGCAGGTGAATTAATTATAAATTTTTCCCAATCTGTTTTGACAGAGAAACAAACTCATCTTCATCTTCGGTTGCCTGAGGGTGAGCAAATATTCAGCAACATTTTTGGATGAACTATTCCTTTAATTTAGATGTACTTAATTTTCATCAAAAAGCTTATGTGCCATTATACACTTCAGTGGCTTCCACATATGCGTAGGTCACGTGTTTTCTCTACTTCCTGTTGGCCTTCTGTTGCTAGTCGTAGCTCCGTGTAGCTGTTTCTATTATTTTTTTTTCTTCTTCTTTAGAATCTTTATCGTACTATCACTCTCTGTTTTTTAAAGTGATAAAATATAACTTCATTCACACCATATTTCTGATATTATCGATCAATCTATTCAGATTCATTTTGATCATTCACTTTTATTTTATATCCATGAGTGCAGTACACCTGCAAAGCGTTAGCACTCATTAGGTTGTCATTAGCGTTTTCATTCGAACCTATCGCCGTTTTCTTTTCTCCTCTGCTCTCTCTCGCTCCAGTTTTTCACAAGTTCATCAAACAACCGCAGTAAGAATATTTCATCAAGCATGGTGAGTAATGGCTTCTCCTGCTATTGTTATTTGCACCTCTTGCCACATGTACAGTTTATCTATCTCTGTCGCTGATGAGGGATTCACATGTGATAAATGCAGGGAATTAGTTAGGCTGACAGAGAAGATTTCAGAATTAGAGACATGCATCCAAACTTTAATTGAGGACAGTAAGAATGTTAGGGCTCTAGATACGGCTTTGGATGCGTCTAGCTCAGGGGTTCCTGTACATTGTTCGGTTCCGGCAACAGAGCCCCTGCAGCAGGGCAACTGGGTGACAGTGAGGCAGCGTAGTCGTGGGTCAAAACACCGCTCTTCTGTTCCGATCAAAACATTAAACAGGTTCTCCCCACTCAGTGATGCACCCATTGAGAAACCTGATGAAAGTGCTCTAGTTATTGGTGATCCTATTGTATGGAACGTGAATATAGAGACACCAGCCACCATAGTCAAATGTTTACCGGGAGCCAGAGAGCCTGACATCTTGGCAAATTTAAAAGTGCTGGCTAATGCTAAACGTAAATACAGTAAGATTGTTATTCATGCCGGCGCTAATGATGTTCGACTTCGCCGGTCAGATATCACTAAAAATAACTTTAAAGAGGTGTGTGAACTTGCAAGCACGATGTCAGACACTGTAATATGCTCTGGTCCCCTCCCTGCTTACCGTGGTGACGAGATGCATAGCAGATTGTCATCACTCAATGGCTGGATGTCTAAGTGGTGCCCACAGAATAACATAGGTTTCATAGACAATTGGACGAGCTTTTGGGGCAGACCTGACCTGTTGAAAAGAGATGGTCTTCATCCCTCCTGGTGTGGCACCACCCTTCTCTCTAGAAATATGGCAAATAGTCTTAGTGTTTATACTTGACTAACTGGGGCCCAGGTCAGGAAGCAGACAGACTGGCTAAACCGACCGTCTGCTAACTGCCTCACGTCACAGAGGTCAGTTAATTCTCAGCACATAGAGACTCTTTCACCTAGATATCACACTATAGAGACTGTGTCTGTTCCCCGAACTAGAAAATACAAAAAACGTCCAAACCAAGTTAAGATTAACAATTGAATTGAGGTTCAACAAATAAAAAACAGATACGGATAAACAAATGATAAAGCTTGGCTTATTGAATATCAGATCGCTTTCTACGGAAACACTTTTTGTAAATAATATGATCACTGATCATAATATAGATGTGCTGTGTTTGACAGAAACCTTGCTAAAACCTGATGATTACATTATTTTAAACGAGTCCACCCCCAAAGATTACTGTTATAAACATGAGCCGCGTCTAAAAGGCAAAGGGGGAGGTGTTGCTACAATTTATGACAACGTTTTCAGGATTTCTCAAAAGGTTTCAAGTATAACTCGTTTGAAGTAATGGTGCTTCATATAACATTATCCAGAGAAACAAATGTTAATGATAAATCCCCTTTTATGTTTGTACTGGCTACTGTATACAGGCCACCAGGGCACCATACAGACTTTATTAAATTTAATATCCATGTTGATAATGAAAAAGATGCATTGGGATCAGCATTTATAGACATTCTGAACTCTATTGGGGTAAGACAACACGTTTCAGGACCTAATCATTGTCGAAATCATGCTCTAGATTTAATACGGTCACATGGAATTGATGTTGATAGTGTTGAAATTATGCAGCCAAGTGATGATATCTCAGATCATTATTTAGTTTTGTGCAAACTTCATATAGCCAAAATTGTAAATTCTACTTCTTGTTACAAGTATGGAAGAACCATCACTTCTACCACAAAAGACTGCTTTTTAAGTTATCTTCCTGATGTATCCAAATTCCTTAGCATATCCAAAACCTCAGAACAACTTGATGATGTAACAGAAACTATGGACTCTCTCTTTTCTAGCACTTTAAATACAGTTGCTCCTTTACGCTTAAGGAAGGTTAAGGAAACCAGTCTGACACCATGGTATAATGAGCATACTCGCACCCTAAAGAGAGCAGCCCGAAAAATGGAGCGCAGCTGGAGGAAAACAGAACTAGAGGTATTTCGTATTGCTTGGCGGGAAAGTAACCTACCCTACAGAAAAGCATTAAAAACTGCTAGATCCGATTACTTTTCTTCTCTTTTAGAAGAAAACAAACATAACCCCAGGTATTTATTCAATACAGTGGCTAAATTAACGAAAAATAAAGCCTCAACAAGTGTTGACATTTCCCAACACCACAGCAGTAATGACTTTATGAACTACTTTACTTCTAAAATCGATACTATTAGAGATAAAATTGCAACCATTCAGCCGTCAGCTACAGTATCGCATCAGACAGTGCACTATAGACCCCCTGAGGAACAGTTCCACTAATTCTCTACTATAGGAGAGGAAGAATTGTATAAACTTGTTAAATCATCTAAACCAACAACATGTATGTTAGACCCTATACCATCTAAGCTCCTTAAAGAGGTGCTTCCAGAAGTCATAGATCCTCTTTTGACTATTATTAATTCCTCATTGTCATTAGGATATGTCCCCAAAACCTTCAAACTGGCTGTTATTAAGCCTCTCATCAAAAAACCTTGACCCCAAAAAACTAGTTATAGACCAATCTCGAATCTCCCTTTTCTGTCCAAGATACTAGAAAAGGTGGTATCCTTACAATTATATTCCTTCTTAGAGAAAAATGGTATATGTGAGGATTTCCAGTCAGGATTTAGACCGTATCATAGTACTGAGACTGCTCTCCTTAGAGTTACAAATGATCTGCTCTTATCATCTGATCGTGGGTGTATCTCTCTATTAGTTTTATTGGATCTTAGTACTGTGTTTGTCACAATTGACCACAACATTCTTTTGCATAGACTTGAACACTTTGTTGGCATTAATGGAAGTGCATTAGCATGGTTTAAATCGTACTTATATGACCGCCATCAGTTTGTAGCAGTGAATGAAGATGTATCATATCGATCACAAGTGCAGTATGGAGTACCTCAAGGCTGAGTACTAGGGCCGCTACTCTTCATGCTTTGTGTTACCCTTGGGAGATATCAGGAAACATGGTGTTAGCTTTCACTGTTATACTGATGATACTCAGCTCTATATTTCTTCGCGGCCCGGTGAAACACACCAATTTGAAAAACGAATGGAATGCATAGTCGATATAAAAAAATTAGATGATGAGTAATTTCTTACTGCTAAATTCTGAAAAAAGAGAGGTGTTAATTATAGGACCTAAAAACTCTGCTTGTAATAACCTAGAACACTGTTCAAGACTTGATGGTTGCTCTGTCAGTTCTTCGTCATCAGTTAGTAACCTAGGTGTGCTATTTGATCGCAATCTTTCCTTAGAAAGCCACGTTTCTAGCATTTGTAAAACTGCATTTTTCCATCTCAAAAATATATCTAAATTATGGCCTATGCTCTCAATGTCAAATGCAGAACTGTTAATCCATGCATATATGACCTCAAGGTTAGATTATTGTAATGCTTTATTGGGTGGTTGTTCTGCACTCTTAGTAAACAAACTACAGCTGAAAAAAGTGAAAGTGAAAGTGAAGTGACATTCAGCCAAGTATGGTGACCCATACTCAGAATTTTTGCTCTGCATTTAACCCATCCGAAATGCACACACACAGAGCAGTGAACACACACACACACTGTGAGCACACACCCGGAGCAGTGGGCAGCCATTTATGCTGCGGCGCCCGGGGAGCAGTTGGGGGTTCGATGCCTTGCTCAAGGGCACCTAAGTCGTGGTATTGAAGGTGGAGAGAGAACTGTACATGCACTCCCCCCACCCACAATTCCTGCCGGCCCGGGACTCGAACTCACAACCTTTCGATTGGGAGTCCGACTCTCTAACCATTAGGCCACGACTTCCCTGTGCTAGTCCAAAAAGCTAGTCCAAAATGCAGCAGCAAGAGTTCTTACTAGAACCAGGAAGTATTACCATATTAGCCCGGTCCTGTCAACACTGTTCTGGCTCCCTATCAAACATCGTATAGATTTTAAAATATTGCTTATTACTTATAAAGCCCTGAATGGTTTAGCACCTCAGTATTTGAATGAGCTCCTTTTACATTATAATCCTCTACGTCCACTACGTTCTCAAAACAAAAGGCAATTTGATAATACCTAGAATATCAAAATCAACTGCGGGCGGCAGATCCTTTTCCTATTTGGCGCCTAAACTCTGGAATAACCTACCTAACATTGTTCGGGAGGCAGACACACTCTTGCAGTTTAAATCTAGATTAAAGACCCATCTCTTTAACCTGGCTTACACATAACATACTAATATGCTTTTAATATCCAAATCCGTTAAAGGATTTTTAGGCTGCATTAATTGGGTAAACCGGAACCGGGAACACTTCCCATAACACCCTATGTACTTGCTACATCATTAGAAGAATGGCATCTACGCTAATATTTGTCTGTTTCTCTCTTATTCCGAGGTCACCGTAGCCACCAGATCCAGTCTGTATCCAGATCAGAGGGTCACTGCAGTCACCCGGATCCAGTACGTATCCAGACCAGATGGTGGATCAGCACCTAGAAAGGACCTCTACTGCCCTGAAAGACAGCGGAGACCAGGACAACTAGAGCCCCAGATACAGATCCCCTGTAAAGACCTTGTCTCAGAGGACCACCAGTACAATACCACAGGAAACAGATGATTCTTCTACACAATCTGACTTTGCTGCAGCCTGGAATTGAACTACTGGTTTCGTCTGGTCAGAGGAGAACTGGCCCCCCAACTGAGCCTGGTTTCTCCCAAGGTTTTTTTCTCCATTCTGTCACCGATGGAGTTTTGGTTCCTTGCCGCTGTCGCCTCTGGCTTGCTTAGTTGGGTTCACTTCATCTACAGCGATATCGTTGACTTGATTGCAAATAAATGCACAGACACTATTTAACTGAACAGAGACAACATCACTGAATTCAATGATGAACTGCCTTTAACTATCATTTTGCATTATTGACACACTGTTTTCCTAATGAATTTTGTTCAGTTGCTTTGACGCAATGTATTTTGTTTAAAGCGCTACATAAATAAAGGTGACTTGACTTGACCTGACTAATCCAAAGCTGGTTCCTTGGGTGTAAGCAATGCAATTTCATCAAGTATGGTTTTGGTTTAAGTAACCCCTTGATATTGTATCTGTACAGTGCAAACCAATTGTGTGGACACAACCATAACCAACCTGCTGGAGAATACTGACCAGTTCACCTCGGAGGTGGCTGTGGGCACACCTTCAGGTCCAGCTAAACAAGCAGCTTCTTCCACTCCGTCTGTAACACCATCCACACCCAATTTGAAGGTACAGTTGACCCTCAAATCAACCATTGAAAAACTGAAAAGCAAATGCAGGAGCAAGACAAACTTTAGTCAAAGTCCCAAAAGTGTCTTGTCCCATATTAATGAAGACCATTTATTACACAAGATCTGCACTATACAGCCGTGTAAAAAAAAATGGCCCTCAGAAAGTCCCTGCTGGCGAGGTAGTACTTTTTCAAAGTTATGGAACTTTCGGGGGCGGGACTTGGGCGCTAAACATGCTGATTGGTTGTTCACACAGCATTGTGATTTCGACCAACATTTATTCGGATCATTTTCAAAATATTACTGTTATTTTGTCATGAAATGTAATTTTAAAAGTATTTCAGGTGAGAATGTAGCTGTTTAAAACTAAAAATCTTTTATTTATAAAGACAGTGCCTATTTAAAAATGTGTTTCGCCGAGCTCGGAGACATGAGCTCCACATGATCAGCGAGAGCTCAGTCCTCATGTATCCGCCGAGAGCAGCCTCACCTCGGCTAGACCTTCTGATATGTTGCCGCTGTCTCTGGTGTCTCTTTAGTGGTTAAACATAAAATATAATTTGTTTTGGGTAAATCTAACAGGTAATCTTTGGCCTGTATTCAATTTATCCATATGTTGAAATTAAAATAAAAAGAGGTAATTTATATAATATTTCATTTCATTCTAATGGCTGTATATATACACATTTCCCTTAACTAAGTACATTTCTGCTGCCATTGTTTAAATGGAAAAACGAAAGGAGGCAGTGATATTTGATATCATAATTAGTCTTATTGTAAATGTACAGTGAGGAAAATTGCAGTAGCCAAGGCGAGCTGACTGATGTTATCAAATACGTTGCAGAATTACTGGATTTGCGTCGTCGCAGACATCACACTCCCGAGTCGAATGCGCAAAGTCTAAACTACCGAGGATGCAAGTCTGAAATCAGCGTACTTTATATTGAGAAAAACGCGCAGACCTACGTCACCAGACTATTTGCATAATGTTCCCGGTACTTTACACCGCGGTGGAAACACAGAAACCAACAGGTCCGGGAGGAAACAAGTTCCTGGTACAAATTTTCTTGGTAATTTCGTTGGAAACGCGGAATACTTCATTGCCCCACAAAGAAACAAGCTCTGTGTTTTGGATTTGGCCTTATCCTGCGTGAACAGCACAATGGCCTCCATCTTGCATAGCCTATATTAGTGAATTTATCTATAAATATTAATCAAAGCCTTTTGTCTGACAGGATATTTATATAAATATGTCTGTGTATTCATCAACAGCCAGCTGCCAGTTCTTTTGGAAGAACACCCATAGACAGACACATGTCTCTACATGAAAGAAAAGAAGCCTTATATGAATATGCAAGAAGGTAATTGTTTTAAAATCCATAACATAATAATTAAAACGTGTTGCATTTTAGACATATCTGAAATGTTTGGCACACAACGGCATTGTGCCTGAAATCAATTCTATGCCAGTATCAACCAAGTTTTTTTGTGTGTGTGTAATAAGGTATGTTGCACTCCAGTTGTATTTTTCTTTTGAGTAATCTTATTCTCTTTCTGTTCACCCCACCCGCAGACGATACATTGAAAAACATGGACTGAAAAAACAGGACGATCTATGACCGTGGACAAAGACACACCCGAGGAGTTGTTTAGGAAAGACTGCTTAACACAAAATCCACATAGACAAAGAAAAAATTATAGAGTTGACCCAGAATGAAACAATATTTGAGTTTACCAAACATGCTGAGAGAAGTCTGGATTTTTTCTTTTCTTGTTTTGTTCCTTTGTAAATCTTCTTGCATGGCAATCATGCATGTCTTTTTATTATTTCTCTCTGCAACAGAAAAAAAAATATTTTGGTAAAAAATTTGTATTAAGAACCAGTGACCACACTTCATATTATTTTTATAAGGTCCTTGGGTAGAGAATAGGGGATCAGAAACATATGACAGTGAGCTAAAACAACTTGGTTCATTATGTTGTCAAGGATACATGTTGATGCAATATCAGCTTTTAAAGATATTAAAAATCATATAGAAATGCAAAGACTACTCTCCTTGTGTCTATTAATGCATCGTATTGATGCCTTTTTTTTAATGAAAATGTGGTCAGGAGAGATTGGTGTACATTTCTAGGCATAAAGACTGGGCATAAAGCTTGTATAATCTTTAACACTTTTTGGAAAGATTGTTTTTCAGGACCCCTTTATACACGACATTAAATGACTGTACTGTTTGTGGTTATCTTTGTTTACACATTTGCTCACGCTTAATAGATAAGCTTTAAACCTATTAGCGATTTTTATTTATTTATTGCTGCCATATAAAATAACTATCTTTACTTTGTCAACGTGGTGAGTGAGGTGCAAATAGTAAGGTTAAACTCAAAATGACATCAGCCCTGATTTCATTCTTTACCAGCAACCACGTTTTGGAAAATAATATCCCTGCAGCCCCTCCTATTTCACAAAAACGTTTGATTTTAGGAGATTAGCGCTTTGAATGTCTAGAGCCGTTATAACCGCGCTTCCTTTCCATCCAATAGCTATAAGGCACTTGTAGTGACGTCAATGCCCGTACGAATCAATCATAACAACGAGCACACAAGAGAGCCAGTGAGAATGCTGGGGAGGGCGTACAGCAACCAATGAGAATGAAGAAAATGTAGGTGATTTCTCCAGACTGAATAAGTAGGAGCACGTCTGATATTACGATCTCATTGTCGAGGGTTTTGAGTGAGAAGGGGCTTGTTTCAGTTACGTTTTGTGTTGTTAAGCAAGCAAATAATCGACAATGAGGGAGATTGTGCATTTACAGGCTGGACAGTGCGGCAACCAGATTGGTGCTAAGGTATGAACCGAACAAATGTATATATTTTAATCGTACTGTATTAAATAACGATTAGGCTTTTGTGGTTAAAAATAACTAATCCGTGGAGTTTAGAGCTGCGATTTTATTTATAGTTTATGCGTTTGGTCTTAAATGTATAGAGCATACACCATCTTGACTTCGATGGTGGTTATCATTTTTAAATTTCACTTTAAAGCTACTCCAGTCCTGAATTAATCTCACACGCAAGTTTTTAAAAATAAGGTCTTTTTTTGAGTTCTCGGTTCAGACGAAAACTGGCTTTTTTTTTTTAAATGACGTATATTTCACGAAAAATCAGGGCGATTTGAATGAAGTAATGGTGAAACAATGCGTTAGTTTTAGGGTGTTGGCCGCGCCTGACCGGTGTAATATCTGATTCGCCAGTGAATCGGTTCTTTTGATTTGGTAGAGCCGAATTGCTCGAGTTTTTGCTCTTCAACAGATGTCACCCCACTTTGGGGAGTGTTGACGCAAGCGAATCGCGAACCATTCAAACGAGTCGATTCGCTTGGAAGAATCACGTGTCGTAATGTGGCCGGTTGTATCTGGTTCAGCTGATGGAAAAGTGCGGGAACGCTAATATGACGAAAATGCCGTTCTGGCCCCATGTAGAGACCTGATTTGAAGGATTCTGTAGCACTGAGCAATAAACGAGACCAATATTCGTGACTCTAGTTTTGCATTGTCTGCGCTGTTTCTTTAAGCTCCTGGGTGATGTAAAATGGCCCCGGTGACTTGGCAAACTCCATTTTACAAGTCCGGAGCTCGACTAACGGGAAGCGCTGGTCATTAAATATTGGATTAGGCTTTTTTTTCTCTCTCATCTGAATATATTTGTCCAAGGTCCAAAAACGTTTTAAATCTTAACTTTCTTGTTCCTACTTTTGAATCCATCTTGTTACAGTTCTGGGAAGTCATTAGTGACGAGCATGGAATTGACCCGACAGGCAGTTACCATGGCGACAGTGACCTTCAGCTGGACAGAATTAATGTTTATTATAATGAAGCATCAGGTGAGCAGAAATACCATGCCTTTTGTAAGGTCACTTCACATGACAACTTGCATATGCACACTTGGTTTGACCTAAAACTCTGTTTTTTGTTTTTAAGGTGGAAAGTATGTTCCACGTGCTGTTCTGGTGGATTTGGAGCCTGGTACAATGGACTCTGTGAGGTCCGGTCCATTTGGTCAGATCTTCAGACCAGATAACTTCGTTTTCGGTAAGAGGTTGTTTTTTTTATTGTTTTTTTTACAAATATGCACCCTAAAGCGGAGTTTGACTGTCAAATGTTTATTGGGACATTCGATTTGGAAAGGATTGATCCTGCACCGGCTCGGAACAAAATTTGAATGGCAGATTGTGACCTGATATGGATCTAGTTTCCTTTTGCACAGATGTAACTAAACTTCCGACCTTTTTTTTTTTTTTTGATGGTAGGCCAGAGTGGTGCTGGGAACAACTGGGCTAAGGGCCATTACACTGAAGGAGCGGAGCTGGTTGACTCCGTTTTGGATGTGGTTCGGAAAGAGGCGGAGAGCTGTGACTGTCTGCAGGGCTTCCAGCTCACTCACTCTTTGGGTGGAGGAACGGGGTCCGGTATGGGCACCCTCCTCATTAGCAAAATCCGTGAGGAGTATCCTGACCGTATCATGAACACCTTCAGCGTGGTGCCCTCTCCTAAAGTCTCAGACACTGTGGTCGAGCCCTACAACGCCACACTGTCTGTCCATCAGTTGGTGGAAAACACAGATGAAACCTACTGCATTGACAACGAAGCCCTTTACGACATCTGCTTCCGCACTCTCAAACTCACAACACCCACATATGGTGACCTCAACCACCTCGTCTCTGCCACCATGAGCGGAGTCACCACCTGCTTGAGGTTCCCCGGCCAGTTGAATGCCGATCTCCGAAAACTGGCGGTGAACATGGTGCCCTTCCCTCGTCTGCACTTCTTCATGCCCGGCTTTGCTCCTCTGACCAGCAGGGGCAGTCAGCAGTACCGCGCACTGACCGTTCCCGAACTCACCCAGCAGATGTTCGACGCCAAGAACATGATGGCCGCCTGCGACCCTCGTCACGGCCGCTACCTGACCGTTGCCGCCGTCTTCCGTGGCCGCATGTCCATGAAGGAGGTGGACGAGCAGATGCTCAACGTTCAGAACAAGAATAGCAGCTACTTCGTTGAATGGATCCCCAACAACGTCAAGACCGCCGTCTGCGACATTCCACCCCGTGGGCTCAAAATGGCCGCCACCTTCATTGGCAACAGCACTGCTATCCAGGAGCTGTTCAAGAGAATCTCCGAGCAGTTCACGGCCATGTTCAGGCGCAAGGCTTTCCTGCATTGGTACACAGGAGAGGGCATGGACGAGATGGAGTTCACGGAGGCTGAGAGCAACATGAACGACCTGGTGTCCGAATACCAACAGTACCAGGACGCCACCGCTGAGGAGGAAGGGGAGTTTGAGGAGGAGGGGGAAGAAGAGCTTGCTTAAATTAACCATTCTGCTTCGTTTTCCATGTCTTTTCCTTTTTCAAGTCCTGTTACATCAGTTTTTTTTCCCTTACTGCATTTCCTGTCACTTACACCTTCAGTTGTACCTTCTCATGTTAATAAAACCAATGTAAGAACCTGACTGGTTTACTAGTGTTTTTCTTTCTATTTTTAAAGGAAGATCTCGAGTTCAAATAGATGAATTTTATAAATCAAAGCTGAGCCTGAAGTTGTATTGTAAGCTTAAAACTTAGGCTAATGATGCTTCTTGGAAATGCAGCCCAGGTACAAACCATTTGTCTTGTAAATTTAAGACTGGTGCCTGATCCTGGAGATCTACCTACCTGCAGAGGTTAGTTCAAACACACCTGTCTGTAGTTATCAAGTGTTCGATCAGATCCTAAGTGATCGGTTTACGTATGTTGAAGCTGAACTTTGCAAGAAGGTAGATCTCCAGGAAAAGGATTAGGCACCCCCATTTAAGATTATGCGACTGGTTAAAATGTACACTTTTTTTTTTTTTTTTTTTAAAGCTATAACTACTTGGTTCTAAACATTCAGAATTTGTCCGTCTGTTAAATGCATACACATTTGATTCTGAAACCATGACTTCTGAGAATTGCTCTCCATTTATCATGTATGACTGCAAAGGAAAGCTTTTCTTAAAAACTAGAACATTTTCAATCTCCGTTCTGTTATCATTATAGAGTTTTCTGTAGCATTTACTAAAGTCATCTGACTTTCATTTGAGGAAAAATGCCCCGAAACTGCAACATTCAAACCTTTTTGCATTTTTTTTTTCTCTGAATGTAGGCAGAGAAGATTTAGTGACACCAAGATGGTTTTTAAAAGTGCAGTATTTAAACTGTATTTTACAAACCTGATTATAGGACATTCCAGAAATATACAAATATACACATACATTGCACACACAAATCCTTCATGGGCATACACATAAATGCACATACTGTGATGAAGTACAAGAAGCCTATTTCATCCACAATCACAGTCTGTAAAGATATATAAAGCATCTTTTATAATTCCCTGATGCATGTTGAAAATTCATTAAAGGAAACTGGTGTTTCATGTGAACGTCTGCTCTGAGGTGTTCAGCATTTCATCAAGAGGAAGTGTATAGCCACTGTCTTTCTCTAAACCAACCACTTACATTTGCATGGACAAAAGCCCAGGCCACAATCACAGCTTTGTTCTCTCTGAGGCCCTTGGCTACATGATGATTTCTGATGACCTAACCTAAAAGTAAACTCGGCATGATTGGACCACAGTAGCAATGGATTCAAAAGAGAATAAATAATAATGTTAAGTGATTAAAGTTTCTCTTTGTCCTGAGCCATGTGGTTTGCAGTTCCATGGGTTCATTCTCAAAAATGTTAAGATATCTTGTTGTTGAGTTGCCCTGGATAATGTTCAAACTCTTTCTCAGCCTCCTCGCTGAATGAATCACCTGGAAGCACAAACAATACAAATTAAGCTGAAATTGGCCACCAACAACAAAACTGAGGGTAAAGAAACTTCCATTTGGTGCACATCTAAAATATCTGTGTAAGCAAGCATGTAATTTCATTGCCATCAAATGTTTAATCGAATCAGGCAGGTCTGAAGAAGCCAGCGAACAACAGCCCATCTCACCGAGATGACATTTATGCAACCAGACACGGTTGCCATCGTATTTGCAGTTGCACCGCATAGCATTGTTGGTGAAGTCGCTCTCAGCTACCTCAAAGTCGGGGTTTATTATGACCTGCGAAAGAGGAAAAAGATGAGACTGATACTAGAAAACCGGGTAGCATAATTGAAATCAAATTTGATCTAGCTAACAGCATAATCAGCAAAGCATGTGGACAAACGTGGTCTTTTTATTAGTTAATCCTAATCTGGGAGGGGTTTTTTCCAGTAAAACCTGGCCCTCCCTCTGTGTACTCAAGGTTTATTACATCATTAATCAAACCAAATCCTATTATTCTTCTAACCCTTGCATTCTTGGACAGGATGGTGAGCGCTTTGACGCATCTCCACCACTAGAGAGCAGAACTGCAGCAGCTCTTTGACAAACGTTTGACTTGCTGAAAAGCCCAGACAATGGGGTCCTACGGGACCAAAGTCTGCTCGTGTAACAGTCTCTCCTGTTAGTGTGCTATCTAACTATCAGAAATACATTTCTACCAAAGTACCAAGGCGGTTAATCTTTCTGCGACAAGGTAGCACATCTGAATACCTGTAGAATGTAGTTTCCTGGTTTAACATCTGTGATGTCAATCCACTGGCAGTCAATATCATGTCTGTACAAGTCCCAGCAGCCCGCTGTGATGCCCTGCTCACCAAAGTTGGCACACTCGTAGTGTTTCGAAACACCTGTATCAAGATAAGCAACAGGTCAGTGGAGACACAAGCCAGTATTCCTGCTGAAGTACACCTTGAAATAATCAAAGGTGTTGTCCACAAGAAACGTGTTTTTGCAATGGTTTTGCATTCTACTGCACTTCTTTTCCATAGTTTTTTTTCTATTTAAAGTGTTAGATGGACATCTTTGACCATTACTCTCTTGCCATGCATCCTTGCAGCATCTCTCTGATGACAATTGATGACAACTAAACCAGCTTAGATCAGCTAAGACCTGCAAACTACCTTTGGTTGGTTTAATGTCTTTAATATTTATTTATTCAAATTCAAAGTATTGAATAACATACCAGATGTATAAAGGTGATAGAGCAGGTTTACAGTAACGGTCACTGTAATGTGACGTTATTATAACTGATAAATAAATACATTTCTATACTTAAAAGTTTAGGGACCCCTAGTGGATAAACAACTGACCTGACACAATGCTACTCTAAAACAGTTAAAGGGCACATATCATTGATAGAACATGACAGAAATATAATTTTCTTTTATTTTTAGAAAATACAATTAGATTATAGTTATGAATGAAACTTTGGGTAAAAAAAATGTAACCAAAATTTGGGTCTAGTTTCATAAACAGGGCTTAAATGGTTAGTTCACCCGAGAATGAAAATTCATCCATCTTCTAATCATCCTCGAAGCATCCTAGGTGTATGTGACTTTCTTCTTTCAGAATAATCCAATTGAAGTTATATTACAACAAACACCCACTTACTCCATTGAAAGCCTTTGGAAGAGCAAGGACCATATTTAATACAACTTCGATTGGATTATTCTGAAAGAAAAATGTCACATACACCTAGGATGCTTCGAGGGTGAGTAAAAGATGGACGAACTTTCATTCTCAAGTGAACTAACCCTTTGGCCGTAGTTCAGTTAGGGCATTTAAGTAGTTTTTATAAATGTACCTTAGAAGGGTTGGTTGGTTAGGTTGGTTTTCATTATACAGACATGTCCAGCATGACCTTTGACACCTTTCTTACCTTCATGGCAATCTGTGTCCTCTAGGCAGAAGCTGGCTTTATGTCCGTCTGCCACTTTGGTCCCATTTAGAGACAGCAGGTCATAATAGGTGAAGATATCCATACTATGATAGTGCCTGGAGGTTATAAACACAGTCTACTGAAATCTAACAGGGTTAAACCATCCAAAAAACCATTAGATATTGCTGAAATGTGACTGGCTGTACAGAATATAACTTTAAAATCAGCTTACCAATATGTATGTGTACAATAACTGACTTTAAGCTACTCTGAATCCTGGATACAGCAAACTACAAATCTGCCGTTTTCATTGACAAAATGATTTAAACAGCCTTGGAGAGCAGATTCAGTGCTGTAGGCCTGTAGGAGGGAACTGAAGCCATAGAGTAAACACTAGCTTCTCAGACACTGGCCTCTGTCCCAAACCCAACTGTGTGTCCTTTTAGCCTGAGCACATAACAGGTTTCCTCATCATCACTGTGTCAGGCAAATGCATTGGGAAACCTAATGTCTGCTATGAAGCTTACAGTGTAAACACAGACCACCACAAAGAGTTAATGGAGACTACTCAGAGCTGCACTTATTCATTAATCAATCCAAAAAGCATGGCGAGGAGAGTATGAAATTCACTATGTAACAAATAAAATGGAAAAATAATTTACTACTAATTTAAAGGGGATAGTTCATACAAAAATTAAATTTCTGTCATTATTTACTCACTCTCAAGTATTTTTTTTTTTTTTTAAATCTCTATGCTTTTATTTTTTCTGTGGATCTCAAAAGTAGAATTTTTGAAGAACTATATCTTGGGCAGTTCAAATCGAACACAAGAACCAATCAGTGAACAAATCATTCAAATTGGTTCTTGAATTAGTTCAGTTGGTTCACAAATCTGTTAAATTCACTTTAGCTGGTAAGTTTAGAATGTTTGAAAGGATTTACTTTTAAAATATCTAGTTTCTGTTCAACAGAATAACACAAGGGTGAGTAAATGATGACAAAGTTTTCATTTTTAGGTGTACTGACACCGTGCTGGTTTAGCAATGGCATTCTAATTATTGTTATGGTAATTTATTTACCATAATTTTTTTCCCCATTTGTCCTGTGGTTGGACAACATGACCAAAACAAACAAAAGTAAATATAACAGCAAGCAGCAATTACAAGGTAATTTTGAAACCTGTTCCAAATGTTGGAAAGGCATATGGGAGGCCATTCTACAGCTATATGGAGACAGCCAGCATGATATCAGGCCAAAAACTTAATGAGTTTGAGTATGTTTTATAAACGTTGGCCAGTAGGTATCGCATCCACCACCACTACCACCAGTGATTCTCAATAAGAGTACACATTTTAATCATTTAAGATTCAGTTTTAAGGGCTGCCATAGAATTCAATGCACAAAGCAGAATAATCATTTTAACAGATGCAAGAAGAAATTGTAACCGTGCAGACATAAAAATATTAATATTTAAGCACTTAGCTCATGCTTTGCCTCTGTGTAATTAAATGTTAGAACCATGACAAACAGAAACCACTGTTAGACTGTTATAACCAGCCCTGGATCATGTTAGCACATATGTGTTCATTTAAAGCAGAGACAGCTAGCGTGAACTTTCATTCACCCTGTAGGTTGTCCAGGGTCTTGAAAGCTTCTGCTCTGGTTTGTAAAAAACAAATTTATATCAGTTTATGATCTTTGGAAATCAGATGCTCAGCCGACATGACCACGAGCGCTCAGTGTTAGTAAAGCCATATGGGTCCTTGGGGCTGCCGCTGGATCCGAACGGAGCAAAAGCAGATTCAGCAAGGCGGCCAGACACTCAAAAGAAAAACACAGTTGATAGATCCCTGTTCAAAACAGTTTCAAGTGCTCTCTGCGAACAACATTAGCATAAGTGAACATGAATCTATTTATGCATATTTCAGTCTGAGTTTAAATCGTGATGCTGTCATGCTTAGACCTGAAACATACTCTTTACTCTCATACTCTTTCTACATATATATATATATATATATATATATATATATATATATATATATAAAAACATCACAGCTACTTATTTTAAATCTGCCTTCGCTGTCTGGCACAGAGCCAGAGACACATATTTTTAAAGTATTCCCCTTTATAACTAATCCCATATGATTCTGTTGAGCGTATGAATGCAAGGACCAATCAGAGGCGTTCAGATGAGTCACTGCTGAAACACCCTGTTTCGTCACCACTCGCGCTGGCTGACTGAATTGTGAAAGAGTGAAGATGTACAAATTTAAGTAAGATATTAATTCCACAGTGTAAACAGCTTTAGAGATTACTTTGACAGTTTTTGAGAGCAATTGAACTCGTTGGACTGAAGTGAAAATATTCTTTGATAATGCAAAAGTTATTTGCTCTCTTTTTGTACAATGAAAGTGTTATATAGGCTAATTAGTAACATATGTTTTTATTAAATTCACATTAAATAGAAAGTCAGTCATATTAAAAGTATTTTATGGTATGACACCCATATCTGGTACTTGAGTAAAAACACAGGCTTTTATGCAAAGTTAATAGATTACAGTATCAGGCTACTTTGACCATCGCTCATTATATATCAACTTAATCTATAAAGGTGCAAAATTTATTTACTTACACATATTTGAGAATCAAGATATTTCATCATATATTTTTGGGATATATCGAATAAAAACAAAAAACCTTGCTGAAAAAAACTATAGACAACATTACAAAATTAGTAATGGTTTTACTGGTTATAATGGGACTTGTATTGGTTTACCTGTAATGGATCCTGTTGGTCTCTACTGGTAATTGGTTGCCTTCTATTGGTTGCTTGTTAAAACCAATAAATCCTAATAGAATATGTCCCCAAAACACACTACAGAAAACCATTTTTTAATGGTTAAAAGTTGATATTTTGTAATATCTGTAATGGTATTTTTGGTGAAAACCATTCAAATGTTTTTTTTTATTATGTTTCAGTGGGGACATAAGCCTATATTAGTTATACATACAGTGGTATTGTGGTTGCTGTGTGTCACATGAAAAAAATGACAGCCCCAGCAAAAACTGACACTGAAGAGAAGAATTGTTGAATAAAGTTATTTTTGTTTTCTTTGTGCACAAAAAAGTATTCTTATAACTTCATAAAATCATTGAACCACTGATGTCACATGGACTATTTTAACAATTTCCTTACTACCTTTCTGGGCCTTGAACGTTGGTAGTTACATTGCTGTCTATGGAGGGTCAGAAAGCACTCAGATTTCATCAAAAATAATGAAAATGAACAAAGGTTTTATAGGTTTGGAATGACATGAGGGTGAGTAATCAATGACAGAATTTTTTATTTTTGAGTGAACTATCCCTTCAAGTATTAAGTTATAAGTTAAGTATATTAACACCTAACATGCAATCTTACATTACTGGGCAGTAACAAATCTCAGTACTGGAATGATTTTCAAATGTCTGAGGCATTAATTTAGAAGTCGACAGTTTAACTGAGTTTAATTAGCTTGTCTTTAAATTTTTTGCTTGAAAAGACCAAACTGACAATAGAAAAAGACAGTTCATGGACAATGGCCACTGTATTGCCACTGTAGTCCATGTATTAGACACCATGAACTAACAATGATATTTTTTTACATCATTAATTAGTATAGGATCCAAGATTGATAAATGCTGTAAAAGTTTTAGTCCACTTCATTGTGTTAATAGTCAGTCTCATTGTGTTAATAGTCATCTATTTGCAAACTATTCTATCTCAGACTTTCAGGAATAATTTTTTTTTTTTGTAAATAAAATTTAAAGAGCTTAGTACTGGTAAAGCTGAAGTCACGTGACAGCTGCATAATTCGTTTACAGCCTAAATTTAGCTTTTACTTCTGGTGACTGAATTAACCTCATATTAAATGAGTGTTTGCATACTTGTGTAGTGTGTGTTTTTGAGTGTTAAACACCTGCACTACATGCAAGACTGGGCACATAGATCAAGTATACAAGATCTAAAAAACAGCCACAGCTCCAGCATTTACCTATGGCATTCATGCCACACCCAGGAGTGGCGACCGAGCCGTGGCCGGAAGTCAGCCTTGCCGATGTTGTGTATGTAAGAGGAGAAGCGCAGCAGGCGGCGGTGGCCGTACGGCCAGTCGGCTTGAGCAGCTGATTTGGCCAGGCAATTCTCCTCTGCTGCGCAGTACAGCAAGTGCAGGGGACGGTCTTCGATGTAAACCGTCTGCTCCACCAGTGGAGCGTTCAGCACAAGGTCCGAAGCCGCTAGGGATTGTAGGACAAAGAGACCATTATTACACTCAAATACAATGGAATAACATTAGCTATTGCTTTACCCTTTCTCTTGCGAATAAACTTTTGTTTATAGACTTGCATATGACTTACTGTCTGAGCAAATGACGCCAGCAGAGAACTGTGCTCCCGCTCTTTTGCAGCTGACGACAGAATGATGCTGACAGTCGGTCAGAGTCATCTCATCTCCTTTACACTTTACTCCGCTCAGAACCATCTCCGTCACATTACTGCTGTCCCAGTACCAAGTTTCCTTTACACATGGGAAAGCTCATCAGTAGATGAATGAATGTATTAAATTACTGAACACGGATAAAGGAAGAAACCCAATACAAAGCATGTCAGCAGCAGACATTAATCAAACAGAATAGCAAAAATAACAGCAAATTCTTCCAATTGGTCAAACAAACACTATTGGTTGAGTGTTGCTGGTTGCCATATTCTAAGCTACAATGTTTACAATTCAGTATATGAATAGATTGCTTTAAGTTTCTCATCTTTGCAAATAATGAAAAAAAAAACTAATTGAAAATGTTTAAAATTACAATCATTAAGTAAAGAAAACATATACAGTTTGAGTTTCAATGTTTTAGTAACCTTATGTTGACTATTTTAGCTTCCACTAGGTCTGTTAAGTGGGAGAATAATTCCACAAAAATGTAGCCTCTAGCTTTATTATTATTATTAATATTTATTTTATTTATTTATTGTAATTTTTTCATGTTCTACACCGTTCAGAAGTTTGGGGTTTGTAAGATATTTTTTGTGATTAAAAAAAGAGGAAAAGAGTCTCTCATAATAAGCAAGGCTCTGTTTATTTAATCAAAAATACAGTAAAAATTTTAATATTTTGAAATGCTATTGAATTATAAATTTATATTATAAATATTACTTTCTGTGTTAATATTTTTAAAATGTAATTTATTCCTGTGATGCAAATCTGATTTTTCAGCATCATTACTCCAGTCTTAAATGTCATATGATCATTCAGTAATCATTTTAATAAGCTGATTTGCTGCTCAAGATACATTTATTATCAACATTGAAAACAGTTTTGCTGCTTGATATTTTTGTAAAAACAAAATATTTAAGGATTCTTCAATATAGCATTTATTTGAAATAGAAATAATTTTTTATTTTTTTTTCTTATTGGCCCCAAACATTTGAACGGTAACGTACACATTTGAATAATAATTCACATTTAATGCTAACATGGGATTTCATAACCAATCAATCGGCAGCGCTTGATTAGTCCCATAGCGCCTCTCTTACTCACAGTGATAGCATGCAGGCAGTATCTGAGGCCTAACTGTCTGCACGCCACCATGGCTTCTCTTGTGGTCCAGTTGTCACTGCATACAGTGCCCCACCTGGACTTGACCTGAACCTCCACGCGCCCCTCGTGATCCGTCCTGCCCCCCACTATACGGATCTGAAGAAAGACCCCCACTGCAAGGCCTTAGCATGTGAAGTAGTCTAAATACAGTGCTAGCCAGGTATGAGCCAGCTATGCTAAAGCTTCAATTACAAAGTTCTATACTATCTCATACTATCCAGTAGTCATTTTAGTGGATTATTGTGATCATTCACAAAGGCAAGAGAGTATTTTATTTGTAAAGTTAATGTATTGCAGGGATAAGAGGTGTTAGCATTATGCCCCGTTCACACAGTTTTGAAAACGTATAGAGTGTTTTCATGAAACATCATTAATCCGCAAGTCAGCCATGTTGACTGCACACAACATAAAAAATTACACCGAACCGAACAGAACTTGTAAAATTTTCTGATCATCGCTACTTTTTGGTCAATTATTGTTGTGTTTCGGGCTTTAATAATCAGTCGGACAGGAAAAAACATCTGGAGTGCTATAGACTGTCAGAAGGTATAACAAATCAAGGAAAAGTGTGCAAAACCTGAGGAAAAAAGGCATTTGTGGTTGGCCAAAATGAACCAGGATTTCCAGGGCAAGAATCTTGACAACATTCGTGTTTGTTCTTATAATTAAATTTCAGGGTAGGTGAAATGTTAGGGTAATATCTTAACCACATATTAACCTTTGTTTGTCAAAATATTTCACCCTTTCCTGCTAACTGCTTTCTTGCTTACGTCCTTCTCTATGTGATTTAGCATCTACCACAAGTTTTTTCCCCTGGTTTAGACATCCTAAATTATTAGAACGTCTTCAGTAGTACATCAACTGTGCAATCCATGCTGTTGTTTACATCCAAGTATCTCTACGATATAGCCACGTATCCAGGTAACTGACCAAACCGTGATACACTGTAGGTGCAAATGCTCTATTATTATGGTAATCAGCTGAAAACTTCCCGTCAGTGTGAATGCCTACACTGCAAAAAATTTTTTTAAATAAATTATTATCTTGTTGTTCAGTGCAAATATCGAAACATTCCTAAATAATGGATATTAATTAAATTAAATTAGCCCTTGCAGTTCCTTCACGAACCCCAGTTGGGAAACCCTGATAATGAAGTGTTTAATGCACTTTAGGTCACAAACAGAATATATTTTAATATTAATATTTAATATTTAATACTAATTTTGGAATCAGTAACAGACAATTTGTAAGTAATCTACCCAGCTTTGCTAGTGCTTGAATGGGTGAAGAAAAAACTTGTCACTGCTAAAAGCGTGTGTATATATGTGTAAACAATAACTTTCATGCCTAATTACATAACACAAAATAGTTTTCATGGATCAGCCTATCTTCCTTTATTATCTTCAAGAAGCAATCTTTTCTGTTTAGATGCTAAGATTATTCAGCAATCTTGTGAATTTAAAGTCTGTTAGGAATTTACGCCCACAGAAAGTTCAGCAGAAATACACATTAATTGTAAAGATTTGTTCCAGATTTTCTCACATAATCAACACAGAAAATGTGGAAAAGCGTGCATATTCTGTCTGGGTCTACTTATTGTACACTGCAGGCCAAAAAACTGTGCCAAAACATGCTGTCACCACTTGATCTGTTGGAACTGCCTAAAAACATCATTTTCAGATTTTGAAAACCCTTGCAACAAATTGTCTGACTAGCTATCTCTTTACAGTTACCTTCTGATTGATCTGTGTCTCTGTAACTCTGAACTTTTCATATGGTGCTTGAGATGCGGTATCTGTGCAACCCCCTATATTCACCTATTTGTCTACCATATATATGTGCATGATTGTGTTGTATGATATACAGCGGTTATCTTACTCTCAAGCCACTGCTGGCATGTCCCAACCCCAGCTGTCTGCACACTACCATGGCCTCCCGAGACGTCCATCCATCCCCGCAGACCAAACCCCAGTTTCTCACCCTACTGTCTGTAGAGAACAGCAGCTCAACCCTCCCTTCCAACCGTGTTCGACCCCCTGTCAGGCGGATCTGTGATGGGTTACAAAGCAAGCATGAGAATGAATTAAAAGACTTAAGGACCTTGACTTTGATCATTTAACAGTGCTGATCTAGGGCTGTGAGAACTTGATTTTACCATGCATTGCATCACCTATTTGAATAAAAACATGCTCGTTTTAAGTGACTTTACAAATTCTGGTGATGCAATGCTTTAGTTAGGATCAGCCTTGAAAAGCATTGTTAGATTTCATAGCTGAGCTAGGAAAAACTTTTACACAATGCATAAAACTGCACATAAGCGTTATGTTGCACAGGAAGGCACTTTGATGAGAGCCTTAAAGGTTTTCTTAGTGTTGACTCGAACATCAGAGACAATTCTGGTTAAGTATATTAATTGTTACATGCTGAATAAAAGCCAATTTGAGGCAGTTTTTTTATCCAAACACATTATAGTTTACTTTAGCAGTGGGCATCATGTAAGTGTCTGACCGATTTCTCAAAGCCCATGTAGGGGGTGTTGCAGATGACGGAGGTGTCCTCCATGTGTTTGCAGTCTTTAGCAGTGATGCTCTTATGAGGACAGTCCCACAGACTCTTCTCATCACCACGACACTGAACTTCATTCATGTAGATGGGACCCATACCTATGGACAAGAGATCATAACAGTTTTTCAATGGGGAGCATGGATCAACTATGATCAGCTGAAGCCCTACTATCTATTGTTAGTAAAAGCCCACCTTGGCCCATTCGTGCTCCGGTCAGAGCCTCTTTAGCAGTGCCGAAGCCCAGCTCTCTACACACCACACTGGCGGACTGCAGGTTCCAGTGATCGTCACACACCGTACCCCACTCACTCCCATTTAGGACCTCCACACGACCCTCACCTGTCTTTGCCCCGCCCTTCAGACGCACCTGAGACTGGAGAATGAGAAGGAGCATGGTCACTGGAAGCCTTAATGCAGGTGTTCGTTGTTATACTGCTGTTATTACCTTCATAAATCTTAATGATTTGAAATCAGTTATTAAAACGAGTTTTATTTGATCACCATTGGATTCAGCTTGACTCTGCGAGCTCTGCCCTGTGTGAACAGTGGCCCGGGCACACAGCTGACTACAGCAGCTCCTCCATCGGGACAGGAGGCGCTAGAGTTCGCATTGCTAAACTCCATAGAGCATGCTGAAAGATGGGCCTCATTTCCTGTGCAGGCCACTGAGTGGATCCTATACACAGTCTGGAGACTAAACACAAACACAATTGATCAAATGAACACAAACTAAAAAAATATACATTGTATCCGTAAACAGTAGGAAGAGATTCAGCTGAAAGAATAATGACAATGACAGCAATTTATGTACCACATTCAGTAAAATACACCAGAAGATGTCTTTGAAAACTGAACTTTGCAGTGTTCAGAAAACCCCACCGAATAGAAAGCATGACAGATTTCTCACGTTCTGTCAGCTTGCTGAGAAATAGTACCCGGTCCAGTGTGAGCAAATAGGGCATGTTGACGATGCTTTTCCACTGAAGGCCTTGTTTAATTTACCCTTAGAACAAAAGTTTGGAATAATTATAATATTTAAATGTTTCTGAAAGATGTCTCTTATGCTCACGAAGGCTGCATTTATTAAAAAAAAAACACTAAATGAAAATATATTCAAATCTAGTAAAACAGAAACATTATTACAATTTATTAAAAAAAAATTCAGTTTGAAAATAGTTTAAATATATTTTATTCCTGGGATCCAAGCTGAATTTTGAGTATAATTTCTTCAGTCAGTGTCACATGAAATCATCAAGAAATCATATTAATATGCTGATTTGCTGCTCTCAAGAAACATTTCTTATTATTATCAATGTTCAAATCAGTAGTGCTGCATAATATTTTTGTGAAAAAAAAACATTATTTAGTCCATAGACACATGCATACAAAGTTCTGTCATGAAACTCTAGATCAGCACAGGTCTAACTCAGTCTGACATAGTGATATCATTATTCACATGGCTCAAATGATTGGATTCCTTCACATAAGCAGCCAATGGGCTTGCTTCTCAACATTCAAATACTCAGCTAGTCTTTGCTTTAGCAGGTTCAGCAAGCTTCAGAAACCCTCCACCTTCCCCAGCTCCACCTGTATAGATCTGTTATGGGGTGATCAATGTATTTTACATATAGGGGTTATTTTATAAATATTATATGTGCAGCAGCAGTTTTTCTTACATGATCAAAGAAGCATGTCTGTGGATTTATTGGCAGTAGCAAGTCTTGATGCTTGCTCTGCAACAGCAGCAGCAGCAACGCTGCAGATCTATTCTGCCAAGACCCATTAACATTGACAATGACATGTACATTACCATGCTAAACTCTCTGAGAGTTGTCCTAAAACAGTCCTTAAAAAAGGGTTATCTCCTATTTCTTTCTATTATCGGATGAAATATGACCCAGAAATGTTCTTGACAGCTTTCCAAAGATTCACCCACAGCATGTCTAGCTCACACTGCAGTATTTGCTTTATGAAAGGCTAGACTTTTACATTGGTTTGTCTGATTTATGACACGTTCTAGACTCTCATGCAGGCGATGACATGACCATGAGAAATCTGGTATGGAGTAATATTACCGTAGTGAGTGGCGGTATGAGGTTGAGTCACCGAGGTTTTATCACACTCCTGAGAGAAAGGATACTTTCCACTCACGTGTGTGTGTTACATATTCAGAGAAAAGCAATCTGTCCAATTAAATGACCATATAAAAAAATCTAATAAAATATTGGAGAACATTGTAATGTACATTGGCCCCAAAAATATTTACATGCTTACAAATGTCTGAATGTCATTGCATCACAAGGAATAACACCAAGTAAGCAAACAAATCATTTCACTGCAAAATTTCACTTTTTAAAACTGAATTTCTCATCTGAGAAGTGTAAGATATCCACAGTCTTCTGAATGTGCAGAGTGTGCTATTTCTGAAGTGTATCTAGCCAAGCACTTATGGCACAAACCTGATATGAATGTCATAATTACAAAGATGAAGAGAAGTATAGTATTTTATACATTTCCTTTCAGTAAATTGTCTGAGCCCACAATCATTTAAAAGCAATGGAAAAGATAAATGGCATCTTTTTCATCCACTGAAGATTACTTGTGTTTAGTCAGCTGGTAGACTTTAATATTAAACGACATTCAGTGTAAATAAAATGGACTTCTGTCAAGAGAGGATTTTTATCTGTCAGAATGAAGAACAGCCAGCAGGAGTGTGTTTTTGGAGCTTAACTTCAGCATGCTGAGGACTTGAGCTCATGTCTAAGGGGGTATGAGTCACTCATTCAGTTTAATACACACACAGAGAGCTCATTGGTTGAAATTATAGCTATTCTG
The DNA here is from genome assembly GCF_963082965.1 of Carassius carassius. Lineage (NCBI taxonomy): Eukaryota > Metazoa > Chordata > Actinopteri > Cypriniformes > Cyprinidae > Carassius > Carassius carassius. The sequence continues at coordinate 19,060,569 of NC_081783.1, read as the reverse complement.
TCAAACAATGAGGATGCACACGTGAATTCTCAGATGCTTGCTTGTTTTTCTGTCCTGTCACAGACTGCTTACATTTCACCATCTGCTGTGAATCTGAGTAAGTGTCTCAGAGTTCAGATGTGGATGATTGTTCCAATGCAGATGAAGAAGAGAAGCCAAACAAGCAAAGCAGAACAAAGCAATGCAATCACATTCAGCCTTATTATAAAATCATCAAAAACTTGCACAAGCTGGTGCCAGAGTATTGCCTCTGGAGGGTCAGAACAACCCCCCCCCCCCCACCCCCCCCCACACACACACAAACACACACCTAGGGTTGTCCCCCCTAAAAATAAAAAATATGATTTAAAAACCATGCTGTATTTTACGATTTTAGCTGTATTATTTGTGTCCCCTTCAGAAAATTTCTCTTCAGAAATGACGTGTTTATTGCCCCCAATCCCCAACTGTTAGAGGAATTTTACGCCACCTGGGAGTTTGGTCTTTTTGTTTAAAGAAATTGAACAACTGAGGGGTTTAAATGGATTTAAGAGATTAAAGAAAATTACAAACAGTTTTTTTTTTTTTGTAATCAGTTTGAACTATTTGCAAATAATATTTTTATTTTAAAACCAGCATATATGTAAGTATGAATGTGTGCACAATGTGCATGTCGAAAACACAAAATGGCAAAATGAGTCTTACCACATTCAGTTATGAATTACATTAAAAATGTAATGATTCATCCTATATTTTCAATTCAAAAGGCAAAATCTGTCAAAAAAGTTGAGCCGTTTGGTCATTTAAATTTCTATTGTAAAACAGTTGACAACTATTAAATAGTTTACATATTACCTCACACTTTTTCACTGTTTTGATGCCAAAAACAAACAGCCGCAATTTGGCTATTTAGAATTATATATAATATGATATTACTTCCAAAATGAAATACATTATATATTACTAGTTACTGTCTTTTGAAAGTAATTAGTTACATTACAATAATACTGTCTCTGATTTGTAATGCGTTGCACTACTTTAGTTACTTTTGAGTTACTTTCACCAAAATATCCACAAAAGTAGGCTATGCATTCTAAAATGACAAAATATAGCTTATTGCTGCTCTTATACTTCAGGTGGAGGATGAAGGTCTACTATAGCATTAAATTTATAAAATCATATTTAGATACCGGTATGTAGTTCTACATTAATGTTAAGTTGAGGATAAACACAGTTAAGCACAAACCGGATTCTAACCTTCAGAAATAAAGGGGAATGTTTTAGCCTAATGTACAAACTATAAACCCAATAGCTAGCCGATAGGCTATTTTTAATGGTATTCAGAACAACAATGGAAGATATAAGTTGCTCAAGCAAAAACAAATTAATTTAAAGCGAAATAAATAAAGCAAATGGCATTGTTCTCACGCTCTCATTAGACACGAATCCAATTTTAAAATGTTTCAATATTCTCAATGTATTTGAATGCTAAACCATTATTTATTATGTAAATAAAGCTCTGTATTTAACACGCTTTCCGCAAAATAAATAAAATTAAATCATAATCACCCTCTTCAACTGAGCATATGCATTTGGCCCGAGCTCAGGCTGAACTGCACAGATATGTTAGACTATATTTTATTCTGATAATGAACAACAGGTTTCAGCATTAGCAATGCTGTATGTGTGTGTTTTAAGCGCTAGTGCAATCAAACAGAGGAAACATAAAATTATCTGTACTTTTTGGTCATAGATCATTCGAAGCAATGTGTTTACTTTTATTTTAGGATGTGCTTTTTGTCATCTCAGTTTCCTTTCCGTGAATTTGTTTTCTAGAGCACCGCGCCACACAAAAATAAACCAAACTTAGCTGCATATATTCACATTTTCTTTTTCTTTTGTTTTGTTAATCTGTTAATTATTTAAGTCATTCATGTATTCATTCCTTTTATATAAAGACTATGATTAATAAAAACAGATTTTGTTATGTTCAGCTTAACCCCAATTTCTGTTGCTTGTCTGTGCTCGTCCGCCACATTCTTTTTTTCTTCTCCGACCGCGCAGCTCTCAACGTTAGCTTAGTGGTACCAGACACTCTTTGTTACTCATGCTTTTTTTCCATGTTGAGTTGGGTGTTGCACATAGATTGCACCTGACTATGCATTTGGTCCTTTTCTCTGATGAACCGAAAACAACGGGTGTGTCCGTCTCAAATGTAGAACATGTCTCTGCAGTCGTCTCACTCATCCATCGAATTACAGCAACAGGAAACAAACCGTTTTACCCCCGGGAATTTATTCTCTGGTGCTGTTTTGCTGTGAATTTTGAGTTAAAATATGTTGTTGTAACTTGCATTACTGAGATTGTAACGAGTAATGATATTACCCACATTTTATTAGTAATGTGCAAAATGTAATATACTACTGTAACAGCGTTACTTCCAACTCTGGTTACAGACTGGTTTGCAGTTCAGGATCAGATCAAATTAACATAACAACATTTTATTAAATATCGATATGATATTAAATCAGAATAAATCAGAGAGACAAAAACAAACACTGCAGCGCAGTATGAAATTCCCATCAGGGCCTCACTGTACCATATGGTACATTTTTCACTGGCACAATGATAAAACTTCCACATCCCTCACACAGTTAAAAACACGTTGGCCAGCTGCCCAGTGGCCACATATGGGATTGATTTCACTTTTTGCAGGGCTTTGTAAACATTTGTCAGTACTTCATGTGACAATGCACAGAAACTGCCAGCAGAACAACATCGCCTATCTGACCCCACGAAACACTGGGGTCTGCAATAATGGATCTTTCTCTGACACTTAATATATCCATCCAGATTTGTGTGTGTGTGCTCACATATGCTGCCAGGTTTCATAACTACATATTTTGACTTGCATAAGCAGATTCTTACAAAAGTCTTTTTGGCAGGAGCATGGAAGTATACGATGATCTATAATGATTCATTGGCCGAGGTTCATGAAATAGAGGCAGTTTCCATCTTTTTCATGAGCACATGTAGTAACCTATACATCTTCTTACTTGTGTATATGAGCTCTTCATTCCAGGTATTTGAAGAAAAACTATCTATAAGGCATTGTAGTAAAAAAACTGTGTGTGTGTGTGTGTGTGTGTGTGTGTGTGTGTGTGTGTGTGTTTGAAACAATCTTTTGAATCCCTGGATGCTCTGGTTATAGGTTTAAAATAACATATACATAAATAAATGCACAATAACTTCTCCTAAGAATCCAAAATAGTCTAGATCACACAGACAAATGATAATTTAGAGGAAGCCAGTCAGCCGCAAATTAGACAGTCAACGTCGAGGAATTCCAAACAGAGCAGGATGCTTTTAAATGGCTGTTTTGATCACAAAGTGGCTTCAACTGTAAAATATAATATTTATTTTGATTTAAAGTTATAAAATACCTGAAACTGCCCCATAAACCACTGCATTATATAATAAAATATAAAGCCAAGTGGTATGTAAAATAAAGAAAGATACCATAAGCACCCTTTTTAAAAAAAAAATTCTAATTTCACAAAAAAGATGTTTGTAAGTGATAAAGTTTTCCGTTCAAAAGTGCCAATTTGTGGTTGTCAAACATTAGTGGACCTCATGTTCATTAATTTAATGAACAAACCTGTGATTAGTCTGCGAGGACATTTAGAAATTATATCAGACATCCACAAAAAATATCCAGCTGAATTTGGTACTCTAGGTCTAGCCACTTTCTAGGGGGAAGTCGTGGCCTAATGGTTAGAGAGTTTGACTCCTAATGCTAAGGTTGTGTGTTTGAGTCTTAGACTGGCAATACCACGACTGAGGTGCCCTTGAGCAAGGCAACGAACCCCCCACTGCTTCCCGGGTGCTGCAGCATAAATGGCTGCCCACTGCTCCGTGTGTGTGTTCAACGCTGTGTGTGTTTGCACTTTTGTACAGTATGTCACTTTCACTTTTATTTTTAGGGCCCAAGTTACGATGGTGTGAAGATCCTATTGTAATTGCTCCATTTTTTCTTCTTCTCCAAAATGAATTGCATTTTTGAGAGCCTAAACATGCTCAAAACTCACAAAACTTTGCACACGTGACAGAAGTGGCAAAAATGTAAATCTGATATGAGTTTCAGAATTAGGTGTGGCAAAATGGCACGATAGCGCCACCTATAATATTTAAACGGCTTGCGCCTCGAGCTATGTTTCACATTCATGTGATTTTTGTGCAGTTTTTGCCATTTTCAGGCCTTGTACACAGTACAATATGCCATTGTGTGCTAAACATGTTAGAAACATGCTCAAACATGCTAGAAACACTTACTAAGTGCTAAAGCATGCTATTAACGCCATCAAACAGGAAGTTGTTGTAACTCATGATACAATCATGTCCAATCTGCCTCAAACTTTGCATTTGATTAGAGTCCTGGCCTAGAGTCCTGCTCATATTTTGTTATAGTTATACCGCCACCTACTGGCAACAGGAAGTGGCATCTTTAACAGTGTGACTGTGACCTTTTCATCGCTGCTTGCAGCCTTAATTTTATATGCACCTTTTATTATTGACATTGATGGTTCCATGAAGAACCTTAAACAGCTATAGAACTTTTCCATTGCTCAAAAGTTTGCACATACAGTGGAAAACAGTTATTCATATTATTAAAATGTTCTTCACACTAAGAAAGTAGAGGTTATTTTAAAGACTGTTCAATGAAAGTTTATTTGGATAACCAAAAATGGTTCTTCTCCACTGAAAAATAAAAAATAAAAAATTCATTTAAAATGAAGGTTTTAATTAAAAATAGTGTGCTTGTTTTATTTTATTTTTTTTAATGTGGTTCAGTGTTGTAAATAAAATATTGAGAACATTTCACTAATATAACCAAGAGTCATGTTTTCCAATTTTTAAGGAAACTTGAGCAATTATGAAGCTTGAACTGAGGAACTGATAAAGCTGCAAAAATTAAGCAAAGAAGGCTTTTTATTTATTTCAAGAGGATTAGCTCAATTATGCAGTTTTATTTTGGCAGTGATTTTAATTTCCCAGCATGCTTTGCATATGGCTGGATATGGAGGGTAAATATTGAAATGAACTGCTATTTTATGTGTTTTTGAGTCAAGGGAAACATCTGTTTATGTTTAATGTTCAGTTATGTTTGACATTTGAAAGAGTTTCTGTGAAGTTTCTATCGTTACCATTGTGAAGAAGAGTAGAGCTTATGGTTAGGTTCTGGATAACAGCATGTACTAATACCATGAGGCATGATGCTTTGTTTAATGATCAGCTTGCTAATGCCAGAGCAGTAACAAGTTTTTTCCTACATGAGCTGTTTAGCTGTATATAGTTTTTAATTCGTATAAGATGACTCAAAGTCGCAAACTTTTGAGGATCAACTTAAAATGAATGAGCTCATCTAGTAATATTACATTCATTGTGTCATAGATTAAACAATTAAGAACAAGGGTTTCTCAAATCTTGCCCTGGAGGGCCAATGCGCTGCAGAGTTAAGCTCCAACCCTGATCAAACTCACCTAACTGTGATTTTCTATTGATCCTGATGATATTGATTAGCATGCTCAGGTGTGTTTGATTGGGATTAGAGCTAAACTATGCAGGAAAGTGGATCTCGTGGGCCAAAGGATCCCCGATTTAGGAGATGATTTATTCTGGTAGATTCCATTAAAGAAATCAAGCTTTAAAAAGTACTCAAAAATATTATGTATAATGTAAGTACATAGCACATGCCATTTTTACAGTGTATGGCACCACTGTAAAAAACAAATGCAGCTTAATTATTTTCAAATATCACTAAAGACTACTTTTTTGTTCCAAACATCTGATAAATATAGTCTAAGAGGTTTTTTTTGGACAAGCATACAATCTGACCCTTGTATTATTTAAATGTCCTTTACCTGCTTGGCTTCTTCCCCATAGTTCTCTGCGAGGGGAATCCCATCATGCCACACACCACACGAGAGTTCTTGGTGGTCCAGCCAGTGTTGCAGATGTGACCCCATCCTTCCTTAAACTTCACCTCTATCACTCCCTCCATCACAGGCATGCGGCCGGCATGGGCACCAGAGAGAGGACGCAGACGAATGTTCTTCATTCGGTTTTCATTCACCTGCATCTGAAACATATGCAGAACAGGTCAATTGGATGTAGGGCATATACAGGCTTTGAGATCATCCAGTATGTTGTTCAGATGGTTATAATAAGCTTTCGATATGTTTAACTAGTCAGCTACAATCTCCTATTCCATGAGTTTTTAATGAATGAGCCTGTCTCTTTGACTCATGCGGGATATGAGTCATCTCACATGAGGGTTTTGGATCTTTAATGGCCAAAACCGCACCGTAACTGTGCAACAGAACACAAACTCTCTACACCATTTACACAAGCACTTCCAAATGTCTAGCCAGAACGGTCCACAAAGTCTGCTGAGCACCTTGCCATAAGACCATCAACTGAAATCTGAATTTGGAGTCGCAACCTAAGGCTGAACTGCAAGGCAAAGAAGTAGCAGGCCACATCTATTCCAGTCAGCCTTCTTAAGGAAACATGAAAGAAAGAAAAAAAAAAAAAAGATTCTGCTTCTTGCTTCTGCTTTTATTTGGGACCTTTGGCCTCTCAGATGATCTTGTCAGAAAGAAGTTACAGTGAAGACATTTTAAGGTCTGGATTCTATTTCAAATAAATGTTGTTCTTTTGAACTTTCTTGGAATATTTTTCCGAGAATCATGAAACAAAAAATTGTATCGCACTTTCCACCATAAAATATTAAGCAGCAAATCAGCATATTAGAATGATTTTTGAAGGATCATGTGACACTGAGGACTGGAGTAATGAAGCTGATATTTTTTTAGAGGGAATATGCTAATGATTATTAAAATGATTATATAAAGTGATCTAATCATTTTTTTTAATCTAGTAATTTTTGCTGTCTAACTAAAATACTAAGTTAAAATCTATTTTATAAACATCTGCACGTGTGAATAATCATCATACAAACATTCAAATTAAAATGATGCCAAAGACTAAATGTCATATAGTGAGTCTGGTGTTCTTTTGTTTATTTGTCTGCAAGTGTTTTTGGCTGTGTGTGTGGTGGGGGTGGGGGGGGGGTGGTATGTCACAAGTCTACACTCGGAGTTAGGTAACTGACATCTAAAAACAGCAGAAAACAAAACAAATGACATTCAGTTTCAAATGGAAAGTGCATTTCTTTGAATCAAATAGAGTGCAAATTATAATTCTAATTTGCGAAGGTCTTTGAAAATAACATTCTTCTTGTCAGTCTGTGTTCTGAAAAACATTTGTACATTTGGAAGTGAAAACAGTAATTTGCACCATTCCAGTAAACTCTGACACATATGTAGTGTAACACAAACTGCTGTTTGTCAGAGGTTCGTCTGACACCCACTCGTGTTCTGTGTTCCTTCTGCCTTCCGGACAAGAACACAGAGAAACCTGGCATGTAAACTGAGCAGTGGAACTTCTGCACGTACTCAGCCCTTCCATCTCTTCATTTCTCTTCTGCTGTTCAGTCTCTAATTCTCCAAGCTCTCGTATCTCTACATCTGTCTCTCTCTTTCTGGTGTGGTTCCAGCACACAAGCAGATCATCAGAGACTAATTTACAACAGAGCAAAGACTTTCAGTTGAAGCAGTGACATTGGCTGTGGACTTTCATTCTTTGCATGTGGATGAGGAAGAGAGAGAGAACATGGGAGGGGAAAGAGACTGGCAAATGTAGAGAGAGAAGATGAAAAATGCAGTAGAATAAAACAGGTGAAGAGATAAAAGGTGTGCATAAATTTGGCAAAAAGTAAATGCATTTTAAACAAGGTGTCACAAGTGGTTGCTTAATGATCCAGTACACGAAAACTCTAGCTTTGAAAAGTAACAGCCCCACTCTTTTCAAGATGTCAAGAAAACAAATTTGAAATTTAAAAACTATTTTTCCCCAAATTATGGACAGCAATCAAGTATGTTGTGTAGCAGAAATGACTCGAACCAGACAAATTAAAGAGTCGATCAGGGCTGTGGCTGAAACATGAGCCAAATTCCTCAGTAAGGCAACAGGAAGTCATAAAACATTCTGTATCACAAGTCCCAAGCAAGATAACCAACCAACCAACGTTTTCACAGAATAGCTTTCAACATTAACACCACTAGAACAATCATTGACAATTTCAATTCGGAGAAGAGATTTGTCAAATTTGTTGTTCGTAATTGATAGGCAACGCCGGACATCACGTGTAAACCCATGAGAGAACTACACAAGTTCCACTGACTTCCCCCAGCAGAACCAGACTGAAATTCCTAAGGGGGTGGCCTTTGAACCTCTGGTCTCCACAGAAATCTTTGTCAAGAGAATGGCAAAGAAACTGTCTTTTCTACATATATATGGACCATAATGAACTCAAAAGGACTTATAAAGGAATATCAGTCCATCGCTTCACTCCATATTCATTTATGTGTAACCCACACATTTGACTATCATGTTATAATCACTTATTGTGTATGTCTTTTAATAACTATGGGATAGCTTAAGGATACATATTCATGTCTAGTATCTATGTAATCGAATCTGCTTGCTTGAAATAGTCCTGACCATCAGTTATTTGTCAAATGTATCATATTCTTGTTATAGGAATCATGTCCAAAATTAGACCCTGCAAGAGCGAGAAAATTCGGACCACATGCTTGATAAGATAACATGATTTATGATACCCCCGAGCCAAGACAATATCTGATTGGTCAAGACAACATTTGAGGTGTGGCCAACAGGCCAGTTTAAATACTCAGGACACCATAAAATCTTGCTTTTAGTTGTTAGCTTTGCTTCTGCTACTAGTCTTGCCTGCTTTTAGTCTCTAGCTATGCTTCTGCTATTAGTCATGTCTGCTCTTAGTCTTTAGCTCTGCTTTTGCTATCAGTCATGCCAGCTTTCAGCTTTGCTTCTTAGCTTTAGCTTTTAGCCATGCTGTTTGTCATCACTGTTCTCTGAGCGCGCTTCCAGCGTGCTTCAGCCTGCACGCCTGCTGCTACTTAGCCACGATGAGAAGAAACACCACCTAGTCTCGGCAAACTTTATTTCTTTTCTTTTCCGTTTGAGAGTTTCGTGTTCTGAGTTAAGTTTTGTAATGTCGAGTTCAACTTCAACCAGCCACACAACTCTGCATCTTCAGCCAATGCCCAACCACGGGCTTGCTCTTAAACTCATCTTTCCCTAACTTTCGATCTTCCTGCAACTTGTGTGAATGTGTGAGTGCGTGCGTTTATGTGTTAGATTAGTTTATATGTCTTAGATTTATCTAATAAAGCCTTATTCATATTGAAAAGAGAAGTATCTTGTGTTCTGTGCTTACAAGTTAATGTCTTAAACTGCCGATCTTGTTACTGTGCTAATTGATAGTGTTTTCACTATAGTTTGGATATTAATATCCAGCACAGATCTGATGTTAAACGGCTCGTTCAGTGAATCGCAGGGCGCATCAGTGATCAGCCGTGAAACAGTGATTCTGTTCAAATTCCCTTTAAAATCTTAAATGATTCCCTTTGAGCTAAATTTACCTGTTTCCCTTACAGTTGAATCTATAAGCATTGCTCCAAAACACCATCTCAATAAGCATTTTCAAATTTATCTTTTTTTTAAGAAAAAGAGGAACAATTGTTTTGAGATAAACCACAGGCAAACACAACATCAGCAATAAAAACCAGTAAAAATGTGCTCTTGATTCTAAATGTCTTGCATGCAGGTTGAGAGAGCTTTGTTATTTGATATGCACTTCTCAATCAGCACTAAAATAAGGTCTGTGGTTATCACAATATATGTTTTTTAAATCTGTCATTAAATACATAAGTAATACACCCTTGTGATCTTTTGAAGCCTTTACTTGTCATGAAAAAGGGCATTGCTAACAAATGAAACTGCAGAGGTTTTTGAGCAATGTTAAACATCACAGGTAAACTCATCTACTCACCGCTCTACTTTTACAGCCCCGCTGTGTTTATAATAACCAAGACCTTGCAAACTATTCTAACTCAAACTTTCATGCAAAACAAAACTAAACAAGTTGTCAGGAGGTTAATGGCTGGGACATGTGATTGTAGTGTAGATCTTTATAACCTATATTTAGCTTTTAACTTCAGACAATTGAATTTAGGCTTAAAAATTCATAAAAGTTGTGTTCTTTTGTGAAGATTTTTATATTAAGAATCATGAACTTTGTTGGTCACAAAATCTTATTTTTCGCTGTGATTCAAAAGCCAATTGAAAAATCTTATTGGGTTTTTGTCGAGGGAGCCAGGGTGAAGCTAACATCCAAATATATCATCACTGGAGCTCTCTAATGGCATCAATGTTATTTTTTTCTCGCTTTGCCAGAATCAGTAGGATTGCATTGGATGAAAGTCTCCATTTACCTCAATGATGTTGGAATCTGCAAAGCCTGGAAGTCTCTCATCTTTACAAACTACCCCTGCGTCCTCCTGGTGTGTACAGTCACTGTTCCCCCAGCCACGGGACACACATTTCTCTATGCTGTTTTCCGATCCTCCACACAAGACATTATCCAGCCAGATTTTACCTGTAGATTTTTGACCACCAAGGTTAGCTTACAACAGCTTTTCTTCCTTTTTCTGAGAGTGTATAGAGAAAGCTGACTTTCAGATGTGAAAAATACCTAAACTGCATTATGTTTTGCTAATAAGATTCATTTTAACTCACCAGTGCCCGGTCCATACTTGGCACTGTGCGACCAGCTTAGTGCCTCCAAAAACCCTAGATGGCGACAAAGAACATGAGCGTTGGCCAAGGTGAAGTCGTCATCACAGATAGTGCCCCACTCTCCATTGTAAAACACTTCCACTCTCCCTTCGTTGTGCTTGCGAGGGTATCCCGCCAGGCGAAACTTTATTTTTCCATCCTGAGAGGGTGAGGTGGTCTGGGAGAAACAGGAGGGCAGCCAGACGCCCCATAGTGCCATGGCAATCACCATATCCCACAATCCTCCTCTCAGCATGGCTTGAAAGTGTAAAAGGTGAAGAGAGCAAGAAAAACTGAAAGAGAGAGTAAACATTCATTTGCAAGGTTTTAAAATGTGCATTTTATTACTCTAAAATAAAGCAAATCTCACTTTAATTCTCAATGTTTCCTGTTTCCATGAAAAAAGCAGGGCAGAAATAATATCAAGCAATAACAATAATTATATTAGAATATGTAGGAATTAAATTCAAAATAGTGTGTCAAAATATATAAGATTGAGAAATATAACTCATTGTTTTTTTTCTATGTTTATGCATTTTTGTTCATAATTTATGGTTTTGTTATTTTTGTATTGTTAGAAACTTAAAATGTGCAATAGTTAGTTGTGTATTTCCACAGGAATGACTAAATATATCAGGCCAAGGAATTAAACCGGTCAATTTTACTCATACTATCAAGTTTAAATCTATTTTATGTTATTCTCATATACTTAGAAACTTAAAATGTGAACAAGAGTGACAGAATTTAGAGAGCATATTTCAGCTGTGGGACTTACACAAATTCCTGACAAAACGTTGGATCTTACACTGTAGCTACTAAAGCCAAACCTTCCTCAAATCTTTCAATATCTTCTTAACAGAGTCATGTTTAAGATGACAACACGCAAATAACAACTGAATTATAACCAAGTTTAATGTTTACTATATATCCCATATAGGAATATTATTGCATGCAACTATTTTAAATGAAAAAATTATGTTAATTTAATTTGAAATTCTAAAATAATTGCATTTTTGTATTTTAAAATAAAATGCATTTAAATTAAATAATCACATTTCTATAGAGTCCATGCTCTACTTACCTGAATCCAGGAGATAGAAACGTGCACAAAATTTTCTAATAAGTCAATAGGTTGTGGGCTCAGTTGAGATCTGATTGCACAGTTTGATCAGTCAGTGGAAGTCCAGAGCATCAAGAGAAATCACAGGACGCTGTTGCTGTCTGCAAATAGAGAGAGAGAAAGGGCTGGCGGGATGCAGGGGTTGAGCTGGGACTGCCCGCTTCACAGGTTTATGAGGAGGCAGGTCTTATGTAGAGGTCTCTCTCAGAGTCACTTGATGGAAATGTCACGTCATGTTCTCTCCATTTCTGGCAGACCTGTTTTTGCATAATCTGGAAAAGACTCTCTGAGGATGCACATGTGCAAGGAGTAGGAGCGATGATCAAGCATTTCTCCACTCTCTCCTTTTAATTTTCTATTTTCTATTTCACGTGCATTCATGTCATTCTTACATAACTTGTAAGCCATTTAAAGGTCACCCATTTTAGATAGCATCTTCTAGGTTTGAAATTAAACATCCCACCTGTGTAGTAAACAATTCTCCCCTGCAGCCATAGACTGCCTCAAACTCAAGGCAGCTGAGAAACAGCGTCATCTCTTGGTCAATAGCGCATAGTGCATAGAAGTTAATACTATACAAAGCAAACATGGTTTGACATCGTGATATTGATATTGAAAGAGACATTAATTCAAGCTTTAAAGACAAAATAAATTTTTATATCTTAAGTATTTGTGCTGGAGACTATGGTTTGTTTGTTTGTTTGTTTACTATGGTTTCGACGGTAATGACCAACTTTTAGAATTACTTCTAAAGTGTATTATTGATTGATATAAACAAAGAACAATAAAATCAAAAGTTTCAACTCCAAGGCCAATATTTCGAATCAATAGCTGGTAAGTTTGTAACAATGCAACGTTACAGCCGGTCATTGTCGCAAAATAATGCACCAATATTAAGTTACTTAAGATAAATATCTCAATCTCTCAAGGGGGTCGTCGTCGTTAGTTTTAAATCGTGTAGGTTTTCAATAAAGAAACAATTTTATTTATAAATCAGCAGAATCATTTTACCTTGACACTATCGACAATTAATTCGTGAATGAATCAATCTTTTGAGTCGGTTCTCGAATCAGTTTTGAATCATCCACGTGATTATCGCGGTGAATCATTTGAGGCTGCGTTTCACTATCGACAAAACAATGAAAACATTAAAGACAAACGTTAGAACATAGAAACAGTCGCTGAATAAAGTGGATATTTACCTTCAGTCTAACCAAACTCGACAATTACTTCAAACGTGCATGTGAAGCTTGTGAACGACTCTGTGTAGGCTACTAACTGAAAGACTGTCGGTACTCTTAAAATACCAGTTATATTAAAGTACCTTGATATTATCTTGACTTGATACGCACACAGCTAAAGGGGATATCAAATTTCTATTTCTGTTATATCTTTATCATATATTGACTGTTTTTAATATTTAATATATATAAAGACAGAAAATATCTTATGTAGCAACATTGCTACTTATCACCATGTAACTTTTGTTACATTTTCTTACATATATACATTCGTCTAACAACCTGTTACCAAAAGAAAATACAGTACTTTTACATAGCTAGTAAAAGTGTGGGTGTGTGTGTGGTAATGAATAATTGCCACACAGATTAATATTTGCATGGTATTCCAACCCATGTCTACCAAGGTAAGAAAATGTCTAAATGTCTTTGAAAATTTATTTAAAATTACTCTTATTCTGCACCTTACATTTTTGCCCTTTCTTAAATGATCCATTGAGACAGTTTGATATGATTAACACCTGTTAAAGGCCTTAAGGTAAGGCAAGCTCATACTGAATTACCTGCCCTTTTTCAAATGTGTCGTGTCATACTGCCTCAAACCTTTTAAATCAGCTTGACAATCATGCTGATGACACCTTTCCTATTCATTCATCTCAATATGAAGTGTCGACTGCTGGTCTGCAGAAACAGTGCTGTTGCTCTGCAGGAAGTCGTCTCACCCCAACCCATAATTTAAACGGGTGGGTGTCGGGGGGCCAGTGTCAGGCAGTGTCCCCTCTGATCAGCTTGTCTTCATTCCCCTCACACCGCCGAGGGAAAAGCAAGGCTGCAGCAAAGAGCTGTCATTTGCAGCTGTCACTCACTGTTCAGTTTTGTATACACTCCTCTTCAGGCCCAGAGATTTTTCAACCTCTGCTCTTGAGTGCTTTTTAACATTTTATTGAAAGTGATTGTAACAATATGTTTGAGCTGCTTTATAAAAAAATTTTGTGCTGAATAATTCTGTTATGGAACAGAGTTGGGAGGACAAATAGTAAACAGCTTAAGACAACTAGATTTTTACACAGTTTAAGTGTTTTTACACCGTTTTTTTTTTTTTCATTCAGCAAGACTGTTATTTTAGTATGTTATTTAATTTTTGTTATATTATTAAAATATTTTGCATTTGCTTTTATTTTTATATTTTCAGTTTTATTACATTCGTTAAGTATAAAGTCATTCTATTAGTTGAGATACATATAGCTCAATATATAGTTCCTGTAGCTCAATTGGTAGAGCATTGCGCTATCAAGCGCAAGGTTGGGGGTTTGATTCCCCTGGAACACATGATAGGTAAAAGTTGATAGCCTGAATGCACTGTAAGTCGCTTTGGATAAAAGCGTCTGCTAAATGCATACATTTACTTTATATATATATTTAGTATATTTAGTCATTTAGCAGACACTTTGATCCATAGTTACTTACAAATGAGGACAAATAGAAGCAATCAAAACCAACAAAAGAGCAATAATATACAAGTTTTATGACAAGTCTCAGTTAGCCTAATGCAGTACTTGTAGCAAGGTTTTATATACATGCATATATACAATATAAAACAAGTAAATAGAATAGAGAAAGCTAGTATTAGAGACTTTTTTAAAAGAAAAAAAAGCAATAAGAAAAAGTCGTTTATATATATATAAAGTGTAAATTGGAAATGTTGCCTTGGCAAATAACTGAAATAAAAGTTTTTCATGTAATATTTACGTTTTAATTTATTTCAGCTTTATTTAAAAACAATTGAAATTTATATTTTAATAATTTTAATAATTTTTACTTTGCTTGAGTTAATAACACTACCATCCAGCAGGCAAACATGAGTTCCTTAATAGCACACCTCTATTCAACAAGCTGAATGATTTGGGACATCAATTATGTCCATTGCTCTAATGATGCGTAACAAGTTACACACCAAAGCACTTAGTGTAAGAGGTTCGATATTGTGTAGTCATGTCAAACACTGAGTGATTTTATAGGCTTGTGTTTGGTTGCATTTGATCGATGAGATCTGTTAAAATTCTGCATGTATTTGTAGTCAGTATCATGTTAAATATGTTGCGCTATCATAAAATTGTGATTTAAAACATTATATTTCAGTGTCTGTATGGAATTATTATTTCTTTAAAGGAAACCAGAGCAGTAAAATGTCATTATTCAAGCATATCTACATAGAAATATGTGGCAGTGGTGTTCTTTCTCTGGTTGATAAAGCTGTACGCCCTGAGTATGACATTCAGTATGTCATTCACAAGCACTGTGCTGCATATTTAACAGGCGGTTTACCTCAAGAGCGATTATTTCAGATGGAAGGTCAATGCCACTTTTGCGCCTTCCACTGTAAAATCCGCCATGCATGTTGTCTTGAGTGGCTGATGTGTGCAGGTCTGACTGGTGTCTGTCGGAGTGTAATCGTGGAGGGAAGTGTGGCTGTGGAGTCTCAGTGGAGTTTGATGGGCGGATGGAGTCGAAATAAAAAAAAAAGAGGATGAACAGTGTCATGGAGTGCCATTGAATCACCTGACAGGAGGGTGATAAGGAGAAGTCACACAAGGTGAGACCTTTTCTAAAAGAAAAAAAAGGTGAGTGGTGATTATATGCAGTTTTTTAATGTGTTGATATGTGGTTGCTAGGGTGTTTTCAATGGTTGCTTATTATGGGACCAGTCAAAAGGGCCTAGTTTCTATGATGTTCCGATCTCTAGATAGATGGCTTGGGTCTTTTCAATGGAAGTCTACGCTCATTTTATCATCCACCAAGCCTGCTGAGAAAAGTAATTGTCATAATGATGCTTTCCTGAACATACTCCAGAGAAAAAAGGCAGATGAAAAGGCTGAATGAGGAAGATAAGAAGAAAAACTGTGTCTAATATCCACCGCTGTTACATGCCCACATCCATTGTTTTTTGTTGAAAGATCTGTGATTTTCAGCTTACCATACAATTACACAGATAGAGGCCAGCTACAGCATTATAATTTTCACTGCCGTGCTCCAATTACCGTCCTCTGCTCTGTTTGATTGTGGGTATTTGTCTGTGTACGGGGAAATCACTCACCATACATTGTCAGAAATAGGCTTTAAAATTGGAATCACATGCAAATGCTGAATATGACTGCAGATCAATAGGTCCATTCATCAACAGCAAGTAGTATTTAGACACTGCCAAGGCTGCGTTCTACAGGATCGCAGAAATTACTCATTGTCATCTCTAAGTCAGGTGATTAGCACCTAAAAAGGACGGCCCTGTTTTTCAGTTTGCCCCTCGATGAAGAATGTTGTTCCTCAGGATGACAGAGATAAATAGTAATGCATTGACATTATCGTCATCCAGATCTCCTGAAAAGCCATGTGGGCTGCTGTCCATCAAGAAAATGTTACCTCGTAGCTGGCTATGTTTTGATCCCTTTAATAAGGTTGCTCTAGAATCTACTGTTTGACATCTTTTAAAAATGCAACACTCAACATAGGTTAAAAGCCTCATGCAACTGTTTCAGTGACCATATTATGGTTCAAACTTTCATTTTTCTCCCAAATTGTCATACAAGTTTTGATTCTGTGTCTCTAACCAAGTGGTCTGTGATTCTGACCACATTTACAAACTCAATCAATGCCATCTCATTTCCCTCTTTGCTAAGAAAGTGCTTTACAACTTTTTCTCATTTTCTTCAAGTTCTTTACAGAGGTGTTCTTAAAGAGTGGGAATGCAAGAAATGACAGAAAGGATGGTCAATCATCCATCAGTGTTTTTTCAAATTCTGTAAATGAATGAAATGTGTCAGTTACCAGAACGTCTCTGTCAATGTAAATTGCATTTTGCGGGGGTATAGCAGTTGGTTCACGCTTGACACACATTAGAATAAAGGTGTAAATGCATGCGGCTAAAAAATATTCAGATATTATCCTAATGCCAGATATTAAGAGTCCACCACCATTTGGAATGTGTACCATTTGCTAGTTATTTTAAGATTATCTGATTGGTAACCCAATTCATACTAATCTAAAAAAAATAAAACATTTAATTAAAATATGGATAATTCACAACCAAATGCAATGGGAAAATGTACCAAATAGCTTGTAAATACTCTCCATCCAGCATTTATTTCAATACTCACAATGTTATTAAATGTATCAAGAAATCATTTTAAATCTCACTCGGTTTTGCAATCTGTTGTTCATTCAGAAATTGAAATACATTTTAACAAAACTGGTTATTGTTTTACTGCTTATCTTTTCACTTTCAATGACAAACCTAGGGCCCCTAGGTGGCAATATAGTCTACTGGGTGATTAATAAAGCGCACTTCTCTCTGTCTCTCTCTTACTCCCTCCGTTTTAATGGTTTGGCAGTGATAATGTGAGAATTACAGCTAATCTGTGTTTATTCCCATGAGACAATCACATTGTGTGCCTGTTCATTATTCACTGTGCCATAACATGCAGACATCCAACTCAATTACACAAGATAGTTATTTAGAGAGATCATTCTTCTACACAACATGCACTTAACTACAAGAACAAATTTCTCATTTTCTTTTTCTATGGGTTTATAACTTATCCTTCGATGGTAATTATTTTTTGGTTGCATGCTTTTTGGTAAATCATTGTGCTGCTGTCTCTTTAAAAAGGCAGGACTGTGCAGCTACACCTCCACTCCCTCTCTCATTCTGTAGATGATGTCATTGTGGCTTCCCTCAGACCTTGGACAAATGATGTGGGTCTCTGTTTGGCGATCCTCCTCTTTCCCACCCCCCCACCCCTCTCTCTCTCTCCCCCAGTGTCTCCATCTCATACTCCACTGCTCTCTTCATCAACAGAGGGACAGCAGCTGAGGAAACTTGATAGCACTCCATCCCCTTCTCTTCTCCTCTTCCCTTTTTCTTAATCTCCCTCTCTTCTTCTCTCTATCCCTCTCTCATTCTCTAGCAGCGATGTAGTTCTCTCTCAAACTTTAACAGCTGTTTGGCAGTGAAGTCTTGACTGAGATCCATCACGCCTGGACCTCCATGGATTCGCTCCCTGCTTCTTTTTGAGATCTTTCCAGAGTCGCCTCTCTATTCATTCTGTCTTCTGTTTACATTGTCGTGTCGGTGGGTTTGGACCATGGCCATGAAGGAAACCATACTCCCTATTAGTGAGGTGTCGAGTCCATACCCAGAGATTGTGGAACTCAACGTCGGCGGCCAAGTGTACGTCACCAAGCGCTCCACCCTGGTCAGCGTACCTGACACCAGTCTCCACTACATGTTCATGCGATGCAGCCCGCACGAGTTGCCCCGCGACAACCGAGGGCGCTTCTTCATTGACCGCGATGGGTTCTTGTTCCGATACGTGCTGGACTTCCTACGGGACCGCCAGCTTGTGCTGCCAGAACACTTCCCGGAGCGGGAACGTCTTCAGCGTGAGGCCGAGCACTTCCAGTTGGGGGAAATGCTTAGACTTTTGGGCCCACGTGTAGCCAAGCAAGGCTCGCTCAATGACGAAGGCTGCCAGAGCGACATTGAGGAAAGTTCGCAGAGCAGTGAGTTGGTGACTCGAACTGGAAGCTGCGCCACCAACTATGCGACTTCCTCTTCAGTCCTGGACAAGAGGTCTGGGTTTATTACGATAGGTTATCGGGGATCCTACACAATGGTGAGGGATAACCAAGCTGATGCTAAGTTTCGCCGTGTGGCACGGATCATGGTCTGCGGGCGTATCGCCCTGGCGAAGGAAGTGTTTGGAGACACTTTAAATGAAAGTCGAGATCCGGACCGTCCACCAGAGAAGTACACCTCCCGCTTCTATCTGAAGTTCACCTACCTGGAGCAAGCATTCGACAGGTTGAGTGAGGCTGGGTTCCAGATGGTGGCCTGCAACTCAACTGGAACAGCTGCGTTCGTTAACCAGTACAGAGACGACAAGATCTGGAGCAGCTACACGGAGTACATCTTCTTTAGTAAGTGACAGAGCAGCTCTCGCAAACCTGTCTGTGCTGCACTTTAATTTCCTTGTCATGTAACCGAGTGTTCCAAACCTTGTTCCCAAGGGACATGTCATACGTTTCACAACCCAACCTACAGCCTTTTCCCCACCAAAAAAAGAAAGCATGCACTTTATTTTATGTGTGTGTGCATGCATGTATTTTATTTTGTGGCTTATGTAGAACAGGTGTGACGTATGTACATTTCACTTCTGCTCACTGTGTGCAGATTAAATCGAAGCATGCATACTTTTAAGTACCCAACGTCTGTGGATAGTCAAATTAATTTTAATCTTTAATGAAGAAATTCAGATATTGCAAGACCTTCAAGAAGGAGTAATCAGCTTAAAATCATTGCACACTTTATCATTTTATCAATTTACAAGAAGGAAAGAACATGCACATTTCTTTTTGACCTAACCTGCTGTTTTGTGTTGATTTTTTGTAGTTGCCAAATGTTATTTTTGCACACAGCTAGAAAAGGGTTAATATTTTAGTTTAGATTACTTTATAACAGCTAATAGGTTTCTCTAAAATCAAGTGCACTTGATGCCCCTTGGATAACTCTGATCGTTCTATCCTTTCATTCAGTCTTCTCTTTTGCTATTCATCTGCAATCCTATTTTGCCCTTTAACATGACACTTTTTTTCTCTCTTTTTTACACCTAACTACCCACACATGCTCTTTCTCCTGCTAGCTCCTCTTCAATATGTTGCGACTTTGATGCTGTAATTCATTGCAGTACATGTAAATGTGTGTCATAACTGGGACAGCTAGTGCCTCGGGCCTGACATACTGAATATAGAAGATAGTAAGGCACACTAGGCAATACCACATACCACTTGTGTCCAATCATAAAGAAGTCGAACAGATCAAAGCCTCCTCAGCCAATGTAAATCAGAGTTGGATTAAACGATTGCTGCTTAGTTAATTCTTAGTGGTTGCCTCGGGTTAGTCATTCTCAAATTGTACAGACTAGTGCTAATCCACTGCAAGCTGATGCTTTCACACTGCAGTGACTGTGAGTTCACTTTTTTACGAGGTGTCAACAAAAATGCAGTGTCGCATGAGGTCTCTAACTGAGCTGAGGTGAAGGTGGTGGGCCGAACCACAAGCTGATTTGATTGATTTGTGATTTATTGTTATCTGGTTAATGGTGTTTTTTTTATTATTGTTATTGAATTTGTATGCTTTTAAACTCTTTAAAACATTTAAGCGTGTTTTAGCATGTTTTGTGCATTTGCATAGCTTAAGATAAAGCATAGCTGTGTGGACAGGTAGAGAAGTGTGAAAACATGCTGATAAGGAAAAGAAGGGCCGTCTAGGAGTAAGAAAAATCTCACTTTGGTAGACTTAAGCGAGGTAATGAAACTTCAAGAGCTAATCCTACCTATGCATGTCGCAGATAATGAGGCTGTGTGTGTGTGTGTGTGTGTGTGTGTGTGAGAGAGAGAGAAAGTGAGAGTGAATGACTATATTTGTCTTTCACTGTGTTCCCTGTTAGGTTTTAAAAGATACTTGATGAAGACAAGATTTCCACTCTGCGAAGGAGCCAAATACTTTATTGACATAGTTGTTTAAAGATGATGTGTGCAGTTATTTTGATGTTAAATTCCTTCTTTTATTCTAACTCCAGACATATTCCGAATATTTAAGTGGGGTTTTTACGTTCCTTTAAGTTTTGCGATTTCTTATATTAGTTTCCATCAAATTTGGAACACGGTTACATAATTTTGCAGAGACAAATACTCAAAAAACTAAATTTAGACTAGGCTGCACATGCACCCCAGAGATGATGAGATGAGATCCTCCAAAACTAAAGGTGGCAGTTTGGAAAAAATCTCAGTTGAATCAGTAAGGAACAGGAATGAGAGCTAGTTTTCTGAACTTTAGCTACTTTTACCTTACCTATGTGTAATATTAAGTGTTAATTTGGGTGTTGATGAAATTATCAACAAAAATACCAAACAACTACTATCACTGGCTGTGTATCTCTCTGCATTTTACAGCATTATGACTTTTGGATTGACTTATGTTTAAAATTTAATTTTGAAATCAATCTATTAAATACACATTTAGAAAAATGAACTGTGAACTCTTTTACAGTTGTATTTTTGTATTTGTATATAATTTTTGCATCTAGTGGTGGTCAAAATTATTAGAAAACTAGTATTTGCATCAGCTAAAAAAGGTGTTTAGTCAGTTATTTCTATCTTTTGCTTTAATGTGTCAGTAGGAAATATTAGAAATTACATTTACAAACCTATAGAAAATAACATGAAGAAACAGAACAAACTGAGACAGACTAAATCCAGAAGAACTGTGGCAACGTCTCCAAGACACTTGTAGAAATCTACCTGAAAAGCTACAGTGCTACAGTAGTTTTAGGCACTTGTGTAAAATCCTGTGAGATTGAAGATGCTTTAAAAAAATGTCATGAATATATTTGATCTATCAATTAGATTTCAATTAAAACTTCTATTAACTAAATTCAATCGAAATGAAAAAAAAAAAAAAAAACTAAATTTTGTGTAATCATCCCTAGAGTTTAAAGCAGCTTTTTGCACAGTGCACTTGTTTTTCAGATAGCCTTGCAGGTAGGTCTCTTGAAGCATCTTGGAGACGTTGCCACAGTTCTTCTTCTGGACTTAGTTTGTCTCAGTTTGTTCTGTTTCTTCATTTCATTCCATAAGGAATGGATGATGATGCGGTCAGATCTCAGTTTGAAGCAGTTGTAACAAAAACCTTTTGCATCTATTTTTAAATGCACCTATTAACATCAAAACTTACCTGCACAAATGCATTTTACATTTTTCGAACAATTTAGGATACACTTGAGGTTTGACTTTGTTTTTTTAAGTATTTCCTTCATTTCATTTTAAGTTTAAATTTGTTTATCATAGAGATGGAGAAGGTGTCCCCCTCTCTCTCTGTCTGTCTCTCCATCACACCCCTGTCAGTTTATATTGTACCAATATGTGATTGCAAAGGCAGCAGTGACGGAGAGCCTGAAGAAAGGAGGCGAGAAGTAGTAAGTGATAGAGAATGAGGGACGCAGTGTGTGTGTTTGGGCTGAGGGGGTGGAATGGTCACCAGTGGTCCTGACTGTCATTCAAGCTTAGCGTGATGTGTGTCTGCCCCGCAGGAGCATCAACACCGGTTCCTTATCTCTGTCAGGATGCTAATCACGGTTCTGTAGGCACAGAGGAAGAATGTGGACATGCCTCAATGTGCCAGAGGGCTTTACAGTACAATAGCTACTACTTAACAATAGCAGAGCCCCCACCAGTATACAAGGGTCTGTCATCCAGGGAACAGTCAATAATTATTGATGTTTACTAAGATAAGCATCAATATTACTATTGCTCATACTTAGTTGGCGATTAAACAACCTATTAATAAACTTTAGTATTAAAATGTGGTGTGCAACAGACAGGAATGATTCTTGTTTTGTTACTTAATAAGTGACTTGAGATTTTTACCTGATGGACAGGTGAAACTATCTAGATTTATACTGAATGAGGGATGAGGGATCTGAGTCATGTATAGACTGGTACATACATTTACTTTATGAAATGATTTACATATTATTACAATTGTTTAGTTTTTTCATTACTCTGTTTTGGTGGATCATCCTTCATTTACATTATTTTTCTACTATTTTCGGTAGCTTACAACAGAAAATGTATATGTGGTATCGTTCAAAAGTTTGGAATTATTACATGGTTTTCATGTTTTTGGAAAGAAGTCTCTTATGTTCACCAAGGCTGCATTTATTTATCTAAAAACTAGAGTAGGAAACAGTAATATTGTAAAATGTTATTAAAATGTCATTGTAAATTCATTATTAATAAATATAAATAACTGATTTCTAATAATAATTAATAATAATTGAGCAACAAATCAGCACATTAGAATGATATCTGAAGGATCATGTGACACTGAAGACTGGAGTAATGATAGTGAAAATGTATTTTATTCTTATATCCATAATTCAGTCATATATTCATTATTAAATTCAGCTTATCATATACTGTAAGCTTAATAAAATGTTAAATTGAAATAATATTAAACAAAAGAAAGTTTTTTTTTTTATTATTATTAATTGCAGCCTTGATGATCATAAAAGCTAATCTTATTGATAAATTGGGTTTTGACAAGTGGCTGTTACATACCAAGAATTGCACTTGTGAGTTTGCTAAAACAATGCCTAAATAGCTGTTTGGCTGTTAGTTAACCATATACTATAAACACACCAGCAGGACACCAGAGTTATTACAAGAAGAGCAAATTGCTGCATTTTAATGAAAGATTATGTAGGCAAATCTTTTTTTTCTTTGGAATAACGTGCACAGATGAATCATTCACAGTAAGACTAGAAACAAAGTAAACAATGTCGAGTTTGATTTCAAGTTGACTTTAAGTGAAAGACCTTCACTATGTCTGTGGACAATTGTGTGTGATCTATGTTTTAATAGAGACCAGTGTTCAGATAGCTGTGGGCAGAATTCGATCATGCATGTTTGCGCTTGTCAGTATGTTTGTGTGTGGGTGTGTTGTGAATGTGCGTGTTTCTCCACACATCCTCATGCGGCGCTGCGGTAGAGATGTGAGTGTGCGGGTGATTCTTACTCTGTCCAAGGACAAATCAAACCTCTGATTATGAAGCCACGATGGCCTTAACTCACTCAGAGGACACAAGTAAATCTCTGTCATCTGTCCAGCGTCGATCTCTGGTGTCCTCCAAACCTCTGGATAAAGGAGCTGGAGCCAGTCAGTCATCTCATGAACTGCTGCTTTCAAGCAAAGTAAACAAGCTCGAAAGAAAATTTTTTGCCTGTTTTCATCTTTCTCTTTGATTTTTCATTATGTCCGAGCTCCCCAGGCCGACAAAGCAAACTGAAATGTTAAATTTTCATCTGATTCATGTAATTTGGTGCCTTAGCAGAGGAAATTGTGAAAAATACTGTAATTTTACATTTCTGCGATTAACTGACCCCCACTTTTTTTTTTTACTAAAAACAGCGTAACTGTTAGATCAGTGCATGTCTGTGTTAGCGAGGTAAGCAAGGAGACGGGAGAATGAGCAGGTCAAGGTTGAGTATATGTATCTGACCCGCATGAATATTTATACAAATTGATTCACATATTCAGCAGATATTAACAAGATTTTAAACAGCTGTTAGGGAGATACATGTAGAGTGAAACCAGAGATGGGATGGATGACCCAGGGATGTGCCATTACAGGCTGATGCTCAGCAGCACCACAACACATTGATAGTCTTGACAGACCACAGACATTTGACACTTACAGTGATAGTTAAACCAAAAATGAAAAATGTCATGTTATTCCAAAACACAATTATACTCTTGGTAGCTCGAGTGATATTATTACAGTGAATTTCTTTAGTTATTAATGTGGCTACTGGTCACTGGAGTTTCATTCAGAATACATAAATGAAGTTTCAGAATCTAAAACAGATTGGAGTCATTTTGACTGATGAAAATTAGTACGTGTTAACATACCATGTGGTGTTTAAACTACATTAGATCCCACTGTCTTTCATTGTACGGACAAAAAACTTAGAAATCAGACATTTGAGGTTGAGTAAATGACAGGATTTCATTTTGGGTGAAATATTCCATGAAAGGGCACATATTATGCCCCTTTTTGCAAGATGTAAAATAAGTCTCAGGTATCCCCAGAATTTTTCGGTGAAGTTTCAGCTCAAAATACCTCACAGATCATTTATTATATCATTTTGAAAATGCCTATTTTGAGTAGAAGCAGACTGTTTTTGTGCATGTCTCTTTAAATGCAAATGAGCTGCTGCTTCCCCGCCCTCTTTTGCCAGAATAGAGCTTTGCCTTTACAGCTCTGAAGTTACCTCAGATACAAAAAACATCTGTTTGGTTTTGATGATCATGAATATTGCACTGAAAGCATTCATTTTAACGCCATTTCAGTTTAAACACCTAAAATACGATGTCCCAAGTTCGAATCCAGACCCGAGGGCCTTTCCTTTACTTCACTTCCTGTCAGTTATGATCTGTCCTATCGCAATAAAAATGGCAAAAATAAATCTTTAAAAAAGTGAATTTTATAATGTAATGTAATTTTTTTTGTATAATGTAATTAGAAGCTGAGAAAGACCACCAAAGCTTCATGATGGCCACTCATTTGTTTTTGTCACAGCACAGGGTAGTTGTGGTGTGTAAACACTGTTAATGTTCTGTCATTAGGTTTGGATGGTTGGAATGGTTTTGTCACATCGTGTAAACAAATTACAGCTGGGGATGAGAGATTACAGTCACTAAATTACTTGAGCATGAATTGATACTGTTTAAAGACAACAAAGAAAAGAGAAGAATAGCTGCATATTCATTAACAGGATGAGAGTAGTCAAATCTATTGTTGTTCTTTGTTTTATTGGTTGCTTTACGAATTTATTTGTTTTATTTATTTATCTATTTAACAATGGAAGCTATTTTTGGCCTCAAAAAAAGATAAGTGTGACTATATGTCACCATTATGTAATTTATATATATCACAGTTTTTGTGGTTAATACTTTCTCATAATAGTGATTTTATATCTAACAATGTGACTGTATTCCACAACTTGTAAAATGTTTCTTATAATTGCCCCTTTCTCATAAATTGTATTTCTTTTAGTTACAAATTTATATTTTACAGTATGACTTTATCCACTATTTTTGTTTGTTTGTTTGTTTGTTTGTTTCTCACAATTGCAATTTTATTGAATATAACACAAATTATTTCTCAGTTTAATATAAGATTTGCAATTTAATGTCTCACTATGGGAAATATATTTAATATAAATGCCATAAATAATATTTAATATAATTAAATTGTTATGTAAAATTTTATCTCAGAATTACATTTTAACTTTTTTACTCTGAGATGAAAACAGGTTTCAATAGAAAATAGATTTCCAGTAAAGGTTTTACAGTTCAAACCTCAGAGCTTACTAGAGCAGATACTGTCAGTTTTATCTAGCAGCTTGAGAAAACCCACTCAAGCTTCATCCATCCTCTGGTGAACTTATAAAAGATCTCTCCATTTCTAACCCTCAGGGTGAATAAGAATATTCAGAATGAAAGAAATGGAAAAAGAAAGCGCTCTGACAAAAGAGCAGATGATAAGGTAAGCCCTGCTGTCCTGCAGGTGAGGAACTGTTCTTCTCTCTACAGAGAAGCCATAAATGACCTAAAAAGAACATTGTGCCATAAAATTCTTAATAATAATGTAGTATTTTTACACAGTATGCCTTTGTAATTCTTCTGCTGAATTTTAGAACAGGGTTATGATGATATTTATGCAATATAATGCCATTAAGTGCATGATCCTGCACTGCGTCTTTGGAGAAGCACTGTCGCTTTGTAAGTAAGGAGAAAACTCTTTGAATGAGAAGGTGTGTCCAAACTTTTGGTCTGTACTGTATATATATATGTGTGTGTGTGTGTGTGTGTGTTTTTTTTCTTCTTCTTTTTTTGCAGTGCATGCAACATTTAATGCCACGACTTTAAGATATTCTACTCAAATTTAAGACCTTTTAAATGATTAAATTTGTGCAAATTAAAGAGATTTTTAACACCTGAAGAAACCCAGCTAAGCATTAAAGTTCAATATGTAACATCCCATAGTCGGTGCTATAAAAATAATATCTAAAATTGTGCAGAGAGGTATGTTATTACTTTTCTCAAACTGATAAGACAAATGGATTTCACATAGCAGATTATAAAAATGGCAGAAAAAAATCCAGATTTAGAGACCGGAGTAATCAAACAGATTTGAGAAGAAACCACCTAGCAACACCATAGAAAACATTCAGAACAGTTATGTGCTTAAAAGCAGTCAGAAAACCAAAAGTTTGGACACACCTTCTCATTCAAAGAGTTTTCTTTATTTTCATGACTATAAATATTGTAGAGTCACACTGAAGGCATCAAGGGCTATTTGACCAAGAAGGAGAGTGATGGGGTGCTGCGCCAGATGACCTGGCCTCCACAGTCACCGGACCTGAACCCAATCGAGATGGTTTAGGGGTGAGCTGGACCGCAGACTGAAGGCAAAAGGGCCAACAAGTGCTAAGCATCTCTCGGGGAACTCCTTCAAGACTGTTGGAAGACCATTTCAGGTGACTACCTCTTGAAGCTCATCAAGAGAATGCCAAGAGTGTGCAAAGCAGTAATCAAAGCAAAAGGTGGCTACTATGAAGAACTGTATATATATATACTGTATATATATATATATATATATATATATATATATATATATATATATATATATATATATATATATTAATCAAATGCTAGTGTAAAAACTGAGGCCAGTGTAAAAAGACGGCCTGCGTATCGTCACAAAAGCTTATCATTTGCACGTGTTTTAAGCCTTGCCAATTTAAACATTCAAAACTGTTTAAAGTATTCAAACAGAAAACGCGGAAAAACTCAACTGAGAGTTCACGCGCAAAGTTCAGTGCACAAGGAGAGCCACGCAAACAACAAACCGAGCTCTTCTTTGCTTCCTCCCGTGCCTGAACGAACAAATACACCTCACCATTTTAAACATACAAGCACAAAAAGACATTAAAAGCTTAATTCAGCACACGTGCGCTGTTTGGTGCATACAGTGTGCATACAGAGAGCCATGTCTACAGCCCTTAAACACCGAATTGAGTTTTGTCTGTTCTTGCTCTTGAAATGACAAATACATACAAAATTGTCACCTCGAAAGTATCCTCGAAGAAATGGTCGGTGTGACGAGTGGGGCGGGGCCGAGGGACATGGGAGCGAGGCCGGGGGAGTGATTGGAGATGAACTACACCTGTTCGTCCCACCGGTCTCGAGGCCCATGGAGGAGATGGAAGGATATAAAACTGGAGCGACGACAGTGAAGGACGAGAGAGGACCAGGCCTGGGCTTTTAGTTGTGTTTTGGTTTTTATTTGCGCGCACCAGTCGTCCGTGGGGGGCTGGTGCGCTGTTTTGTGTTTATTTTAAATTATTAAAATGTTTTTGATTGTCCGCCGGTTCCCGCCTCCTTCTTCCGGATGAATATGAAGGTTGATATCGTGACAGTGGTGCCGAAGCCCGGGAGAAGGAGGGACGCGCTGCTGAAGATCCCTCGCCGCTGTGGTGAATCCGCGGTGCCATCGAGCTGGCGAGGAGTGTGCCGCCATGGACGCTCGAGGCGGTGGACTGGAGCGAGTTGCCGGGGACGGGCGAGCTCGCTACCGGCCGCCCACGATGTGGAGAGACGGCTGCCGTCCGTGAGGGAGCGGAGGAGTCGGCGCCGTTCGCCAGGTGGCCGGAGCCTGCTGCCTCCGCCGGAACGGGGAGGAGCAGGGAACGGGGGACTCCTGCCGGCTGCCCAAAACCGGAGGAGCCGTCGCCGTCCACCGGGCGGCGGAGGAGTGTCGTGCCGTCCGCCGAGGGCCGTCCAGTGCCACCGCCAGGCACCGCGGAGGAGATCACCCAGCTGGTGGAGGGCCGAGCAGTGGTGCGTCTGGGAACCGGAATTTTTTTTTTTTTTTTTTTCCTCTCTCCCCTCTCTCGTCTCTGTCGCTCCTCCTTCCATCTCCTTTTCTCTCGCCTCGCCTGTCCTACCCCCAGGTTCCCGCAGGTCCCCGGGAGCGGCCCCCCCGGAGGGAGGGGGGGGGGGGAGTAGAGCGCAGTCTCGGGAGTACCCCCCGGCCTGCGAGGGGCGATGGGGGTATGTGACGAGTGGGGCGGGGCCGAGGGACATGGGAGCGAGGCCGGGGGAGTGATTGGAGATGAACTACACCTGTTCGTCCCACCGGTCTCGAGGCCCATGGAGGAGATGGAAGGATATAAAACTGGAGCGACGACAGTGAAGGACGAGAGAGGACCAGGCCTGGGCTTTTAGTTGTGTTTTGGTTTTTATTTGCGCGCACCAGTCGTCCGTGGGGGGCTGGTGCGCTGTTTTGTGTTTATTTTAAATTATTAAAATGTTGTTGATTGTCCGCCGGTTCCCGCCTCCTTCTTCCGGATGAATATGAAGGTTTTATCATGACAGTCGGTTATGTCTTAAGTGAAAAACTAAACAGTTGCGAAAGAAATGGATGTATTATCATAAAAATTGTGTCATTAATCACCCCCATGTCGTTCCAAACCTGTAAAAGCTTCTTTCGCCTTCGGAACACAATTTAAGATATTTTGGATAAAAACCTGTAGGCTTGAGTCCCATAGACTGCCAAGTAAATAACAGTGTCAAGGTCCAGGAAAGTATGAAAAGCATCATCAGAATAGTCCATCTGCCATCAGTGGTTCAACCGTAACATTATGAAGCGACAAGAATAGTTTTTGTACACAAAGGTTTTTTGTTTTGTTTTTTAATACAAATATTGAAATATCCTTAAATCAACATACATTTATTTGTGATGCAATATAGAGATATAAAATCTTGTTCCTGAGAAATTGAACAAAATTAACATCTGTCGATTTTCTGAGTCCATCGGCAGGTATTTGTTCTTGTTATAGTCATGAACTGACTATCATTTTGTGTGTCAAATAAATGCATCTTGATTTAAGAATCTTTAAACATTTGTACTAAAATACTGAGGAAGAACATTTTTACAGGTATCATAAATAAATATGGTTATTTCCATATAGTGGTTGGGAACAAATGTATTCAAGCCTTAAGCTATTCTTTTGTTAAATTAATTTAAAAGTATTGGAGATCTGTTGAAAAGTGTATTT
Source organism: Carassius carassius (assembly GCF_963082965.1). NCBI lineage: Eukaryota > Metazoa > Chordata > Actinopteri > Cypriniformes > Cyprinidae > Carassius > Carassius carassius. Next base: position 19,030,710 of record NC_081783.1, on the reverse strand, counting down.
TTAAACTTTAAAAAGTGTTGCTAATACAACTCATTGTGTGCTCCCTATACAGTTATAATAAGAAAATATATTGACATATTGTGTTCCCTTCAGTGCATTCCTTAAATTTTCTTTACTATTTGGCCTTAAAAAAATTCTTAAAAAGGTGTTTCATTTACCATCAAAAAACCTGCATGGACCTTGCTTATGATTAGGGCTTTTGAATAATGCCAGAAAATTACAGTATAGCTCCTGCTTTAAAATCTGAATTCATGAGCCACATTCCAAGCTACTGTAAAACAGATAGTATTTTCATTGAAATACAGTATATGTCTTCACATGTTATTTCTATACTAATGCGACACATTGCTAAATGTTTCTAAATATAAAGTTAATGAACTATATTACTAGGAGAAAACAAAAATACATTCACAGTGCAAAATGGCTCGGATGCAGCATTTGATTTAAATGTAATCAAAGCCTCAAACCTAATCCTGAACTTTTCTTTTAATTCCTTGCAAGCAGTGATATTTAATTCTGGCAATGCAAATCTTGATATTTATGTCCTGTTTATATTATGTCTGCACAACAAAATTATGCCTGTTTTTCTTGCACTTCCCCACATCATTGCTCCATCCCCAAACTCACGCCACACATTACCTTTTAAATTGGTAACTAAACATATTTTACACTGTGCATCATGCTTAACAATTGCACTTCAATGCATGACCTTTTGTAATTTATTTATTAATTATTTCACATTTAAAAAACAGTCACAATGACCATCTTGATTTATAGCAATATAATATAATGCAATTAGAAACTTGATTATAAAAGCTCCATTACAGCTGCAGCCCTTTGCAAACTGTAATATGTAATTCTAGCAATGCAAATCAACAAAAAGTAATGCCTGTTTTCCAGACAGGTTTTTTATGCACTAACATTGCTCAGACAAAATATTTTAGCACTTTGCATCATGCCCACCATAATGCACAGCCTTTTATGCTTTTGTATACTCAGGATAGAGGATGTGAGAGCAGGTTTGTGTCACGGCCTGATCTCATTCCCCATATCCTCCACTTTCCTGTCTACTTCTACTATCCTTTCAATTATAAGCAAAAGCCCATAAATGACAATGAGAAAAAGGTTTTATAATAAAGGAAAGGCAGCCGAGCTCCTCCTGCTGGTTCTAATTAACAGAACAGAGATAAGAGGCACCGCCTTTCTTTCAGCCCACTGGCTAAATTGTAAAAAGCTTCTGGGCAGCAATAAATTTGCTCAATTGAAGTCATTTGGGAAAGAAAAGGAACCTTACACAGAGAAAAGGACAGTCTTCGCCTGCCGTTTAGCTCTAATCTGTTTCATACTGTATATCCACTCCATGAAATCAGTGTTCACAATCACTTCAGTGGCCAAAATGTAGAAACTTTCTCAAAACGATAATGGAATGTCATTCCAGTGAAAAGTTACTGCTGCAAATCTCACAAAGTAACATTTTCTCTCTGGGTAGAAGATATGGCAGGACTATTGTTCATTTATCAGACTACCACAGGCCTCTATCTCACCACTAAGTAAAGAAGAACCAGGCTGTTGAAACATATGTAATTCTTTCAGTATCCTATCTAAGCTGCTAGACAGGGCTGCATTATCTTTCCCCTGGAAATACTGGATTGTTGTATGTTCTTGCCAAGGTGAAGAATGAGATGGAGAGAATCTGTTGCTCCTGCCGTGTATTTCTGACTCAACCAGACCTTGACATTTTTGGGTTGGTTTGGAGATTTTTCCAAGTAGAGGTCTGTAAGGTAAAATATTTTGGCCTATCTGTAAATAAGTATCTGCACTATGTATTTAAAAATACTTGTTATTTTGCATTTTACTGCCGCTATACTTTAAACTTGCCTTAGTATGAATATTATTGCCATTTGTCACAAATTGCTTGTGATGTTTCTCATTAGTAAGTGGATAAAATGCTAAATGAAAGGACATGTAAAATGTGAAGCTGCAAAAAATTGATGGAGAGAATGTCCTCTAACAAACAAATGTAGAAAAATATGGACAGTTCAATCCTGTGATTTGGCTGTAGCAAATTGTCTAACCTAAATAGTACAACACTTGAAAATACAGGTTCTGTATTGGCATCTTTGTGCTATGGCCAATAAATTTGGCAACTATAGTGATATGGCCAATGCTTACTTATTATGTACACTTGTAAGACTTCTACTACCTGTGTGAAATCTGACTAGTTTTCATATGTGCACACCATTGTCATATTACGAGAAAGAGCAAAAGCATGCAAAAGAGCAAAAAACAATAAATAATAAACATCAAACTACTCTGCACATCTACCCAAGCAAAATCTCATCTATGTTTTCATCTTGTTTTCATCTTTCTCACCATTCTTTGTGAATCAGTATAAAAAATCTTCAAGCTCCTCTTCCTTGTTAAACTCGAGTTTCTGTATGAGAATGAATTCTGGGTTTGTAGCTTCAGTCAGGGTGGTTTTGTTTGGCATGTGCTCAGACAAGGCTCAAAGAAAAGACACTGCGAGTCTGAGAGTGATGTGCTTCAGTCTTGTAGAGGGCATTAGGCTTTAGTGTCAACTTCTCAGCCTGAAACTTCAACTCAGATTTACATGAAATAAATCTCTGCTATTGCTCAACACTCCCTAAATCCCTATCCTAATCCCTATTAATTAAAATTCATTTAATTCATTTATTTCAGTAATTCAACTCAAATTGTGAAACTTGTGTATTAAATAAATTCATTGCACACAGACTGAATTAGTTTAAGTCTTTGGTTCTTTTAATTGTGATGATTTTGGCTCACATTCAACAAAAACCCACCAATTCAATATCTCAACAAATTAGAATATGGTGTCATGCCAATCAGCTAATCAACTCAAAACAATTCCTGAGCCTTCAAAATGCTCTCTCAGTTTGGTTCACTACAATACATTAATCTCAATAAATTAGAATACTTCATAATTTGAATAATTTTTAGTGAATTGTTGGCCTTCTGGAAAGTATGTTCATTTACTGTACTACATGTACTCAATACTTGGTAGGGGTACCTTTTGCTTTAACTACTGCCTCAATTCGGCGTGACATGGAGGTGATCAGTTTGTGGCACTGCTGAGGTGGTATGCAAGCCCAGGTTCCCTGTCAAGGGAACTTCGAACTGCGTCCTCTGAGGGGACACTATGGGGAACACCTCGTCGTGACCCGTGTCTGAAGCATACTTTGAAAAACGCCAACGTGTTGGCCGGCGTCAGCCTCTGACGTCACTACCAGCGCGACTATAAATACGCGCCCGTAGGACCCGTCACTTATCTTCTTCATCTTCATTGACTGTTTTGTTTGAAGCGTGCATCTAAGAAACTACCAAAACGGTAAGAGCGATCTATTATTGTTATCATGGCATCAACTAGCAAGGCGTTTAAACAGTGTGTGCATCCGTGTCAGCGTTATTTGACACCTGATGACACACACACTCTTTGCGTCTCTTGTTTGGGCGAAGAGCACGCACGCGATGTCCTTGAGGGGGCAATTTGCGTGCACTGCGAGCGTTTTTCTGTGAAAAAGCTCCGCTCTCGTTTGTCTCTCTTTTCGAGGAAAGAGAGACAGCCATCTGGATCCCGCGGCTCAGGACCCGCCGTTGCCGAGGCACGGAGGAGAATTAGCTCGTGGGGATCACAGGTGGATCTCACTGAGGAGTGTAGAGAGGGACTTTTCCTTTCACACTCTCCGGCGGCAAACGAGAGTGAACTTCGGGAGGAAGATGCATTGTCATTAACCCATTCTGACACTGAAGTTAGTGCTCTGCTGGGTCTACCCAGAAAGAGCAGGAGATGTCTGAGAGTGGCGAAGAAGCTGAGGCTGAGCCTTCTCAATCCTCCTGCCCTGCATATGAGGAGCTGTTAGAGGTTATGGATCGCGCCACGGCAAAATTAGACTTGCCATGGAAGCGTGCCAGAAAGGTAATGTCACGAGGTCGCCTCGATGAGCGTTATTTGTCTGACCATAGCCCTCCAGCCCAGGTGAGCCTTCCATTCTTGCCTGACTTGCATGCAGAAGTCGAAAAGGAATGGAAGAGGCCGTTTTCCTCTCGCATCCATCGGTTTCAGCATACGAGTTATGCTAATATCGAGGGCATGCACGAAAACGGCTATGAGAGGATGCCCCCTGTAGAAGAGACGCTGGCTAGCTATCTCTCTGTGGGGAAAACGTCCTCTCTTAAATCTCCCTCTTTGCCATCTAAGCCCCTCCAGGATACATCCCGCTTAAATGGCAAATCATACGCGGCAGCAGGTCAGGCTGTGGCTTCATTGCACACGATGGCAGTGCTTCAGGCTTACCAGGCTGACCTGCTGAAGGACCTGGATACAGGCGAGGGCCTTTCACCTGACCAGGTAGCCGAGCTGCGCCGCACCACAGACCTCTCTCTCCGGGCTACCAAGCAGACCGCCTCCGCCATGGGCAGGTCTATGGCGGCCATGGTGGTAACGGAGAGACATCTGTGGGTGAACCTGGCAGACATCGGGAGGGAAGAAAGAGGGTTTCTTCTCGATGCTCCGGTCTCGCCTTCTGAGCTTTTCGGTACCTCCGTCGAGATGGTGGTCGAAAAGTTCAGGGAGGCAAGGGCGTGCTCAGCTGCCTTTAAATCATTCTTTCCACGAAGGTCCAGGTCCGAGCCCGAACAACAAAGGGGTCCTGGCCCATCTCGATCTGAGGATCATAGACGGGCGCAGAAAGCTAGTGTCGTGGCTCGTGCTCCTCCCCCGCCTAAGGGCAGGGGCAAGAGGAACCGCGGGTCACGGAAAGGTAAGCAGGGTCTGAGGGATGTGATTCAGACGAGGCAGCATCCTCGCCCGGATCAGAGCGATACCTAGTAGCTCCGGATGTTTTTAACCTCTGTTTTAACTTCTGTTTTTATCCTCCCCTGCCTAATTCCCCTGTAGCCACCAGCTCTCACAGGCTTTTGGTAGGCGGCCGCGCCGCGTGGGTTCCGCCCCCCCCGGGGCACGACACCCGCGCGTGGGAAGCAAGCGCTCTGCGGTTGTCCATCCCACACCCCCTCCCGAGGAGCCTGGCTGATCATCAGAATTGGCACAGCACTGCAGGGAATTTCATGGATGTCCAGCCAGGTCACCCTGAGAGGCCGCCTGGCCGCTTGGCGCATCCGGGGAGGTGGTAGTTACGGAGTCCTCTGTATGTACTGCTTCAGGTGATGCTCCCCTCGCTTCAGGGTTGGAGCTCACCTCTCCCGTGCGATCCAGCACCTCTGCGATGCTTAGGAACCTTTTTGTACACACGCTACGCCTGTGTACTTTCTCAAAACCACATGGTGGTCAGTGTGCACGTGAACACTCTGCGCACTTTCTGAAATCCACGTAAGTGGTAAGTGTGCATGCAAGATTTTGCGCACTTTCCGAAATCCTGTACGGTAGGGGTTACGCGCTCCGCTTCGTTACCTTTCTTAAGATGATTAGCCCTGGGTTCCATGGGCTTCATTCAACCAGTGTGTATTTGTTATACACCTCAAGCATCGCTTCCCTCAACATGCTGGGTGGACTCCCACATATTGTGGTTATCAGGTAGTAGGCTTCATCAGGCCTCTCTGATGGTGAGCTCACACATTCTGTGGTTGTCAGGTAGTAGGCCTCACCAGGCCTCCCTGGAGATTTAGCTCCCACATACTGTGCGTTTCCACTAAAAAGCGAGCTCCCACGGTTTGTGTTTGTCAGGTAGTAGGCCTCACCAGGCCTCCCTGGAGTCGAGTTCCATATTACTTTCAGTTTCCACTTGAGGTGGTTATCTGGTAACAGGAAGTAGGCCTCTCTAGGCCTCCATGTAGGTGAACTCCCACATATTGTGGTTATCAGGTAGTAGGCTTCACAGGTCTCTCTGAATGTGAGCTCCCACATACTGTGGTTGTCAGGTAACCTTTCAGTACACACACTAAGCCTGTGTACTTTCTCAAAACCACATTGTGGTCAGTGTGCACGTTAACACTTTGCGCACTGTCTGAAATCCATGTAAAGTGGTAAGTGTGCACGCAAGATTCTGCGCACTTTCTGAGTGCTTCGTTCCCTTTCTTAAGATGATTAGCCCCAGGGTTCCTTGGGCTTCATTCAACCGGTGTGTATTTGTTATACACCTCAAGCATCGCCCCTCAACATGGGGGGCTGTGTGGGGCTCTCATGGGAGACTGATTCTCGGTTCTTTCAGAGTGCTCCAGTACTACATACTGTTTTGAGACGCACTGTGAGAGCAGACAGGGGCTGAGGCTCGGGGAATGGCACCTTCGCACCAAGGTGCTGAAGCAGAGTTGGAGAGGTTGGCCAGACTTGGGTGGATCAGTTTTGCGGCTCGAGAGAGCATCGCACTATCCCCTCTGGCTTCCTCTGACTCATCCAGCTCCATTGGGGGCTGGACGCCATGGTACAGGCGTGGCCGAGGCTTCATCTGTATGTTCAGTCCTCCAATTGCTCTGCTCCTGGGCCATTCCATCTATGAGCTGCTCTATCAGAGTGCCACGAGAGCCCCTCCTTTGTGACAGGCAAGACTTGGTAATAGACAGTGCTAGGTTCTTAGCCGTATCCATTTAAAGGAATCTTTCGTGATTCCAAGCCTTCAGCTCTACCCCGGGCCGAGGCCCTACAGGTAAGTTGGGTATGTAGTTTAGGCCTTTGGCCATAAGGGATAATGTCATGGACAGCCGTCGAACCGTCCCAGGGGCGACTCCCGGTGAAATGGTAGAGTTGGTACTTAGTTTTTGCCATGATTCTGGCCTGCACTCCCCTCAGCATGGCGGCGTGGGTATACTGTTCCCCATAGTGTCCCCTCAGAGGACGCAGTTCGAAGTTCCCTTGACAGGGAACGTCTCAGGTTTCGAATGTAACCATGGTTCCCTGAGAGGGAACGAGACACTGCGTCATCTAGCTCCCTGCCATGCTTCGGACGCAAGCTTCACGAAGAAGATAAGTGACAGGTCCTACGGGCGCGTATTTATAGTCGCGCTGGTAGTGACGTCAGAGTCTGTCACCGGCCAACACGTTGGCGTTTTTCAAAGTATGCTTCAGACACGGGTCACGACGAGGTGTTCCCCATAGTGTCCCTTCAGAGGACGCAGTGTCTCGTTCCCTCTAAGGGAACCATGGTTACATTCGTAACCAGAGACGTTTCTTTGACAGTGGCCTTCAGCTCATCTGCATTTTTTTGGTGTCTTGTTTCTCATTTTCCTCTTGAGAATACTCCATAGATTCTCTGTGGGGTTCAGGTCTGGTGAGTTTGCTGGCCAGTCAAGCACACCAACACCACAGTCATTTAACCAACTTTTGGTGCTTTTGGCAGTGTGGGCAGGTGCCAAATCCTGCTGGAAAATGAAATCAGGATTTTCAAAAAGCTGGTCAGATTTCTTGGTAAACGGGTGCAGTGACTTTGGTTTTCAAAAAACACAATGGACCAATACCAGCAGATGAAATTGAACCCCAAATCATCACAGACTGTGGAAACTTAACACTGGACTTCAAGCAACTTGGGCTATGAGCTTCTCCACCCTTCCTCCAGACTCTAGGACCTTGGTTTCCAAATTAAATACAAAATTGTTCTCTTCTGAAAAGAGGACTTTGGACCACTGGGCAACAGTCCAGTTCTTCTTCTCCTTAGACCAGGTAAGATGCCTCTGACATTGTCTGTGGTTCAGCAAATTCCTTGACACGTCTGTGCGTGGTGGCTCTTGATGCCTTGACCCCAGCCTCAGTCCATTCCTTGTGAAGTTCACTCAAATTCTTGAATCGATTTTGCTTGACAATCTTCATAAGGCTGCGGTTCTCTCAGTTGGTTGTGCATCTTTTTCTTCCACACTTTTTTCTTCCACTCAACTTTCTGTTAACATGCTTGGATACAGCACTCTGTGAACAGCCAGCTTCTTTGGCAATTAATGTTTGTGGCTTACCCTCCTTGTGAAGGGTGTCAATAATTGTCTTATGGACAACTGTCAGATCAGCAGTCTTCCCCATGATTGTGTAGCCTATTGAACCAAACTGAGAGACCATTTTGAAGGCTCAGGAAACCTTTGCAGGTGTTTTGAGTTGATTAGCTGATTGGCATGTCACCATATTCTAATTTGTTGAGATATTGAATTGGTGGGTTTTTGTTAAATTTCAGCCAAAATCATCACAATTAAAAGAACCAAAGACATAAACTACTTCAGTCTGTGTGCATTGAATTTATTTAATACACAAGTTTCACAATTTGAGTTAAAATTACTGAAATAAATGAATTAAATGAATTTTAATTAATTTGATAAAATTAATTTGCTGTTTCAAAATGATAAATCCTCTGATCTCTAAAGTCATTTCTGTGCAATTTCATGATAATTTTCAAGCCATACAGTTAGGTCCATATATATTTGGACACAGGAACATTTTATTTTTATTTTATTTTAGCTGTTGACCAAAATCTTTTATAACAGTTATATAATGAATATGGGCTTAAAGTGCACAATCTGAGCTTTAGTTTGAGGGTATTCTCATTACAATTGGACGAAAGGTTAAGGAATTACAGCTCTAATATTTACCTCCCCTTTTTTTCAAGGGACAATAAGTAATTGGACAATTGACTCAAAAGCCATTTCTTGGACAGATGTGGGCTCCAAAGTGTTCATTATTTCTACATCAATTAAGCAGATAAAAGGTCTGGAGTTAATTATAAGTGTGCCATTCACATTTGGAAGCTGTTGCTGTGAACCCACATCATGCAATCAAAGGAGTGCTCCATACAAGTGGAAAAGACAATTGTTAGGCTTCAAAAACAAAACAAATCCATCAGAGAGAGAGCAGGAACATTAGGAGTGGCCAAATCAACAGTTTCAGTAAATCAACAGAAAAAAAAGAACCCACAGGTGAACTCAGCAACGGAAAAAGGCCTGGATGTCCATGGAGGACAACAGTGGTGGATAATCTGAGAATCCTCTCCATGGTAAAGAAAAACCCTTTCACAACATCCAGCCAAGAGAAGAACACACTCCAGGAGGTAGACGATCAAGAGAAGATTCATGAGAGCAAATACAGAGGGTTCACCACAAGGTGCAAACAAGGCCTGATTAGACAAACATCTAAAAAAGCCAGACCAATTCTGGAAAAGCATTCTTTGGATGGCTGAAATTAAGATCAATTTGTACCAGAATGACAGGAAGAAAAAAGTATGGAGAAGGCTTGGAACAGCTCATGATTCACAGCATTCAACATCATTTGTGAAACATGGTGGAGCAGTGTGACGGCATGAGCATGCATTTATTGATGATGTCAGAAGACAGAAGCATCCGGATGAATTCTGAAGTGCACAGGGATATACTCTCTGCCCAGATTCAGTCAAATGCAGCAAAGTTGATTGGATGGTGCTTCATACAGATAAATGACCCAAACATACTTCAAAAACATCCTTGAACTTTTTGAAGGTAAAAAAAGTGGATTATTCTGCAATGGCCAGGTTAATCTCCTGATTTCAATTCATTTCACTTGCTGAAGACAAAACTAAAGGCAGAAAGACCCACATACAAACAACAACTAAAGTCAGCTGCAGTAAAGGCCTGGCAAAGCATCACAAAGGAGTAATCCCAATCTCTGGTGATTTCCATGAGTTCCAGACTTAAGACAGTCATTGCCTGCAAAGGATTCTCAACAAAATATTAAAATATTAAAATTGTAAATTTTATTTATGATTATATATTTGTCGAAATACATTTGAGCCCCTAAAAATTGAGTTTCTTTGTATAAAAATGGTTGTAATTCCAAAGCTTTTTATGTTTTATATTTTTTCAACCCTTTGAATTAAAGCCTAAAGTCTGCACTTCAATTTCATCTTGATTGTTTCATTTTAATTCTATTCTGGTGGCATACAGAGCCTAAATTATGAAAATTCTGGACAACGATTGATCTTAGCGCCTAAGAGCATTTTCTACGAGTAATTTTACTATCGTTCGTTATTGTTTCACAATATAGTGTTTCCCAAAAATGCACTAATGACAATCGCATGTATCTGTGCTTTAAGTGCTACTTAGAGGAGTAGCTATCCGTTTGTCAAGTGCTGAAATGTCACCTTATAGAATGGCTCGTAATTGTAGTACATGATCGTTTATTTGGGGAAGTCATGGCCTAATGGTTAGAGGGTCGGACTCCCAATCGAAAGGTTGTGAGTTCGAGTCCCGGGCCGGCATGTACAGTTCTCTCTCCACCCTCAATACCACGACTTAGGTGCCCTTGAGCAAGGCATCAAACCCCCAACTGCTCCCCGGGCGCCGCAGCATAAATGGCTGCCCACTGCTCTGGGCGTGTGCTCACAGTGTGTGTGTGTGTGTTCACTGCTCTGTGTGTGTGCATTTCGGATGGGTTAAATGCAGAGCACAAATTCTGAGTATGGGTCACCATACTTGGCTGAATATCACTTCACTTTCTTTATTGACGTTAACCTAATGCTGCGTTCCAGACAGACAACTTGGATATAATAACTATAATACAATACAATATTATATTATATTATAGTGTATAATATAATACTTTACATAATAATATATAATATACTTTATATACAGTATGGAGAGAGAGATGTTATTTCCGGGTCCAATACATAGTTGGTTTTCATGCACTTCAGCAAGTCATTGACAGATTATTTTTCTCCCAGTCTTTGAAGCATTTCCTACATTACTACTTCTTAGGCTTACAAAGTTTTTGGCCTGACCAGTGTAGAGTGTAACTAATTACTTAGTTATTTGTTACTGTAATTTAATTACTTTTCCCTTGTAAAAGTATTTCTATTATTTAATTACAGTTACTTCTTATGTAATTGAACTTAATACTGTGTATAGACTCGGTTAAACGGTTATACACAATACAATAGTAGATTTAACATCAGAATTTCAAGTCTAACCTTAATATGCATGCTTTTTATGTACCTTCTAACTTTAATAGTTTGAGTAAATAAGAATATTGGTAACACTTTAGTGTCCAATTCTCACTGTTAACTGGTTGGTTATTAGCATGAATATTACTGGTATAATGGCTGTTTATTATAACTTAAAAAGCACATATTAATTTCTTATTCTGCAAAACCTTATTCTAAATCCTTAAACCTACCCAATTCTTAAACATAATAAATATTTTACTAAGTATTAATAAGCAGTAATTAGAAGTATTAAAAACAAAAGACATAGTTAATAGTTAAAGGTGAGAACTGGAACCTTTTCATGTCTTTCCTTCATTAACTTGTTGAGGTTGATTAGTAATAAGTAATTAAATACTTTTCGGAGAGAGTAATTTGTACAGTAATCTAATTACACTATTGAAGATGTAATCAGTAACTAGTAATTAATGACTGTTTTAGAGTAACTTAACCAACACTGATCCTGACTTTAGATGCAAGGCATGTACAGGTAAGTGGCCATGGAGCCACTTACATGCTCCTGGCCTTATTGTGCACAATTATTACAGACATCCCCAACAGCAATTTCAAAGTCCTTCTGTTTCATATCTTTACTTTCATTAATTGTTGATTGTAAATTTGTTCTACCGACTCTTTAATGTTGTCCAGATGGCCATCAATTAGATTTGAGTCCTTGTAAATTCCCTCATTTCTGTGCGAAGCCATGGGGGTGGATCAAATAATGGTGGGTTTGTGTTTCCTGTTGTGTTCCCTGTTTTTCATCTTTCATGTTTTTATCTTCCTTGAAGCTGGCATTAAATAAAGCTGGCTGCAAGCCTTACAATAAGAAAGAAGCTTAGGTTATATATTGATGGTTTATTTTTATATGTGGCTATTGTGGGAACAAAGCCTAATATTTCCTTAATAATTTATATATATTTACATGCAATGTTTTATGCATTTGGCAAGTGTCTTTATCAACTTCAATTTCTGTTTAGAGAGATGAAAATCTTTACCTGCGTTTCAAACATCCTCTGAAAAAATGTAAAAAAAATTTGTAGCTTTAAATTTCTTTATTCAAATAGCTGATAATTTACTGTAGAGCATTTTGTGGTGAAATCAGCTATATGCTGACACACACACACACATATATATATATACATGTGTGTGTGTGTGTGTGTGTGTGTGTGTGTGTGTGTGTGTGTGTGTGTGTGTGTGTGTGTGTGTGATTAGATGTGTAGCCTTTGACATAATCAAAATGATATGGGGAGCATTTTTTCCTTCCTTAAGGTGAATAGCCCTATTTATTTTTGCTGCTTCTCTATGTACAGTTATATGGTTAGTTGCATTTTATTTTTGCATTTAGCATTGTTTTTCCCTGGTGTTTGATCAGAACCCATCTGTGCTTGAGTTAACTGAAATTTCATCATATTATATTCATTTCTGGCAATAAATCCGTTGCAGTGTTCCATTATAAAATGAGTTAAAAAAACAAGACCATAGTTTTGAATCGGAAAATTAAGACTACGGTAATTATCTCTTGGTTAACTGCTAGTTAAAACTAAAATAGTTCATAAGTGAATAATAGCGGCTGTGCAAATGTGGCACAAATGGTGCAGGATGAGTGTAACTTTTGGAAGATAGTTTAAATCCCATACCTTGTGCATTTCATATAGTAATAGTAATACATATTTGGCTTGCCATTATAGTGGAAGAGAGTGGACATTTTATTGCGTGGAATTTTAATTACCATATATTTTTGTTACAGTCCCTCTGGCATTATCAGTTTCACAATGACATCTAGATAAAGCACAGTCTGTTTCCGGCTTCCAGTGGAACACACTCTGATTGGCTCCTTTTATCACAGTTATCACGATTATATCATAACCTACGCCAATCTATTACATTATCTCTGCCTAAACATATTTCTATCAGTGCAAGTCAGTCCTGAAGGTCACTTCCTGTAGTTCTCATGCCCTGCTGTTTGGCCTCCCGGCTGATGGCTAGACTCCTGTAATCCTGTGTTTCTCCCTGTGGGATTACAGCCTTATTGAAATCCCTATCAGATTTCTGCCTTTTATCAATCCTTTTCTATTCCTTCTGCAGAAATGCTCTGTGCATCTCAATGATATATCAGCATTGTATTCAACTTGTCTGTTTTTCCATAATCCATTCTCCCCAGGCAAAGGTCAGGGTGCGTTCAGTTGTGTCGGCCTGGCAGCGCCAAGAAATGCTAAACAGATGAGCACAGGGAGGGGCAGAGTTTCATTCCTCGACGACATCTTCCAGCAATTGCTAAAAGTTTGTGAGGCATCCTTGGAGTGCTTTCACATTAGTAATTTTATTAAAATTACACAAACACACACACACACACACATGCATATATATATATATATATATATATATATATATATATATATACACACACATATATTTCCACACAAATGTTATTGCTACAGTATTGAATTATGCAAGTTTTCATTTTTAGCTGAAATAATAAAATAGCCTAAATATTGCTAGATTCTGGCGGGGCTGTTCTGTTCTACCCCAGTAATAAAAAATAAAAAAGAATAAGAAAGAGTAACTTCACTCAGCATATTGGAATGGCTGTAAGAATCCTTCTCAAAAGAAAGGATCCTTCTAAAGCGGCTCGTGTCTCTGCCAAAGCTAGTGTAATTGGTCTTTATTTCACGAGGGCAGAATGAGGAATAAACCTGTGTCTCTCTGCCAACAGCATTCTGACAGCTGGGAGGATAATTAACATTTTTCAGCAGTCATTATCCAACCTTAATGTGTGGTTTCACATTATTACAAGAAGCATTTGGCATATTTGTTTAGTTTTTACAATTAATACTATAATATACAGTAGGGCTGTGTATTGCCAAGAATCTTGCGATACGATGTGTATCACGATACCGGGGTTGCGATACGATATGTTGCGATGCACTGCGATACTGTCAGCAAGGCGATATATTGGGATGTTTCTTATTTAAGGAATATTATATAGGCAATTGTAAGAAAAGATGTCATTAAGAACACACCACAATATGCAAACCTTAGCAATAAACAAATAAATAAAAATTAACCAGAACACAGTGGGATCTGCATTTGCTATAATCAGTCCCTGTAACATTCAATGTTATTGAACCACTTTTTGTGCAGTACGAGTAAAGGGGGGTAAATTAAAGTGCTTACAGGATCCTTTAGTTAAATGTATAATACATATAAAATGTATTTCATAAAAAGATCATATATATTCTTAGACCCTGCTTTAAAGGTTTACAGTTTAAGTTTATATTGTGACATACAATGTCATAACATTTTGATCTGAACAAAAGAATTACATCTCCTTAACATCAATGAAAAATAATGTGCTTATAGGATTCCTAAAGAAAACAAAACAATTGTAAAACAATAAAATAAATACAGATGTTGAACCTTTCCACTTGTATTTCATAGGTTTTTCAGTTTGTATTTATGTTCTTCATTCACCGAAGCAGAGACGCAAGTTTAATGCATTAAAAATATTTAACGCAATTAACGCAGGGGCGGGGCTAGGGTTTGCCTCGCCACTCCCCTCACAACTGCAGTTTTTGTCACTTTTCTTTTGACAAGAAGTGCATTTATTCAGTTGCAGAATGTCTTTATGATCACATCTAAACAGAAATATTTCCGACACGCGCTCCAACTTCACTTAAGCGCCAGGAGTCAAATGAGTGCAGAAACGGTACTGTTTTCGAACCAAAGACTTAAAATACTTCAGTCTGTGTGCACAATTTGAGTTGAATTACTGAAATAAATGAACTTTTCCACAACATTCTAATTTATTGAGATGCACCTGTATGTCTGTGGCTTCACCCAACGGTTCTATCATGGAGCAACACCATTAGCAACATAAACAATCAATAATATAGCATCAAAACTTTTGTTATTTATTTAATGAAGTATGACCCCTGCTGGCATTATGTTGCATCTTTCATCTTTAATTTTGCCACAACATTGTGATGTCTATCAGCTAGGGCTGGACAATAATTCAATATCAATATGTATCGCGATATCATTTTTTTCAATAATGGTGATTTTTAAACACATTTTCGATATTTCGATATACATTACCAGTATTTCCCATACATTGATTTATTTGTGGAATTTTACTTCGTTGAATAAACATGAGCACTGCACTTTTCAAAATCAAAACACATAACGGGTGTTTTATATGAATGTATATCTGACGGGAACCGACTGTCTTCAGAAAAGTTTTGATTTTATCTGATAGAGAAGTGTTCATAAGCGGAGCTGCTTTGATTACAGCCGTTACTAGAGAAACCGCTCTCACAGTGCCTCCTGCTGGCAGACAATCACTTTGCATTTAAGTCCGTATCTTTCGTTCGTTATCTGGCTCGGCTCGGTCTTCAGTTCTCTCTTCACAGCAGTTCAGTCAGTGTACTGTTTGAGTAAATGAATTACTCCGGGATATTGGTTTGTTTGAACTCAGAGGGAGTGTCAGCCACATTAAAAAAGTTAACAGCTTAAGTCATTTGTGGATTAATGCGTATTGGAGGCGTGAACCGTTTAAAACGATTCAGTTCGATTTGGTGAACTGGTTCAAGAAGATCCGGTTACATCGAATGATTAATTCGCGAACTGGATATCACAAACTCTTTTGTTTTGAACTCTCTCACAACAGACACGGAAGAGAAGACAATGCTGAATAAAGTCATAGTTTTTGCTATTTTTGGACCAAAATATATTTTTTCGATGCTTCAAAAAATGCTAACTGACCCTCTGATGTCACATGGACTACTTTGAAGATGTTTTTCTTACCTTTCTGGACATGGACAGTAGACGGTACACACAGTTTCAATGGAGGGACTGAGAGCTCTCGGACTAAATCTAAAATATCTTAAACTGTGTTCCAAAGAAAAACGGAGGTCTTACGGGTTTGGAACGACATGAGGGTGAGTTATTAATGACATAATTTTCATTTTTCTGTGAACTAACCCTTTAATGATCTCAGTCCAAGATGCCCCGAATGACACAATTGTATGTTATGGGACAGTATTTTAGTATATACCTCCTCTTCCATGATTTATCAGTCTTACTTCCATATGTCACAGCTCATGGCCTGGTTTGGAGATGTTTTACGATGCAACGTTTTTCCGCCTGTAGAGCCAGTACAGTTATTACCTCCGCTTATTTATGTTTTCTTATGCATTTCATTAACCCCCCTGACAGTTTGATATAGACTGTATTTACTCAAAAGAGAGAAGCTATTACTGTTTTCCTTCGGGCCGCTCATGTGTGAGGCACACCAGTAAGAGCTAATCTGTGGATCTACATGTGTAATTGTTTTTCAAGTGAGATGGGAAGTCTGTGTGTGTGATCTGAAGCCATTCATTAGCCCGGCTAGCTCGTTTGCTGCAGGCCCTGATGGTTATTGCTGTTGTAGAGATTATGAAGCAACAGGAGCAAGTAAGATGAACAGACTGTTAAAATGCCTCCATCTCACCACATGTGCCGTAATGATCAGCTCACCATATGTTATTCAATAGTAGGATATTAGTTTTAAAAAAAAACACCCAGTCACACATAATGACTTTACAATGGACCATTCAAGCTAAAATGCCCAAAAATGGAAGATGTTCCGGAACATTCCAGGCCTCTAGACAGTGCTCATGCTAATTCAGAAAGGCAGGGGAGTGTAGAGGGAACATCTGTTGGGTTTAATAAGGTCACGCTGCGCTATCTACAGTTGCATCTGAGGCCCCTTGACCTCAGCAAATGGATATGCTGCTGCTTCAGATATGCAGCTACGCAATTTACAGCATGAAGGTTGCATGTGGTCCTCTGACGGTCAATTATGGTGTAAATTGTTGTTGTTTTTTCAACCCAGTCAGTGGGTATGCTCAACAAGCTAAGGTTTATAACATGTGTTTTTAACCTATCATTTTATTGTTTCTGAAGAAAATGTGGTTGCTACATAGTTTTGGGTGGTTGATAGACTCTAATAAACCCAAGACAAAAGAGACTGTCTTACTGTCTTATCTAGACGTTTCTATGATATTCTGGTCTTTAGGTTTGGGCCCTTGTAAAGGATTTTGTCATTAGCTTTATATGTTCTCTACTAACTTTACTGTATTAAAGTACACTAAGAAACATTTGGTGTGTATATATATATATATATAAAATAGCATAATAAAGCGAATAAAAAGTTTTATTGAGAAAATTATTATTAAAGAACCTTAGCATTGTTATGTAAGCTTTTATAATAAGACTTATATACATCACATATATGAGACATTCTCCTCATTCTACCCTCATTTTTTTCTAGTCTGATGACTTTTCTTGTTAGATCTGGCAACAAGTGCACCTTTAAAAATGTTAGATCTTTACGTTACTTTTCCCACCTCACCTGAATATGCAGAGACACCTGCAAGTAATCAATTTATATGATGATTGTGAGAAGTATAAAAAAGATTTCACAAATTCTCATTACATTTCCCTTTTCTGTTGCAAATGTACACACCTTTAAAGGAATATATGTTCTGTCTGCATTTAAGTTAAAATGTTGATTACTCCAAAATATAAAAAAAGGATATCAAATGTAAATCATTGATTTTTATAAAAGAAGTTCTTCTCCCTCATCTGTTAAAAGTTTATATTTTTTGAGTTGTAAATCAAACTTTTTAGATTTAGGCATTACTTTAGCATAAAGTTTTTAAATTTGATGTAATTTTACTCAGAAAAGTTTAATAACACATTGTTAATGTATTTTTGTTATAATATTGTACAAGTGAGTATTTGGAAAAATTGAAAAATTCATTAAAATAAATTTTTTTAAGGAAAGAAGGGATCTGTTAAAATTAAATTTTATGTTAATTAACCTTATGCCTTAAATGCTGTCGGTTTAGCTTGTACCAAACCCAGAATATTCCTGTAAGATGCTATTCGAACTATTTTTATTTTCATCAGTGTGAAAAACATAGTGTATAAATTTCGGTTTTACCATGGTGTGCAGTTGATTTTACGCTGCCGTAGTCAATGTCCCAGAGGTCTGTTGGTCAGGGATCTGTGTCCAGCCAGTGGTCAGATGTCCCGTTCCCAGAGGGTCTCCTTCAATGATCTGTGTCCAGAAAAGCGACTGATGGAGTCTTTGTTTTCAGCTACGCCTGCATATCTACATTTAATCACCAATTAGTAGCTCTTCTGCATCACATTAAGAGACTTGCTGAAGCATGCAGTTACAGCTTGCTCTTGATTCTCTGCAAAAATTTATTTCATCATTATGAGCTAATACAGAGATAACAGACAAGAGATTAGATGTAGTTAGTCGAGTTAGTTGTGTTGGTCATTTGCAAAGCTTAATTTTTATTTCAAAATTAGCTACATTTTCTCTTTTGCAGGCAGAGAAAATAAAAGCTATCTCAAAGAACTCTGAAGCCTGGACAGCAAAGGACTTCTTAGGGGGAATTAAGACATTAACTTCAGGACTTGCCTTAATCTGTTCAGTGTAAACCACTTTAATGTCTTCTGAACATATCTCTTATGTGTGTAATCACCACTGAGGCCTTGATATTGCACTAAAATGTAGTCAGTTACCATTTATGGACCACATTTCCATGTTTCTGAGCCGAGCACAAGTGCTTTGGTGTTTTTAACTGAGAAAACCTCTATCTGAGAACACATTCATGACATCCTCTCACAGACTCCTTAAATCTGTGGTTTAGACGGAATGCAGTACGGCTGGTGTTTTGAATTAAAACAGATATACTGAATGAATCTATTTTTCTGGGTTGATGAAAAATAATCATGTGTCCTTTTAGTGTACTTCTGAAGGAAGACTTATATTCACAATCCCAAATTGTAGGGAACATTATACAATTATATATATAGATATATATATCTTCACATTATTTTTTCCATACTATGGAAGTCAATGGTTACCGGCAATTGTTGGGTTACTCGCATTCTTTAAAAACAAATTCATATTTTGAAAAAACAAACAAACAAACAGAGTAAATGATGACAAAATTTACATTTTTGTGTGAACTGTACATTAAAATTTCTGAATTTACTCATTAGCTTACATTTACATAACATTAACTTAAGAAGCAAAATTGCATTAGAAAACAAGTGAAAGATAAAGTTTAAGTTTATATTTTATGCTGTTGGCATTTTTTTTTTCTTGTAAGCTTACATTTAGTTTGATTTAAAAAGCAAGTCCTGATGCAGTTTTTTGCTTATCAAGTAAACATCTTTTTTTAAAGATATTTTTGCAGTGTACGCATAACAAAACTAATGAAGAGAGAAGAAGCAATGGATATTTGGTGATTTATTGCAAATGCTAACACAAAAGAGCTAAGCATTTCATCAATTCAGTCTGTGGGACTTTGACATTGGCCTCTAGGGGTTTCTATTGGTTTATCAGCTATTTTTTCTTTATCTGTCCAGGACCAGCCTGCAAGTCAGCATCCCCTAAACTGGAGCGTGAGGAGCCCAAGTCCGAGAAACTGCTGGATAAGGCCAGTGAGAGCGGAGCCTCATTGAACGAGCTCTCCACATCCAGCTCCGAGACCCACTCAGAAGCCACGTCCCCCCAGGACAGGGGTCCCATCCTGGTGTCACGCGGTGAGGTTGTGGGGGGCTCGCTGGCTCCATGTGGCGCCCTGCACTCGGTATCTCGACCTCCGAGCACTTTTACTCTAGGCCGACCGCCCAAAAAAGGTTCCTCTGTACAGTGGATGGAGCTGCCGGATAAGAGGAGAAACAGCGAGCTGTTCCAGTCCCTCACCAGCGGGGTTGGTCCGAGGGAAGGTGTGGGAAGCGGTCTGACCCGGAGGAAGACTCTGGAGAGGCCCAGCGTGGAGGAGGAAATGAAACAGTGCATCCGAGAATTCCGAAAGATCAAGATCCCTCCGGCGTTCCCAGAACGCAAAAGGCAGTGGCAGTCAGAACTGCTTCAGAAATACGGGCTTTAAAGAAAACTCAGAATAGGCGGTTTAAACTATCCAATTGATTCACAATCTCGCACAATAGATTGCCCAATAGACTATAAAGTCCTCAAAGGTCTTGATTCACACTGAGAAACCAAACAATTGAGTATCAGAAAAGAGAAAGAAGGAACTTGAGCCATTAAAACATGTTCCACTTTGCTCCATTTTTGTTCAAAATTGACAGCACCATTCATATCTTTGAACTAGACTTTAAAACCTACCAAAAAGTGGTGATGGAGCACATTTCGATGAAAAGCCATTCCATCTAGACTTATCTAAATAAACCTTTCCATTGTTCAGAAGGTCTGCAAACAGGGCTCATAGTATAAACTACAGTACTGACAGACAGTGTTTACTGACAGACAGCATTGGCTATCTTTGGTAATGTAGACATATTGGGAAGTAAATTCTTGTTGTGTCCAAAAGAGAGATGTCACTGTGCATTAACTAGTTGTTCAGTTTGGTTCTATACAAATGATGCAGATTTAATGTAAATGTTGTTGTCTCTACCTACCTTTGTTTCAAAGATTAATTTAGGTCTGTCTTTTGTATACATGTATTAGGCCTACAAAACTATTTAATATGCCAATCAAATTGCTATATGCTGATTATTTCATCAAATTGCAATTAATCACATATACAGTGCATTCAGAAAGTATTCTTGCTATGTTGCAGACTGATACTACAAAGGTAAAAAAAAAAAATCACATTGATCTACACTCCGTACCTCATAATGACAAAGTACAAACAGAATTTTAGAAATGTCTATAAATGTATAAAAATAAAAAAAAATGAAATATCCCATTGACATAAGTATTCAGACTCAGTGAAGCACCTTTGACAGTGATTACAGCCTCGAGTCTTTTTGTGTATGACACAACAAGCTGTGCACACCTGGATTGGGGGATTTTCTGGACAGGTTGTATGGGGGCCATCGGTGAACAGCCATTTTCATGTCTCACCAGAGATAGGGTTCAAGTCAGGGCTCTGGCTCGGCCACTATAGGACATTCACAGAGTTGTCCCTGAGCCACTCCTGTGTTGCCTTTGCTATGTGCTTAGGGTCATTTTCATGTTGGAAAATGAACCTTTGCCCCAGTCTGTGGTTCTGAATGCTCTTGACTAGGTTTTCATTAAAGCTCTTAATATTTGGGTGCATTGAGCTTTTCTTCTACTCTGACGAGTCCCTCAGTCCCTACAACTGACAAACAGCCCCACAGTATGAGGATGCTACCAGCACAATTTACTTTTGGGATGGTACTCTGCAGGTGATGAGCAGAGCCTGGTTTCCTTCAAACATGATGCTTAAAATTGAGCTTCATCAGAGCAGAGTTTGAGGGTCCTTCAGGTGTTTTTTTGCAAACTGCATGCTGGCTTTTATGTGTTTTGCAATGAGGAGAGGGCTGCAGTGATGGTTGTCCTTCTGGAACTTTTTCCCATCTCCACACAGGATCTCTGGAGCTCAGTCAGAGTGACCATTGGGTTATTGGTCACCTTTCTTACTAAGGCCCTTCCCCATAAATTGCTCAGTTTGGCTGGGCGACCAGCTCTTGGAAGAGTCCCGTTTGTGCCAAACTTCTTCCATTTGAGAATTATGGAAGCCACTGTGCTCTTGGGAACCGTCAGTGCAGCAAAATGTTTTCGGATTTTTTCCTAGATCTACACTGTAAAAAATGACTGTAATTTTAATGGTAAAAAACTGTGAAAAATGCTATAGTACAGACCTGTTAAATGGTTAACAGTAATTTCCTTTAAAATTTAATAGGGGTGCACGATATATACTGGCCCATGATTAATGCACGTCAAGTCAGTAAAGCCGGTTATCTAGTCAGCGGTAAATACCATCAGGTGCGTGATTTCACATAGAGCAGCTGTTACTACATGGAGCCATGTTTGGATTTGGATTTGGATATATATCGTGCACCTCTAAAATTATAACATTCCCAGAATTCTCTGCATTCCATTTCAAATTTTGTTTGAGTTTTATGTTTGTTTGTTTTTTTTATAACTATGTTTCATCTTATTTTTTTCTTATCTGTTATGTTTATTAGGGTTGTATGTTACTTATAATGTTCCTAAATTAATGTTTATTACATATTTCAGTTTAACGAGTCTCACCATGATGGTGTTTAGTGCTTGTGTGAATGACTCTGTGCACCTTCTATGTATATTATTATTTAAAAGCAGCTTGTGATGGACTTTGGTTCATCACGTGACTTTCTCATTACCAACTGTTTTTGGTAGTTTTCAGTGTATTACAAAGTTACAAAACAGATTTCAGTACTTCAATAGGTAGGTATATTAACATTATATCAGTTAATGAAATTACGGTATTTAACTGTAAATTTAAGGTAAAACTGTAAAACCTAAAACATTGTTAACATATTTTCTATGGTAGAATTCTGGGAACCACAGCTGCTGTTTTTTTTTTTCGTACATTTTACAGATTTGTTTTTTCTACTATCCTGTCTCTGAGCTCTGCAGGCAGTTCCTTTGACCTAATGGCTTGGTATTTTCACTCTGATAGCATTGTTATTTTTTCACTTTGTCTACGGACTGATTAATGAGAATTATTTTTTTTATTATTTAAACAGTTGTAGTATCAGGCTGCAACATAACAAAATTGCAAAAAGTGAAGGGGGTCTGAATACTTTCTGAATGTACTGTATATCACCATTTATTAAAGAAAGCCCCCATTTTTTCAGTCAAGTCTGTCAATCAGTATGTATTCAATCAGTCTGTCCTAACAGACCTTTCTTAATTTTTAGTTTATGTAAACAAATTCCAGATGGGTGTCTTTGGATGTTGAATTATTTCTTATGTCATGTATGTTTTTTACAGCATGTGTCACATTCAAAACTGTTTTATGTGTCTAAAGACACTTTCTTGAACGTCTTGAACTAAAAAAAAAGTCATTTTTAAAGAGCGACTCTTTAGTCGTTCTGTGCTGCTTGCTCTTGGTTAAGTCTGGTGATTAAATGTGTTAATTTTTTAGAGAATGAATTACACTATGTTAAATTGACAGCCCTACTATATATACCTCTATACAATAGAAATATATAAAAAAAATATATAACTGTATATTTGCTGAGAATCATCAAACTAGAATTGGAAGGTATGATGAATGAGTTAACATGATCGAAAATCTTAACTGGAATATGAGGTTGTTGGAATTTTATATTAGCTAGGGTTAATGAGCACAGAAATATAATATAATGGATAAATTATCTTCTCATTCCATCCCTTTAATTGACCCAATTGTTGCATTTATATGATGGACTACTATGAACATCTGCACAGTGGATCTTCTCTGTGTGAGGTTTCTCTGACTGATGCCTAGAAATTGTCCATTGTCTGGGACGGTTTTGCTATGAGTTTTGTGCCATACATTTTCTAAATGTTTGTGCGTGTGTGTGTGTGTGTGTGTGCTTCTGTCCATATTTGTACACACACTTTTCTTTATGTACTTTTCTATAGTATCATTTGTGAAGGTAATTTTGATGTTGAATCACGAAAAAAAAAAAAAAAAATTGCTACAAATTGCTATTCATAAAAAACCTATTGTTGGTCCAGAGCTGATAATGGAGAAGACCAGGAGTTGACCTCCAATGATGAATGCCCATGTTGGTTCCTTTACAGTTTTTCTCAGTGCAAAACATAAATGTGAAATCATCTTTAAGAATTGATCGTCTTTACACAGATTTATCTATGTTTGAGCCTAGCGAGATTTATTTTTAAATGAAAATAGCCATGGCGTCAAGCCAGTAGCCTAATCCACGTGCTGAAAATGGTTCCAAGATATTGTTTATGGCAGAGCGTCATTCCAGACTCGTGGAATGATCTTTCCATCTGCCGTAGGCTGCGTATCAAATGTCAGTGAGCATTCACAGTGCATTTCCATCTCCATAAAGACTTGTATTTGAGATATATTAGATGATTGCCCTCTAATTGATGTGTGTGGTGTTCTGTGCACGTTTAAAGCACAAAATTCTGTTAATGCCGGTTTGAGACATGATATGGTCTCAATCCAGGACACAGGTTTGAAAAGCACAAGGCGCAGTTGACTCTTATCCTAGAAATATAATGTTTAATTGGTTTAAATCAGGACTTAGTGTTAGTCTACTGTGAAACCTGAATGCTCCAAAATTTGTGAAGACGTGTTATATCTGTTGATTTGCCTCAGTGTCCTGTAATAAAGGTGTCATGTTATGATGGGTAATTTAATGTGCAATTTCCTTATTTCATTTAGAGTGATTTTTTTTTTTTCCATGGTAATTTACTAAAATATTTACCATCTAGCACTTTTTTTCTCATTTGTTTATTTATTTTTGGTCAAGAAAAGGTCAATACCAGCCTTTTCCTGTTTTTTCCTGAGACAACAAAGCATGTGCCTGCTATTCTTCCAGATAGAACAGTGTTGCCATGTCCTCTTATTATATAATTGCATTTAATGGCCTTTTTTCCCAGAATTGTTACTCCTTTTGACTCGCTATAGCATAGTTCTTGGCAGATGTAAAACATCCCCCCTCTACATAATGTTACTCATTTCATCCTGTATTTCTGCCTTTTCCAGAGCCTCCCCACTTGAGTGGTGCATAAATGCATGCATTTTCCATTCCTGAAAGGGAATTATCTTATTGATTTAGATTTATATATATGTCCTCTTTCCATATTTAACCTCCAACAAGGCCTCACATCCTCTGGTGAGTTTTTTTTTTTTTTTTTTATCATTTTAAATCTTTATGCTTGCTTATATTTTCTGTCGGCTTTGTCACCCAAAGTGTATTGAAACTGTTTGAGATGTTTTCTCAATTATAACTTAAAATTAAATGCTATATATATCAATGCTTATATGACATATTGTTGACAGGAGGATGCATTAAAACAACCAGCAGTTTGGACAAGCTAGAAAGCAGCTGCCAATTTCCAAAACACCTTAAGCTGGTTTTGGTTGTATTTTAAAGCAGGGATTGCTTCAACAGAAACGTCATGGCATTTCCCCTGTCTCAGATAGCTGGTAAGTCCTCAATAGCATAATTATGCTGAGAAGAAGCAGCCAGTTTTATTATTCTTATAAGTGAAGACTTCATTTAGGCTGAGTCTTAACTTTGACATCCGAGGCTTCTCACTTCAGCTCGGCCTAATCATTTCAGACATCTGAAATGATGCTTGTCATGGAGGCGCTGATACTTTAGCCATGTAATCAGTCAGGCAGATCTGAAAATAGTTTATTCATACCTGTCAAAATGACGTCTGTCTTATATTTGGGATCCGGTAATCGGTGATTTAAAGTAAGTCATCGTCCTTGTCGTTCCCGAAGCTCTTTCCTGGAAGTGTTTCTGCAGTTTGGTTTGAGTTTCTGTCAAAAAAGCTACTAAATGCTATTTTGCCATGTATAAGTTATCCGTAAATTGGATGTTGATGTGAGGGTTTTTACAGGTTAGCTTGATCCGGATAGGCCTGCTAGTCTACACCATCCACACTCAAAATGCTTTTTTTCTTCTTCATTGATCCAATAAAAGAAATTCAAAAGTATCAGTTTCTAACTACGTATATAAATAGTAGAGCTTAGATTCTCTGCCCGAGCCCGAGCCCGAGCCCGAGCCCGGCCCGACCCGATCCGACCCGACCCGCGGGCCGGGCCGGGCCGATATTTCCCGCCACCGTCCTTGGGCCAGGTCGGGTCGGGCCCTTGATAAAGCACGTCACGTGTCATGCGCAGCGTCTCGTCCACTCGCAGTCCCGCATGCGTGATGCATCACACCTGCTGTGCGTGCTGTACTATTCAGTCGAATAAGTGCAACATAGAGCTTGAAGAAGCAAAGAAAAAAATTAAAACAGGAGAATTAAGTTTGAGCAAGTCTGGAGGAAAATCGGAGGTATTGGAAACATTTTAAACATGTCGTGGGGAGTGACAACATATGTGTTGGCTTTGTCTCGTGCATTAAATGCGGCACGCATATATATATATATATATATATATATATATATATATATATATATATATATATATATTTAAGTGCGGCACGCATAGGCACTATATATATATATATATATAACTGCGCAGCTCCCCCGTAGCCTAAATGATCTAGCACAGCAGCACCTGCGGTAAAAAAAAAAAAAAAAATGAATAATTCTGGCGCCGCCCCTGGTTATAACGGCCCACATATTAAAAATGGTCGGGTTTAAATCGGGCTCGGGCTCATAATTACATTGAACGTGTCGGGCCGGGCCGGGCTCGGACACAACGTGCTCGAGCTCGGGTAGGGTCGGGCTTGATTTGTTGGGCCCGATCTAAGCTCTAATAAATAGCCTATGTTACCCTGGACCACAAATACAGTCATATGGGTATATATATTTCTTTTTTTTCAAATTAAATTTTGGTATGTTTTAGCTTACCTCAAAGACATCCAAGATGTAGGTTTCTTTGTTTCCGCAGTATTTCCCATTTTGACATTTTTAGGTCAAAGCGTTCTTGTCTGTGACTCATATAATGGAGGTCGGAACACGAAGCGAGCGGTTTGTGTAAGAAAACGAACAGTATTTATATTGTTTTTACCTCTTGTACACAACCACATCCAACTGATCTGAGTGCGCGAGTGCTTCCTGATGTAATGTGCGCGCGCGCTCTGGCTTAGTCTGTGCAAGCGCGGAAAGCGCCGGAAGTGATCTCTCGCGCATGAACGTCCCTCATTGTTTACTGTTTACCACACGATACACCACCAATCTGCACTGTCTGAAATATAATGCAGTAATTGTAATTAATTCATTTGTTTTTAATGCACCCTAATCGTTGCGATTATAATAAAAATACAACACATTACTCACTCTATTGACAACATGCCATTGGGTCCCTCTGGCATTGGACGTCGCCTCCAGTTTATACATGGCAAACTAAACACAACATGCAAAACGCTGGGTCTCAACAGCGGAGAAAACTCAGGATCTTCAGCCAGGCAGGTGTGTGATGCGATACTGTCAATGTCCTCATCGTCGTCTTGCAGATGTGGCATTGCTATGTTCCATTCGTGACAACACAGGCTCTCCACTTCTGTTGGCATCTCACAACACTTGCTACCAGGGGCGCTGCACAAGATCCCGGGCCCATTCCATAAGATCTAAGATCCAGACTTTTCAAGGGCCCTCTCTTCCTTTGGGGCCCTGGTAATAAGTACTGGTTTTACCCCCAGTCCGACGCCCCTGCTTGCTACTAAAACACCACCAATTTTGAAGAGATCTCTGTCTCTCTGAGGCTTGAAGACGTGCTGCTGCAGCGGATCGCTCCTGAGTACTTGATCTGTGTATTCTGATTCAAATAAATATGGTTGTGAAAAAACTTAAACGTTGTATGTTGATATATTGAAATCGTCTTCCATTGCAATTTCCTGTACGTCTAAATATGTTAAGATCTTCACAGTGAAAAGAAACACTTCCCAAATCTCTGTGTAAACCATAGACAGTAAGTGTAAACAATGAGTCATGTACACGTGCGAGAGATCACTTCCGGCGCTTTCGGCGCTTGCGCAGACTCAGATCAGTTGGATGTGGTTGTGTACAAGAGGTAAAAACGATATAAATACTGTTCGTTTTTCTTACACAAACCTCTCGTTTCGTGACTTAGGTCATCAATGTTTACTTATGATGGGGAATTGTTTAATTTGGACTCCTCTGTGCATGGTCTTTGAGGTGGTGACCATAGACCTCCATTATATGAGTCACAGACAAGAACGGTTTGACCTAAAAATATCAAAATGGGAAATACTGTGGAAACAAAGAAACCTACATATTGGATGCCCTTGAGGTAAGCTAAAACTTATCAAAATTTAATTTGAAAGTGAACCATCCCTTTAAGTTTTGATACA
Source organism: Carassius carassius (assembly GCF_963082965.1). NCBI lineage: Eukaryota > Metazoa > Chordata > Actinopteri > Cypriniformes > Cyprinidae > Carassius > Carassius carassius. The sequence goes on along the minus strand of NC_081783.1, from coordinate 19,002,958 downwards.
TTTATGGTAGGAAATTTACTAAATATCTTAATGGAACATGATCTTTACTTAATATCCTAATAATGTTTGGCATGAACGAAAAATCAATAATTTTGAACCATATAATGTATTTTTGGCTATTGCTACAAATATAGACTATCCGTGTGACTGGTTTTGTGGTCCAGGGTCACATGAGGATTAGTAATGCCAATATCTTGACAAGAAAATATAGGCCTACTTCAAAAACAAACAAAAAAACTAATCTTGAAAAATGTTTCTCAAAATCTTTGGAAATTAAATAGAAAAGACTGGCTTTCAAAGAACTAAAACCTTCTGACATGTGTGTGTTAATGGAGAAAGAGCTCTGTCTAAATGTCGTTCCAAATGGAAATTAAAAAGAACTATTATTGTGTAGAGTCTAGCATTTTAAAGTGAAAGATGGAGAAACACTTCTTGGAAAGGCTGAGCACTTCTGCTTCCATTAAGTACGAGTCAGCGAGAGAATGAATAAAATGTTCAGAAGGCCTATGCGAATTAAAGCCGTGACACACATCTGTATAGGCCTATTCCATTTCATCAATATCAGCCGTATTCGAGCGCACAGCATCAATCTAAATGCAAACGCACGGCGTTTAAAATGCTGCCGTTCAGCTCTCTCAGATCAAATATGGTGATATGTTCTACAAGAACGCCTCGAGAAGAAGCACTTTGCCTGCTAAGCCCTCTCTCGCTGTCCTCTTTCCTCACAAAAGCAAAGCACTTACATTTACAAATGCACGACACGCCACTGAAAGGATGGAACATTTAAATATATTTGAATAGAAAACAAAAGACTTAAAATTAGCGCCGTTTTCTTCCCAGTGATCTCCATGGCAACCTCGGAGTAAGTGGCTTCCCTCACCTGTTTTAGAAAGCCGGTGTCCGAGCGATCTCGAGGGACGCATACATTATGCCTCACGGTAAACTGCTAATTTCAGCGCTGCTGCCTGTCACGCGTGGCTACAGTATAGAGGGAAAATAACAACCGCAATTACGAGGCACTCGTAATCCATCACGGCAAGTAACGATAATAAAAACCAGGCGAAATTTCCACCAAAAAAAATGTCACACGGCCTTTTAGGCTGTTCACTACCTGCGAAACAACCTCTCGTGACTGCTCCACTTGAAAAGTGGGATTCCCTATGTACATTACATTTAATCATACAGTATGGATGTGCAAAAGTAGCCTACATATTTTCAAAATAGAACCTGGACTCATTCATTTATTTATTTATTTTTAAGTGTCCAGTGACAAACAGAAGTTGAGAAAAGTTAACCTGTATGCAAATACAGAGCGAAATGATGGAGCTCACGTGATCAGTTTCTTTGAGTGTCAGCCAGATGAATTTAATTGTGGTAAACAGTTTATACATTATGTCACATGTTTTAATATAAAGATTATAATTGTTTTATAGATAATATTAAAAAAAATTATAATATATGTTTATATTAAAAAGTAGCATGTCTGAGATATGGACGTAACCTACAGCATATTATACTGTAACTTATTTTTTTTACATGATTGTACATTGTATTAAATTATTAAAATTGCGATAATAAAAATTATTTTATATTAGAAAGTAACATGTCTGACATCAAGTTTATTATATTATATTATACATACATTTTTTCATGATTATATATTTTTTATTAAATTCTAAAAAATAATCATGACATGATAATATAAATTATCTTACATTAAAAAGTAACATGTCTGAGATCATTTTTTGCGTTTTATTGTTATATATTATATATGTGTCACTCAATTTCACATGATTGATTTATTCAGTTTTTACAAAAAGCACAATATAATTATTTTTATGTTAAAATAAAATCATGTCTGAGATCATGTGTTGCATATTTTTGTGTGTGTGTGTGTGTGTGTGTGTGTATATATATATATATATATATATATATATATATATATAGTTTCGTCTCCATATCTGATGTGAGCATAAGTATACAGTTGGGACAGTCTTTCTATTAAACTGTGTCCTGTTGCATTAATTCTTCAGATATTAAAAGCAGGGAATGTGTCTCATCACTTATATCCTTTGCTTCTGCATTCTGAGTCTTGCATTCGATGACGACACATACAGACCAGGGCTGCGTTTCCCAAAAGCATCGTAAGCCTAAGTTGATCGGAAAAACGATCGTACGATTGATCTTAATATTACGGTCTGTTTCCCAAAAGCATCGTAGCTTAAGTAGCACTTGAAAATCTTCGTAGATCTACGAGTGCTCTGGAGTAATCGTACATCCCCAAGTGCATCGTAAGAAGACAGATTTATGAGGACACCTGCAGGACAACCGGCAGATTACACTTTTATCTAGATTTAACACACTGCAACGCGAGTAATATAATAATATTTTGATTGTACTTTATTGTACACTTTATTGTACTCGTTTTTTGTTTACATGAATTTATAAATGAAATAAATAAAAAGGGGAAAACAAGATAAAAAAAACACATCTAAATTCAATGAATGAACAAAAAAAATCATAAAAGAAGTAATGTGGGAAATTTGCTTCAAAGACTGGGCAAAATAGGAATTAATTCAAAAAAATCTTTCAATGACTTGCTGACGTGCACGAAAACCAGCCATGTATTGGGCATTTCTTGGTTGGCCATGTGGTCCCATGCCATCTTCGTCCTCCACATCCTCCTCCTCCTCCTCCACCTCTTCATCTTCCTCCCTGTTAAGTAAGGGCACTCTCATCTGCACTGCAATGTTGTGCAGCATAGCTGTTACTATTATTACTGCACAGCACTTTTGTGGAGCAAACAAAAGACCACCGCTGGACTGGTGTATTGCCCGAAAGCGCATCTTCCACCTCCCTATTGTGCGTTCCACAATACTACGTGCAACACGGTTTTCTCCCTGTTATTCATAGGATTAGCCACAGGCATGAAGAGATATGGCCTCAGTGGGTAACCACTGTCCCCAAGCAGCCTCCACTGTCCCTGTAAGTTTTGTGCCTCCTGACTAACAGATGAATTGGTGAACATGAAGGAGTCGTGTGTGCTTCCGGGCCACCTTGCCACAATGTCTGTAATCAAACCCTTATGGTCACAGATCACCTGGCAGTTGATAGCTGCATAGACTTTGCGGCATATATATACATGGCCATCCACAGATGGTGTAAGGAACGGGATCAAGGTACCATCGATCACTCCAATGACCTGTGGGATGTGATGATGTGTTAAAAAATACTGTTGTATTTCTGTGATGTCCTGTCTTGATGCTGGAAATTGAATGTGTTCCACAGCAAGTGGAAGTAATGCATTGGTGACCGCTTGAACAGCTCTTGAAACTGATGCCTTACTTAGTCCAAGCCCATCACCAAGTACCTGGAGAAAACTGCCTGTTGCATAAAATCTCAAGGCTGATAGGAGTTGGATTTCAGGGGACAAGGCAAAATTTCTCCTGGTGGCACGCATCAGCTGAGGTCCAATGCTATTTAGCAATTGGGCTATTTGTCCTCTTGGCAGACGGTATCACCTTATTATAGCCATGTCATCAAGGATATCCAAGGGGTTTTGATGCTGTCTGATGAAGGCATTTAAAGTCACCAGTCTACTTCGTGGTCGTCTCTGTCTTTGTCTTTCTCTGACCCTCAATTGAAGAACACGCTGTAGTGCAGCCATGATTTCCTCTGCAAGTCTAGTGAGGTGTAAACTCTATACTAATCCTAGCTTAATTGAAGAAACCATGTGAAGGTCATCAGGCTGTGATAATGTTCACATATCCCACTGCCTATCATCAATTTCAGTAATGACATTAGGCCCTACCTTGAAGAAAGTGAAGGTGTGGCGTGCTTAGAAACTGTATAGATTACATATTATATTCCTTTAATCTATCCTCTGTTCATAATGATGAAAAGTTGTGCTTATTATAAAAATGTACACATAGAACAGTACTGGTAAAAAATGTTGATTTTTTTGTCTATACCTGTAGAAATGTATTGGCTAGATGAAGTACTGTATATATATTTGTGTTATCTGTCACGCCAAATATATAGACTTTATATTAATAATATTGAAACTTAAATGCTTATGTCTGAAAATAATCATCAACCATTAGCCATTTACTTCAGAAACATTTGGAAGAACTCATAACAATTATTTTATTATTTCATATGGTCTTAGGCCTCATGTGCATGGTTCAACAAACACATGGACATCAAAAACACTGCATATAGCTTTATTAATAAAAAAACATTGCATAGTTTTATTAATTTGGGTTATTCAGTTCCCCACAACCTGCAAAATACATTGTACAGTGAGATGAGTCATAACTACATATAGAAAACATTTCACATTGCACAAATTACTGAAACAATAAATCACATTACCTGTGTCTTCTGGCAAGATAATTGGTACAGAAATTGAGGGCCTTGCAAAACTCATCTCCTCTAGTGCAAGCCTCCTCTCTTCTAAGGCCAGTTTGGCCTTCTTGAGCTCAATGAGCTGCTGTTGGAAGTTGTTGTCTCTCTCATTGGCTTCTTGAAGGCATTGCCTAATGTCTTTCAAGACATCTAGTTTCTCTCTCTCCAGCTGCACTAGGTCCTGACTACAGCTACAGACATTCTCAAACTGCTGAGTTGTTGTGGCTGCAGTCTGGACCACTGAAGATGGAGGCTGTGGCCTGGGAGGGTTTTTTGGAGGACTAGGAGATGGTAGGTGCTCGGAGATGGCAGATGAAACTGATGGTTCCACTGAGCATGAAGGACCTGACTCAGGTTCAGGCTCAGGCTCAGGTTGAGTTATCCCTACTCCTCCATGGATGTCAATACCACCACTAATTCCATCTGAAGCACTCATGCCAAGTATTGACAATGCCTTTTCTTCCTCGGCTGTAAGAAGGGGGGACTCATTGGTCCCACCACCTGTTTTTTTAATTGCAGTCCTCTTTAGTGCCCTCTTCCTTTTTGCCAGGCTTGCAAAATCCTGCCACTTCTTTTGGACCTCCTACCCCAAAAATGGCTGCATCTAGCTTATAATCCCTTGAATATGAAAACACAATAAATTCATTAGTCATAAAATGGTGCAACAGTGCAGAACAAAGTGCAGCCATTAAGTTGCCCCATCAAAAAGTTAAATAAAAATAAATTAATAGAATGAAGAAAATATTTAATATGTATAATAAAAAATGTATATCTGAAAGAAAATTATGCATTTAACTGGTTGGTTACCAAAAATCAGCAAAATATAATATTTTTGCTAAACAAAAGAAAGAAACTCATAGGTTTGCAACTTGAAGATGACACGATGACACAATTTCCATTTTTGGGTGAACTTTCCCTTACTTAGTGAAGGTTTAAGTAGTTTTATACATTTTCATAAACATGTTTGCATGCTATACTTTGTGATGTGTAAAATATCATATATTTTATGAATAGGTATATATTGATTAGGTCAGATGGATTAACCCAGAGAAAAGTCCTTGATATGAATGAAATTAATGATATTTTTAAAATATATGCTTTTTTAAACATGCTTTATTTAATTGTTATTAAACATGCAAATATTTTCTGTCTTAGAGGTGTGTTAGTTAATTAAAATAAATACAAATAAATAAAATGAAGAAAATATTAAGTCTTTATAATAAAAAAGGTATACCTGAAAGAAAATTACAAATTTTTTAGACTGTAATAGGTGATTTCATATAATAGTGTAAATATAAACTCATTACTTGTCTGAATTTCAACATTATAATGGAATCATAAGCTACTAGTCATAAAAAGAATTAGGGTCCTTGACCAATTAGAATGAATCGCATCCAAATTAAAGGAGCCTCAATACAAGACATGATGCATAAAGGGAGAAAAAGATATCCTTCATCAGTTAATCCCATGTGTTAGCTCTTTATTTTGCCATTTCCACTGAAAACTTGAAATTCCCACCCCTCATGGATAAAGCAGACACAGAAGTGGGGCAGTAGAGCTGTGGAAAGATTGCTCTCTCATCTCCTCCTTTTGATAGATTTATTCGCTATTAAATTAAGGTCTACTGTACAGCAGAAGTGTCAGTTAAAGGGTTAAGTTATGATTTACATGGGATATTATGAAAGCAAACAGCAGAAAACAAGGCCAATAACCTTGATTTATTAACTTATTAACACAGTATACCCCATTTCCCCATGATATGTACTCACTAGTCATTTGCCCACCGGCAACAATAGTTGCCGCTTGGACTTTTTACTAAGTATACAAAAAACTATAGACATCATGTAAGATTTGTTTTGTTTGGATAATTTTAGAGACCTTCATGATTTTATTTTTGCATATCAATACCACAAGTTTTTATTTTTATTTGGCATACTATTTATACGCATTTTCATGAGATCGGGTTGTAGAATAATAAGACATCAAATAAATAAAATATAAGTATATATACATATATATATATATATATATATATATATATATATATATATATATATATATATATATATATATATATATATATATATATATATATATATATATACACACACACACACACACACACACACAGTATATATATATATATATATATATATATATATATATATATATATATATATATATATATATATATACTTATATTGTTACTAAATATTGTTATTACAAAATATTTATATTTTAAAAACATAGCTTTTTTTTTTTTTTTTTTTTTTATTAATCAAAGTATCCTAAAAAAGTATCACATATTCTGAAAAAATATTAAGCAGCAGAACTGTTTCCAACTTTGATAATGAATCATCATATTAGAATAATTTCTAAAGGATCATGTGATAATGATCCTAAAAATTCAGCTTTGCATCACAGAAATAAATGATAATTTAAAGTATAATAAATTGTAATAATATATCACAATATAAATTTTTTTTTCTGTATTTTTGATCAACTAAATGCAGGCTTGATGAGCAGAAGAAACTTCTTTCAAAAACATAAAAAATATAAATGTTTCCAAACTTTTGGTCTGTACTGTATATATATATATATATATATATATATATATATATATATATATAAACAAAAAATAATTATTAGTAACAGGAAAATTACATTTCTTACATTTCTTTGGGAGGGTTTGCCTTCACCATGCTTACTTGAAGTAGAGGAGAGGTAGGAAGTTGACAGCCTCATGTGACAGGAGGTAAGTGAATACCTTTTTTTTTTTTTTTTTTTTGAAATCCTTTATTTGGTTATTTGCTTGTATGTCATTGAGAAATAAAACATGGATAACATCTAGAAAAATACTTACAAAAGGAAAATGACAACTATAAACTGAGGCAACTATAGTTGCCGGTAGGCTTAAATTGATGATGAGACCATTCAAAGGATGAGACCAGAGTCTGGTGATGTCTGTGGGTCACAGATTCACTGCTCTGATTGCACCCAAGCGATTGCACTGCAACAAAATAATAGCTTTTCTGTCTCAGGTTCAACTGTTCCAATACTTATGCTTACATCAGATGAACTCTAAAAGTGCTGTCCTTTTTTATTTGGTAAAACTTTTATGTGTTGAAACGGCTAATAATAAAATGTGACATTCTGTAGTTTTGTCTCATATTCATCTTTAAATCATATTTGCAAATGTCTTGACTCCACGGCAATTTTGTCATTACTGTCCCAGTACTTACGGAGGGCGCTGATATCACTTAATTTAATGATTATATATTGCTTTGTATTATATTATTCAAATAAGCATGACCTTATTTTTTTATAGTAAAAAAGTATCATGTGTTGCATATTTATATATATTATTATAAATATATTTTATTAATAATTGCATTATTAATAATGTGTATTTTATTTATTTAATGTCTTATTATTCTACAACCCGATCTCATGAAAATGCGTATAAATAGTATGCCAAATAAAAATAAAAACTTGTGGTATTGATAAGCAAAAATGGACTTTGGCGTGTATATGGTAGGTGATGGGTAGGATTAGGATTGTGGGTTAGATGCACTTCATATGTACGCGAAAACTGCGTACCATATGCATGCCAACAAATTTCGTTTCATATGCACGCCAAACACGTGCATATCATATACACTCCAGTCCAAAATCATATCAATACCACAAGTTTTCGTTTTTGTTTGGCATACTATTTATAGGCATTTTTAAGAAACCAGGCTCTGCTTGCACTAGTACAACTTATAAACCTTTCTTCCTCTGAAATGTTCATCTTTGTTGTGTTTAAACTAATTTGATGTTAATAAGGAATGATATGAAATGATATCTGAGCTGCAGTGTCAATGTCAATGTCACCTTTATTTATATAGCGCTTTAAACAAAATACATTGCGTCAAAGCAACTGAACAACATTCATTAGGAAAACAGTGTCAATAATGCAAAAATGATAGTTAAAGGCAGTTCATCATTGGATTCAGTTATGTCATCTCTGTTCAGTTAAATAGTGTCTGTGCATTTATTTGCAATCAAGTCAACGATATCGCTGTAGATGAAGTGTCCCCAACTAAGCAAGCCAGAGGCGACAGCGGCAAGGAACCGAAACTCCATCGGTGACAGAATGGAGAAAAAAACCTTGGGAGAAACCAGGCTCAGTTGGGGGGCCAGTTCTCCTCTGACCAGACGAAACCAGTAGTTCAATTCCAGGCTGCAGCAAAGTCAGATTGTGCAGAAGAATCATCTGTTTCCTGTGGTCTTGTCCTGGTGGTCCTCTGAGACAAGGTCTTTACAGGGGATTTGTATCTGGGGCTCTAGTTGTCCTGGTCTCCGCTGTCTTTCAGGGATGTAGAGGTCCTTTCTAGGTGCTGATCCAGCATCTGGTCTGGATACGTACTGGATCCGGGTGAATGCAGTGACCCTCTGATCTGGACAGAGACTGGATCTGGTGGCCACGGTGACCTCGGAACAAGAGAGAAACAGACAAATATTAGCGTAGATGCCATTCTTCTAATGATGTAGCAAGTACATAGGTTGTTATTGGAAGCGTTTCCGGTTCCGGTTTACCTAATTAATGCAGCCTAAAAATCCTTTAACGGATTTGGATAATAAAAGCATATTAGTATGTTATGTGTATGCCAGGTTAAAGAGATGGGTCTTTAATCTAGATTTAAACTGCAAGAGTGTGTCTGCCTCCCGAACAATGTTAGGTAGGTTATTCCAGAGTTTGGGCGCCAAATAGGAAAAGGATCTGCCGCCTGCAGTTGATTTTGATATTCTAGGTATTATCAAATTGCCTGAGTTTTGAGAACGTAGCGGACGTAGAGGATTATAATGTAAAAGGAGCTCATTCAAATACTGAGGTGCTAAACCATTCAGGGCTTTATAAGTAATAAGCAATATTTTAAAATCTATGCGATGCTTGATAGGGAGCCAGTGCAGTGTTGACAGGACCGGGCTAATATGGTCATACTTCCTGGTTCTAGTAAGAACTCTTGCTGCTGCATTTTGGACTAGCTGTAGTTTGTTTACTAAGCGTGCAGAACAACCACCCAATAAAGCATTACAATAATCTAACCTTGAGGTCATAAATGCATGGATTAACATTTCTGCATTTGACATTGAGAGCATAGGCCGTAATTTAGATATATTTTTGAGATGGAAAAATGCAGTTTTACAAATGCTAGAAACGTGGCTTTCTAAGGAAAGATTGCGATCGAATAGCACACCTAGGTTCCTAACTGATGACGAAGAATTGACAGAGCAACCATCAAGTCTTAGACAGTGTTCTAGGTTATTACAAGCAGAGTTTTTAGGTCCTATAATTAACACCTCTGTTTTTTCAGAATTTAGCAGTAAGAAATTACTCGTCATCCAGTTTTTTATATCGACTATGCAATCCATTAGTTTTTCAAATTGGTGTGTTTCACCGGACTGCGAAGAAATATAGAGCTGTGTATCATCAGCATAACAGTGAAAGCTAACACCATGTTTCCTGATGATATCTCCCAAGGGTAACATATAAAGCGTGAAGAGTAGCGGCCCTAGTACTGAGCCTTGAGGTACTCCATACTGCACTTGTGATCGATAGGATACATCTTCACAACAGTGATGTTCACAACAGTTATTGGTGCAACCAGAGCTAGGTACACCAACTAGTGAATAATGGTGTAAACAGAGGCTCTTGAGATCCTTTCTTGTGTTAAAAAACAGAGCAAAACCGGTTAGAACCAAAAAACACATCAAACCCCTCTATTTAAACATTGGACTATTTATTGATTAATTATTTAACTTGATGCAGCAAACAACAACTGCGGCCAAAGATGTTTGTCGGCTTGGCTGTAGCTGTGATGCTTTCATATAGATTTTTTCTAGGGGGATTTACAGTGAAACAGCTAAAGCACAGCAAGCTGTGAGCCTACCAATTAAAGCACATCTCTAAAAATATCAAAACTGAAGAAAAAATAAAACCCTAGTCAACCATCATGACCCATCCGTATCCTATAATAAAAAAGCTGTTTTACAGCTGCAACTGTCCATGAATGCTTTTCAAGAACCAGTCTCTCTTTTAGACACCAATCTCTCATTTGCAGGAATATTTTATCCATTTTTTCAAGGATCATTTAAACCACCTTGAGCACCTGCCACGTTTGAACAGTGTTCAGAAACATCATGAAGACAAGTGTTTGTGTGTGTGTCCCTGTGAGAAATGAATGTTTGGCGTCGTGTTTCTTAATTGTGGTATTTATTATGCTCAAGGACAGAGATGTCACTCTTCTGCTGTTTAACATGGAGTCTGGGAATACGGCGCTCTAATGAGAGCTTTTCAATCAAGAAATTAACTGGCAGATTTTTGGCTTGCAGCACGCTCACATATAGTCTGGGATTCATCTCAGTCTTGGGCCTCCGTCGCATGGGACAGGAATAGCTTGCAAGCTATTGCTGCCTATGTTCAGTGCAAGGGATGTTACTCATAGAGCTATGATTGGAATGACAATGGAGATGCTGAAAAATCATCAATAGCTTCCTTGTTCTGTCTAGGAATGGTGCAGAGATGCAACTGCGGGAAGATACATCTGTCCTCAAAGTAAATGCAGGATTTAAGGCGTTCATTGATTGCACCTCCAGTCGAACGCTTTGAAGGCTCATGTATGCACCTGCTAGAGGTAAATCCTTCAATTGGACTTGCTGATTGGTGCATTTCTGTCCCACATTTGCATATGGTAATACGTGCAAATGAAGCACATATGCTTTGTCCTGCACTTCTGACTGCTAGATCCTTAACGAAACACACCTTTCTACTTGTCAAGCCTGTTGAAAATCAATTTACGCCGTTTTGCAACACTCCATCCTAAATAACTGTGCTTAAACACTCCCTCTCAAGGGAATAACAACATTTCAGATCTAAAGTCCCTGTTCTTAGAGATTTAGCCCCTGATAAAGCGGTACTCCTACAGCCTAATATCCTAGATTGCTTTGAACGGTTTGTAGCTGTTGCTGTTCTGTCAGAATATAAGATTAAATAATAATAAAACTCTAGCCTAATCATTCCAGTCTGATGTTTACTTTGTAATTTATAAAAAAAACCGAGCAACTCGCGAGTTGTGAATCACCTGATCTGGAGGTGAAAACACTGTAAATGTGTCCTCTAACAGACTGTAAATCTTCTAAGGGGGAGTTCTGAAGTAAAACAACCTCAGCAGTTTTAAGTATTCTGCATCAGTAAGCAATAAAAGGCAGAAGAAGAAAAAAACATGCGTCTTGCTGAATTGATACCCTCCTGCTAAACGAAACTTTAATCAAGAGCTTTTAGGTGCAAGAGTCAGCGCTGTTATCCTGAAATGATGTTTGTTTCATAGGGCCTGTTTATATGGAAATTCAAATGAGAGTTTTGTGGCTTGTCTCTTTGAGGTCATTTATATTCCAGTGTACTCCTGAAAGTTGACACTATATTTATATCTTTTGAAGACAAGTATTTGTATTTATACTACTAGTCAAAAGTTTGGAATCATTAAGATTTTTTTATATTTTTGAAAGAAGTCTCTTATACTCACCGAAGCTACATTTATTTGATAAGAAAACATTAAAAATGGCAATACTGTGAAATATTATTACAATTTAACAGCGTTTTTGTTTTATTTATTTTAATGTACTTTAAAATGTCATTTATTGCTGTGATGGCAATGCCTTAATCCCTCAGAAATCATTCTAATATGCTGATTTGCTTCTCAAGAAATATTTCTGTTGAAATGTTGAAAACTGCTTAAGATTTTTTGTAAACCAAGAATCAAAAATATTGATGACTTTTTCTTCTGTGGAATCCAACAATACATTGTTGAACATGTTGTTGTCTTTGTCAGGAAGTAGGGAAAAAAGAGAAAGAAAAATTAAATGGCTACAGTGTCCATTTTATACCAAAAATAACTTTAAAACACATTGTAATTCTGAACCCACAAGTACAAACTTCCCATGAGGACTTAAAACATAAAACTCTTGTTTTGGTGCAGTGAAGAATGTGTTTGCTGAATAGACAGCCTTGTGACTCACTTGGATTCATTAGCACTTGGCTATGTGCATCCCTGAAAGTGGTTTGAGTGATTGGATCACAAGATGCATTGGACCCCATTTCTATCTGTATTTATAGCTGACCACTTGTGGCCATGACTAGAGACAGATGTTAATACCAGGTGTAAATGGGGCCATACTACTGCATTATTAGAAAAAGAGTGCAACACAGAGCCAAAAGTTCAGCTGCATTTGGTGTGGACATTTAATTGAGCTCAGAGGGACAAACTGAGAGGTTGCTTGTCTGTGTGCCATACTTTTAAGGAAATAGTGCACCTAAACAAATTAATTATTTACACACCCCTATTCTGTTCTATATCTGCATGACTAAACTTAAAAAAGCACAGAGAGTATCATACAAGTAGTTTATATGACTTGTGCACTATATTTCAATCACTTTTTGAAGAAAAGCATGATATTTAAGACACTGTTCACAAACCATCTTTATCGTGCAGATTGTAAAAGGAATAGTTCCACCGAAAAATTATCATTTGCTGAAATTTGCTATTTTTAAAGTGATGAAAGCATTCTTGTGAAATACTTGTGGATTATTGTGATGTTTTTATCAGCTGTTTAAACTCTCATTGTGACGGCACCCATTCACTGCAGGGGATCCATCGGTGAGCAAATCATGTAATGCGAAATTTCTCCAGATCTGTTCCAATGTAGAAACTCCAACAATGTGAATACATTTTCACTTTTGGGTGAACTATTTCTTTAACAAAAGCAAATTGGGTGTCAAAAATTTCAGTCATAACAAATTAAATGCCATTATGCTTCTCACATAACGTTCAGTGACATATGTCTTTAAAGTTTTTTTCATTAGTGAAGCAACTGTGATTTAGTTAGTGTGCTTCCAGTTGTTTGTGAAAGAGAGAAACAGTGGGAGATGGAGGGAGAGAAATTGCGAAAATGTTCCTTGCACTCTGCAAGCCTTCTAACCTCCATGGCAGTCGATTATGACATCACATATTGAAGATGAAGTCCACTGCTGGAAACCATCATCTGCTCAGTACCCAGAGCATTTGAGTGTTTGCCAGTATTTAGCCCGAGCATTTATTCAGCCAGTCAGTAATCATGCTTACATAACTAATTATTGCCTGGATGTCGCTCCCCTGGAAGGCCTTTTCTTTCAGCTGATTGTTTAGGGAAAATGAAGAGACGGCTGATTAGATTTACTACGTTGCTTCAAAGCAACACTCCATTATTTCACCATGCTCCTTCGCAAGGAAGGACCTGTTAAAGGGCAATCATCCTGATATTCATAAAATCATGGGCTGTAATATCACGATGAATGCATATTTCTTTAAATTTACATCTTTTTGAAGCAGAAACAGGAGCATTATGGTTGCAGTGATGCAGAGATGTGCGATGCGCCCACACCTGGACCGCTGCATCCTCTTCACTTGATTAGTGCTGCTGATGGTGGGATTGGTGTGAAAAGAATCATTGTGTCATTTTGCATCCATTGAACTGATGTGTGAAAATACGCCCCTACAAATGTGAACATTTGGTTATCACAGTGCTCCCACACTGATGTGCATTCATTCTGCCACAAGAAAAGAGAAAGAGGTTCGTTAGGCCTGTCTCACACGTACTGTGTCCACAGGGCCGCGAGCATAACAGCGCAAATAGTACCTGTTTTAATATATTTTAAAACGTAGTTGTGACCCTGGAACACAAAACCAGTCTTAAGTCGCACAGGTATGTCTGTAGCAATAGCCAAAAGTACATTGTGTGGGTCAAAATTATCGATTTTTCTTTTATGCCAAAAATCATTAGTATATTAAGTAATGTTCTTTTTACATGAAGATATTTTGTACATGTAGGGATGTAACGATACACTCAACTAACGATGCAATATGATTCACAATACTGATTTCACAATACACAAATTATAAGTGAAAAGGTATCCTATTATTATTTACTTTACAAAGTGCTGCCCATTTCTTTGTGAAACTGAAATATGTCTAATAACAAAGCGAAATTGAAATTTGAAAACAAATCAAAATCAAATATATAAATAAAACAAATAAAAGAAATCTCTTTATATAAACAAAACACTTCTGAATGAAACAAAAACAGCAGACGAGCTGAATGAAAATGTAGTTTCTCTCTCTGCCAGAAGATGGCGCTTATGGAAAAGCAGCAATAGAACTTTTCCTTGGTTACAACAAAGTTGACTGGTTAACAAAGCAGTGCTTCGGTGTATAATTACCATTTTAATATGCATTATACAGAGGCAAGATAAAAAGAAAATACCATTTTACCGTTTCCTTAAGAGATACATTGATATAAATTCCTATCCCCAATTGTATCGTGACTCGTTTAACTGACAAGAACTGTAACGTATACTTATCGATTTTTAATCGACTCAAGGTGAATTGTTACATCCCTAATTAAATGCATTATAGAGTAATAAGATGTTTTGTATTGCATGGATGAAAGAAAGCCATAGAGAAAGTTTGGAACAGAAGGATGAGTAAAAATGCTGAACTTTTATATTTTAAGTGACCAGTTCCTTTAAATTATTCTTATTTTTGGAAATAATCGGTGTAAAGCTGGTATTTATTTTTGGCGTAAACTTACTGGGTATATCACGTCAGCATTACCCATGACACCCTGCATGTAATAGTATTTCAGTGAAGAAAGATGACAAGATATTAGGCCCATCTATACTGCAGGTAAACAACAACATGACATAAACACTAATAGAGAAGATCATAAATCATGAGACATGAGTATTTTCAGGCCATTCACTGCAGTGGTTTGAAAACAGCATGACATGATGGATGCTTTTCAGTTATTGCCTCAAGCACACAAGAACACAAACCCCCACACACAGCTTCCTATTCCCTCCCTATTTCACTTCCTCTGTTTTATATCAGTCTACATTATTTCTTTACGCCTTGTGCCTTGAGAAAATCCCTCGCCTGCAAACTGCAGGACATCCACCATGTGGAACGGCATCCAGAGACACAGTGAGAGTCAAACATCTGCTGTAGCGTTCGGCTTCTCTTCTCAGTGTGAGCCTGTGGCGTCTTGAGTAATGACTGTACCGTTGTCTGACAGAGCGACGTATACCCTCAAACTGCTTCCCCTGCTCCTGCAGAAGAGACACAGAAACACCTAAACAGGTGTGTGAGTCCTTCATTTACATTCCACAACTGATTTGTATTAACAAGTGTTTTTTAAGACCATCCTTGCACTCATAAGTTTGATATCAGTACGATATTTTTTACATTTTTGAATAAAAAATGCAGTAATATTGTTAAAAATTATTACAATTCAAAAATAATTATTTTCTATTGTCATATATTTGAACATTTTCAGTTCAATTAAGTTAAGTCCAATTGTATTTATAGCATATTTAAAAATGCTTAACAATGTCCGGAAAAACTTATTCAACTTATATATTAATTGTGTAGTATTTTAGCAGTCATTTTAGATAATTCCTTTTATAGTAAATTTATATAATATATAAAAATAATCTTATATATTATATATTTTTATTTAAAAGGTACCACATAAATGCAGACCACGTTTTCATGAATTCAGCTGTCAGTCCGGTCCCTACAGCTAAAGGCAACATGTTTTATCAAACCACCAAGAGCAGACGGAGCCGTTCACACATGATGTGTTCATGCATTAAAAAAAAAAAAAAAAAAATCTGGACAGAATGCAACAGACTGGAACCGAAAGCAAGATGCATTCTTCAAAGTTGAACAACTTATAGCTTGACATGGCATCTTACAAACATGCCGTTTATGATGCGAGACGCTAAATAAACAGCCAAGCGTGACGCAACAACCAAAGATGTCCATCTGGTGCATGTGTGCATAGGCAAACTATTATAAAAATAGCCCAGACAGAAAGCAGGAACAAGTGCTGTGTGAACGGCCCATGGAGAGACTGACAAATGTGATTGTAAATAGACTTTCAAATGTGCTTTTTCTTTGAATATCAGTGATTGCTTGTGGCCAAAGCACAGCCATATCTATTCAGTCCAACATCTGATATTTTAATAGCATTATTTAAATATCAGTTTGATTTCTTCTGTTTGTGTTTGTTTGTTTGCTAGAATTCCACATACTGCCGACCTGTCTTCTGTGATCGCATGAGCTAATCATAAATATGTCTAACAAGTTCAATTACATTCCCCATCGGCTCAGGTAAGAGACCGAAGCTTTTCTGACTCACTGCTACAGAACATTGGATAAAACCACAGTTTATGTTGTTTTCTCCTTTTTCACAAAATAAGCTGCTTAGCTTTTTATTTGAAAATGTTTCTCAAGGAGAATCAATGGATTACTGTGGATCTGTAGGTATTGATTATAGTGATTAGGCTCACACTAGAACAACAAACAACATTTTAAGAAACAAATACCTTTTTAAAAATGCACTTGATTTGGGAGAGGGAATTTTAATAATTTTGTCAGCTTGCTCAAGAGTCTGATTATATTACAGATAGTATACAAAAAATATACAAAGTGCAGTCTAAAGTTGTGGTTATTCCTACACATTTTTTACAGTTACGCATTGTTACTTACAATGAAAGAATTTGCAAGAGTGTATTAAATGAGATCTGGCGTGTTTTAGGAAGTGCCACTGATAAATTTAAACAACTCTGATTGGCCATTGCTTTCAACAGACATGTCTGTGATTGGCTACTATGCTCAACGCTCTTAAACACGTTGTAAATAAAAACTTATGAAGCGCTTAATAGAAGCTCACACAAATACACACCATGCTGGACATTTTGAAAGCTGCATCTATCGGCTGACATAATGAGACCTTACTTTTTTTAATCTAAATTTAGGATGACCACATTGTTTCTAGGTTTGGCATGCACTCGTTTTCAAGTACTCTGGATTACGTCAAGCAGAAACTCCTGATGCATAGTGTTTCTATTAGAGCTTTGAGGTTTAGCCAAAACACTGACCCCATTAGTCATGAGCATCATTGACTAGCTTTATTAACCAGAGATTAGGCGTAGCTTACGGCACGCTGAGTTTTGAAGAGAGAATCTCTGTTTAGCAATGCTGAAGCACCAAAGCTTTGAAGGCAAAGTCTCGCTGAAGGGCAAAGAGTCGGTGTAGATCTGTTGTTTCTGACGCCTGGGAGTTTGAAGTCTCTCACAGTAATTGGTTAATGATCTCTTAAATAAAGTGAGCATGAGGAATTTTAATCATTTTTTGAGAAATTGAGGCTCAAATGATTTATTGATCTATATTGTGTCAATACTTTGAGACAACAAACAAATGAGATGACACCTTAA
Source organism: Carassius carassius (assembly GCF_963082965.1). Lineage (NCBI taxonomy): Eukaryota > Metazoa > Chordata > Actinopteri > Cypriniformes > Cyprinidae > Carassius > Carassius carassius. The sequence continues at coordinate 18,985,194 of NC_081783.1, read as the reverse complement.
TGCCACGTGGCTAATGCCTTAAGCACCTTTAGCGATTAAATATTCATTCTGTAAGGCATTTTTATAAAAAACTGCAATAGCAGATAATATATCAGGAACAGGATGATGGATTATCAATGCATGAATCAAACTCATTTGTTTTCCATGCATCATTTTCAGTCATTATGTCCCTGTAGGCTATGCATTATTAAGAACAGTAGAATCCCTCACAGTAACTTCTCCATCACAAGATAGATCACATGAAATAAAGTGTCTCCTCTACCATTGGTAGTGGCAGTAATGATGCCATTCATTTGCATAAAAATAATCTTTTGTTAAGTTTTTCATTTTGGACATGTCGCTTATGTCACTAGAAATTGCACAGAATCAACAAACCCAGCTTTCTTTCATGTATAGACATATTTCCTATTAAAACAGCAAATCTTAAACTCAATATTTGTCAAAGCAATACCTTGCTACTTGTTAGTCGGTTGCAGGTATAAGGAGGCGGATCATTCTTATTCCAAAGAGCATGATTGGACAAAATCTGTGTAGTGCAGGATGAGTCTTAAATATTTTTGTTCTATTTCCTGCAAGACAACATCTGTAAAAAAATCATTTTAAATGTGTTTCACTGTTGATTTTGTCAACATTTAGGAGTACTACTGTTGAAATTATTTTTAAAGCATTTGAAAGAGGATTCTTATGATCACAATGGCTACATTTATTAGATCAAAAATACTGTAAAAACAGTAGTTTTGGTAAATATTATTACAATTTACAGTGGCTGTGTTGTGTTTGAGTGTATTTTCAAATGAACGTAATTTATTCCTGTGATGCAAAGCTGGATTTTCAGCATCATTACTCCAGTCTTCAGTGTCACATGATCCTTCAGAAATCATCCTAATATGCTGATTTTATCAGTTGAAAAAAAGTTTTGCTGTTTAATATTTTTCTGGAAACTCACATTCTTTGATTAGTAGATTTATTTGAAATCAAAATCTTTTGTATCATTCTAAATGTCCTTACTGACACTTTTGATTAATTTAACGCATCCTTGCTGAATAGAAGCAGTAATTTTAAACTTTTCAATGCTAGTGTGTAAATAAATGTCTTTAAGAAAGATTATATTGGCTCAAATTAACATCAGTTCTGTGATAGGGTTCATATACAGTTCAAAGATCTGAAGAGTTAATTAGCTACACATTCAAGCAGAAATGAACCCATCACGGCCTTCAATCAACCGAAAAAACCATAACCGCAATTCACTTCAGAAAAAAAAAACAACAACCTTACCTGCAATTTACAAAGATTGTTAACGTCAACAAAGCTCTTCATTTCTAAACTCTCATATAGAGGAGATTCTTCTAAAGTCTTGCTCAAACTCTGAATCTTAAGCATTCATTTTTACATGGCAGTGCATTTTATTTTGACTTTCTCACAGGATGCTCAGACGCGGATGCTCTTGTGTTCTCCGGTGCTTGGACGGCATGCTGAAATCTTGCAAAGTATTAGTGTCACATGGGCTGCTCAGGATGCAGAGCGTGTTGGCATAATCTGACGGTGAGTAGTGTTTCTCTCTCCAGAGATGAGCACACTCATCCCACTGAACCACACAAGCAAACTGCAAGAGTCTCACCTGCATTAATCACGTCCTCTTTTAAACCCACACATGTTTGTGTTTGATGACAAACAGTGAGAAGTGATGAGGTCCAAAATATTCAATTCACTTCATTATTTGTAAAATCCCTGCAGTACAGTGATCTGTGCAACACCATATTCGAATTATTGATTACCAATATACTGTATGTATATATGGTTGATACACCTTTTTATGTGTGACCCAGGTGACAAATGTTTTCTAAATATTACTAAAACAGTAAAATTTCCAATTTTTGTATCGCAATTCAAACATTATTTAAATTTTACTAAGTGTTTTTTTTTTTTTTACAAATTTAACAAAATATGTGATTTAAACATTTATTTGTAATATTCTAATAACATTAAATGTCCAGTTTTCTAATTTAAGTAGAATTTTATTTAAAGGTTACTAAAACATTACTTACAACATTCCTTCTTTTCATATAAAATATTACATTTAATTGTATTTTTTAACATTATAACAATGTTTTCTCTCAACATGATGAACATTCATCAAGTAGGCCTATAAATATAAGGACGTTTTTAAAATTTTGTTCTAAAAATGTTTTCTCACAGCGCAGCATTCCTCAAATGAAAATAACATAATGAGGACGTTTAAATAATGTTGTTTGATGAATGTTTTCTCTTAATATTATGTTTCAAATATTAATAATGTTCTAAGAATGTTTCATAAACATTTAAGAACATTTTGTCCTAACATTTAAAAAACAAATTCTGTTGCTCTTCTCTTTAATAAGTCTCTGTGTTTGTTTTCTGGAGCTTCTGATAAGGAGATACTGTAGATAACTTATTGCCACAAGAAAGGACAAAAGAGAGAAAACAGACTAATTGTTTTTACCCAGTGGGGAAAAGAGACTGTTGAAAGTCTTTTTCCCATTCACTCAAATCTTGCGTCTCTAGCAAAAGTTCATGATTAGCAGATGATTCATTGCTTTCATTGAACCTTCACCAAACTCAGCCAACATGACTGAAGGGAAAACAAATGAAAAGTTTATCATCACTATCCGGTCATCCCTCAAAGTTTATTTATTAGATTATGTGGTTGATAGAGTGGATGATGCAGTTCATTTTCAAGACCTCAAGAACAGTTCTGAGGAAACGTCTCGCTGAGTCAGTCAATCCTTTAGCGCTTGATATAGATTGTAAAATTTAAGATTTTAGATTTAAAGGGATAGTCCACCCAAAAATGAAAATTCTGTCATTAATTAATAACTTGCCTTCATGTGTTGATGTACACGCATCGGATTCTGACACGGAAGAGAAGAAATTGTTGAATAAAGTGGTTATTTTTATTTTCTGTGCTCTTAAAATCTTCTCATAGCTTCATAATATTACGGTTGAACCGATGATGTCTCATGGACTATTTCAATGATGTCCTTACTACCTTTCTGGGACTTGAATGTGTCAGTTCAGTGTTGCTGTCTATGCAGGGTCAGAAAGCTTTTGGATTTCATCAAAAATATCTTCATTTGTGTTTCAAAGATGAAGGAAAGTCAGAATTGTGTTAATCAACACAGTATATCACTGGATTTACGGTTATATATATCTGAGAACACATTGGACATTTCAAAAATAGGTTAAAAAAAAATATATATATATATATATATATATTTTTTTTTTTACCTATTTTTGTTTACTATTATTTACATCGTATTATAGTATTTATCAATATTTTGCATTAGCTTTTATTTTTTATTTTCAGTTATTTATCATCTTTATATTATTCAGTTATTTATTTTAATTTTAGTTGAAATTTGAGTAATTTTGTCTTGTGATTTTTATTTTTTACATATTTTTTATATAACTTTAATTTTAATACTTCTATATCTTTATAACTAATTTAATTTCAGTTTCATTGTAGTGCTTCTACTTATTACATTTATACGTATTACACTTCAAATTTGATAAGCTTTTTTTTTAAGTTTGTCCTTGTTTTTTTGTAATTTATATATTCTTTATTTCAATTGCCAAAGCTAATTTTAATAGGTTTAGTTTATAACAACACTTGTTTTAAACTGAAGTAAATAAATAGAAATCTCAATGAGAAATTTCAATGAATTATTAAATCATATTAGAATGAATGATAAATATTCAATATTCAGCACTATATTTCTAGGTCACTATTTAAACATAAGAATATTAGTGACATTCTGACATTAAACTTTGGGCCCCAATTGTATATTGAAATTACTTCTTTTTTTTTTGGCTACATCAATTAAAATTCAAGCCACTGAAATGTTTCCAATAAACTATCTCCTTCTTTGAGGGAACTCTCCCAGACTTCCTACAGACATTGCCTTCATTTCCATGGCACAGTCTGAGGGTTATACTTTTATCTGTTGCAGTAATTGGCATAAAATTGCATATTCTGTGGCTGTAGTTTTCTTACCCCCCTTAAAGAAAGGAGAAATAGCAATTATGGTTTCCCTTATCGAGTTCCTCCCTGGTCTAGGGCCAGAGCTCAACAGAAGAGAAGAACATTTATTTTTCTCATTCCATGAAATTGGCCACATATAGGGCCAAATGGGCTCTTTCTGTTCACACGGAGAGGATTGTGTGTTGGTTTTTCTCTTGCATTTTAGCTTGAGATCTTCCTGAAAGTCTGTTCATCAAATGCAATATTTGACTAAGTGTCTTGTCTCTCTCTAAGGAAGACGTCTGCATGTTAAGCATTCTTCAGATAACGACCCTTTCTTTGTGCTTTCATTCCAAGGATACAAAAGCAATCACAAGTAACCATGGTTACAGATGTACGTCTTCCCAACGTAACAATGCGTTTGCAGATATGGCAGTATATCAAACATTTATGATTTAATTTGTGACTGGAGCAAATTTAATATCGTGCAACTGAATCTTATGCTTTAATATGTGCGGTATCCATTGCCTCGCAAGACGTGTCTTGAATCTTCAGAAGCTGAGAGCTTTGCCTGACAGGGTGCATATATAAAGGTCTGTCCTGTGTGGCGTATGAGATTAAGGTGTTGGGATTCTAAGCTGTTTCACGGCTAAAGGGAGATGGCTAATCTCTCCTCCACAGGCTCAAGAAAATCTGTTCTAGACTGCTAGACGGGATCCTGTTAGTTTCTCCAGCAAAAATCAGACTCCCTTTGCTGCTCTCACCACAGGCTACAGTGTAAGGAATACAAATAATTGTTGTTTTTTGAACAGTTTTGTGTTAGTTACACACATATATTGTACTTGCATGTTCAGTGTAAAAAATAAACCAAAGTAAAGAAAGAACTGCCAGCATTTCACCATCAAAAATATGGTAGCAACATTTATTACATTTTATTACATTACAAGTTACATTTATGTTTAAAAAAAATTGTTTCATTAACTGATACAATGTTAATATCTAAAGTGATAGGATGTATTTTCTGTACCTGTATAATAAACTGATAACCAAATAATGTAATAAACAATAAATAAACAACATGAGATGTAACATAAAATTAACATTACTGAGCAATGTAAATTATTTTGTTCTTATTTTGAAGAGTTTTCTAAAGTCTAGTTTTAAATGGCTATTATAGCTCTATCGTTTTTATTGTATCGTAACATATACTGTATATATATATATATATATATATATATATATATATATATATACAGCACTTTTAAGACTGTTAAATGCAGTGTAATATGTTACATATGCAAAATTATCCAAGAACCGAACATATCCACTCCTGTGCATCAAAAGGTTGAGTGGCCTAAAACCATTAGTACCATTTGCAGGAACTAATTTGCTCTCACTTATATCAACACAGAAACAATTCAACAATTCAATTTGGATATAACAGCAATGATGTGAAGTGACATTCAGCCAAGTATGGTGACCCATACTCAGAATTTGTGCTCTGCATTTAACCCATCCGAAGTGCACACACACAGAGCAGTGAACACACACACACACACTGTGAGCACACACCCAGAGCAGTGGGCAGCCATTTATGCTGCGGCGCCCGGGGAGCAGTTGGGGGTTCGATGCCTTGCTCAAGGGCACCTAAGTCGTGGTATTGAAGGTGGTGAGAGAACTGTACATGCACTCCCCCCACCCACAATTCCTGCCGGCCCGGGACTCAAACCCACAACCCTTCGATTGGGAGTCCGATTCTCTAACCACCAGGCCACAACTTCCCTCTAGCATATAACAGCAATGATTATAAGAACTTTGTTTTTGACAAGCTACAGCTCGAAGCACAAGGCCGGCTCTCTCATTATACCTGGTGAGTGCCAGTGGAGCGTGGCCCAAATGTGGTGTTATTCTTAAAGAGGGAAATTGCCCGTTATAATTATGCCTGTGAGATTTTCAATTCTGTGACGTGGGTGGGGTTGTGGGCTAATGCATGCATTATGGCATAAAAAGATTATAGGATCTAAGAAAAGTTTTCAAATAGGTCACAACGTACTGTTAATATATAAAGACTGTTCTGTACTGGTTTTTTAAAGGTGTTTTACCTGTATTTTGAATTTTAAACTCTAAAGAGAATAATACAGGTTAAACTCAAGATGAACGAAAAAAAATCATTTTACATTTTTGGTTCGAAATCATTATATTGTCTACGAAACAAGCCTTTTAAACCAAGAATGGGTTTAAGTGCTTTTGTACAATTTTATGCTTCACGTTTCTGCATTTAAATTCTCCAAGAATGGCCCCCATTTACTTCCATTGTAAGTGCATCACTGTGACCTTGATTTTTGCTGGAATTGTTTAATAAAATGAATAACAAGTCCAAATTATCTTTACCTGGTATTCAACATTATGCCAAAAATGCTGTTGACTGAGCATTGAATATCTGTTTTAATTATTTATTGATTTATTATAAATATTTTATTTTATTTTTTTTTTTTTAAGATGCACGCCTGAGATTCAATAGCTTCAAATAACAAATCTTCCAAAAGTTTCCTGTAATGCTAATTGGAAACTGTCTGAACAAGAACCAGCTTAAGGAGACCTTTAACATTTAGCATACAAACAAAATTAAGTTAGCTACACCAAGTAGTCTGAGAACAATTGCCGAGAGAACTCAGTGCATGGTGTTGCATGTGATATTTTACTTTTTCACAACTTTGGACAGTGTCAAGTTGCTGTCCCCTTCCTCCACGCATCCATTATTAGTATTCTTTTCAGACCCAGAACAAGGTGAGACAACTTGCCATTATTATGAACCCTTTTAACACATTTTGGCAGGCTGCTCTTGGCAAATGTGGGTTGAATTACAAATAGTCCTAATTATGCACATCACAAGTTTACAAGCCACTACACGCGCTCGTTTAAACAGATAAGCATGCTGTGGCTATATAATCACTTTAATTATATTACAGCTATTTTTTTTCTCCATTGTTATCAGTAATCTGGGCACAGACATATCTCAGACCGGGCCAGTAATACTGTAATAGGTTTCACCATGCTTTATATAACAGGAGCGAGTGATTAAATATTTGATATGGCTGCTGTGCTAACATCCATATCCCCATCTGCACCACAGGGGAACAAGATGACTCTGGGAATCAGTACTTCTGAAGGGCATGACGGGAATTAGTCATGAAACACCTGCTCTGCCTTGATAACACTTTACTTTTGTCTGTCAGAATAACGTCCTGGAACAAGTTTGTGATGTCACAATTGAACACCAAATGTTCCTCACCAACACAAACGTATAATTAGAATGAGCAGAAGAGGCATATCGCACGATTGTGATTTTATTTGGTACATTACATCGTGCCAGATATGTCACTAAATGCATTTAAGTACCGGTTGTGGTCTAAAGGATCTAAAGTGTGCTGTGTGTAGACTTAGCTACATGAAGGATGATCAACACAGGCTCACAAATGTGTGACTCTCTCTCTCTCTCTCTCTCTCTCTCTCTCTCTCTCTATACAGTATATATATATATATATATATATATATATATATTTAGAAATATGTATATTTTGAAAGCATTTAAAAATATATTTTTATTTTCATATTTTTCAGTCTAAGAAAATACATTACGTGTCACGTATGAGTAAATTCCAAAAGCAGGCTGCTTCAAGATTGAAAATCTTTTCCCTCTGAAATACAGGTCCTTCTCAAAAAATTAGCATATTGTGATACAAGTTCATTATTTTCCATAATGTAATGATAAAAATTAAACTTTCATATATTTTAGATTCATTGCACACCAACTGAAATATTTCAGGTCTTTTATTGTTTTAATACTGACGATTTTGGCATACAGAAAACCCAAAATTCCTATCTCAAAAAATTTGCATATCATGAAAAGGTTCTCTAAACGAGCTATTAACCTAATCATCTGATTTAACTAATTAACTTTAAACACCTGCAAAAGATTCCTGAGGCTTTTAAAAACTCCCAGCCTGGTTCATTACTCAAAACCGCAATCATGGGTAAGACTGCCGACCAGAAGGCCATCATTGACACCCTCAAGCGAGAGGGTAAGACACAGAAAGAAATTTCTGAACGAATAGGCTGTTCCCAGAGTGCTGTATCAAGGCACCTCAGTGGGAAGTCTGTGGGAAGGAAAAAGTGTGGCAAAAAACACTGCACAACGAGAAGAGGTGACCGGACCCTGAGGAAGATTGTGGAGAAGGACCGATTCCAGACCTTGGAGGACCTGCGGAAGCAGTGGACTGAGTCTGGAGTAGAAACATCCAGAGCCACCGTGCACAGGCGTGTGCAGGAAATTGGCTACAGGTGCCGCATTCCCCAGGTCAAGCCACTTTTGAACCAGAAACAGCAGCAGAAGTGCCTGACCTGGGCTACAGAGAAGCAGCACTGGACTGTTGATCAGTGGTCCAAAGTACTTTTTTCGGATGAAAGCAAATTTTGCATGTCATTCGGAAATCAGGGTGCCAGAGTCTGGAGGAAGACTGGGGAGAAGGAAATGCCAAAATGCCTGAAGTCCAGTGTCAAGTACCCACAGTCAGTGGGTAAAAACCACTGGTAAATGGTTTACTGACCATGGTATTACTGTGCTCAATTGGCCTGCCAACTCTCCTGACCTGAACCCCATAGAGAATCTGTGGGATATTGTGTAGAGAAAGTTGAGAGACGCAAGACCCAACACTCTGGATGAGCTTAAGGCCGCTATCGAAGCATCCTGGGCCTCCATAACACCTCAGCGGTGCCACAGGCTGATTGCCTCCATGCCTCGCCACATTGAAGCAGTCATTTCTGCAAAAGGATTCCAGACCAAGTATTGAGTGCATAACTGAACATAATTTTTTGAAGGTTGACTTTTTTGTATTAAAAACACTTTTCTTTTATTGGTCGGATGAAATATGCTAATTTTTTGGGATAGGAATTTTGGGTTTTCATGAGCTGTATGCCAAAATCATCAGTATTAAAACCATAAAAGACCTGAAATATTTCAGTTGGTGTGCAATGAATCTAAAATATATGAAAGTTAAATTTTTATCATTACATTATGGAAAATAATGAACTTTTATCACAATATGCTAATTTTTTGAGAAGGACCTGTATATATTGAAATCTATTTTGGTTTATGGTTGAAAGTCGTTTCAATATATATTATATATTGCCCAGTGCCGGTTTCTCCATTAGGGCGATTGGGCGACGCACCACCAAAGTGCGAAAGGGAGGGATTTTTTTTCTTTCACATTCAACCACAGTGTCATCTCGGTTACGTATGTAACCTTGGTTCCCTGAATAGGGAACGAGATGCTGCGGTGACGTCACCACGTATGGGAACACCTTCGGTGTGACGAATGTCTGAAGCCCTATACCATCCCGCCAATCCTATTGGCCAAATAGCGCGTGGCACCGCCCAGCATGCGTAGGCATATATATACCTGGTGCCGCGCGCCATTTACCTCAGATTTCATGACGAGAAGAGAAGAAAGCTATCAAGGTACGGCACGGCCAGAACCGCAGCATCTCGTTCCCTATTCAGGGAACCAAGGTTACATACGTAACCGAGATGTTCCCTTTCATAGGTCACTTCGATGCTGCGGTGACGTCACCACGTATGGGAACGCTATACCATCACGCCTGACGTACCTGATAGCTTGGATCCAAGGAAGCATCTGCTCAAGCGGAGAGAACCCGGGAGCCAGGAGCCATCCTCACATCCAGACTGTAAGACCTGATAAAAGTGCTCGGTGAGGACCAGCCTGCCGCAGCACAGATATCATCCATAGAAGATCCACTGAGAAAGGCTTGAGAAGAAGCCACTGCTCTCGTGGAATGACCTTTTACTCCTAAGGGCGAAGCGAGCCCGCGCGCCTCATAGGCCAAGGAAATAGCCTCCACCAGCCAATGGGACATGCGCTGTTTCGTAACTGCATGGCCCTTATTCTTATGTCCAAAACAGACAAACAGCTGGTCAGACTCACGCCATGGGGCAGTGCGATCCACATAAGTCTCCAACGCCCTCACAGGGCAAAGACTTAGATCTCCAGACTCTGTCGCAGCAGGAGAAAAGGCCTCCAGGACCACCTGCTGAAAATGAAAAGGATTAGACGCGACCTTAGGAACATAATTAGGCCTAGGTCGCAACAACACTTTCACAGAGCCTGGTGCAAACTCCATGCACGAGGGTGAGACAGAGAGAGCCTGTAAATCCCCAACTCTTTTAAGGGAGGATAAAGCCATGAGAAGAAGTGTCTTCAGAGACAGGAGCTTATCCGATACAGTTTCCAGGGGCTCAAACGGATGCCCTGACAAACCCAGTAACACAATGGATAAATCCCATGAAGGAACTCGCACAGGGCGGAAAGGCCTCAACCGTCGCGCACCCTGTATAAAGCGAGAAACCAGTGGATGACGACCCACTGAAACACCACCTATATGCTCATGGTGAGCTGAGATAGCTGCCACATAAACCTTCAGGGTGGCTGGTGTCAATCCCTCCGAAAAACGGTCTTGAAGAAACTCCAGTACTGAAGCCACAGGGCAGTAAACTGGATCCACATCATGAGTTTCACACCATGTCATAAACAGTTTCCACTTGAAAGCATATAAGCGTCTTGTAGAAACTGCTCTAGAGTTCAGTATAGTCTCGGTAGTTTCAGCAGAAAGACCGGGACATATCAACTCACTCCGCTCAGAGGCCACGCCCACAGGTTCCACAGATCTGGCCTCGGATGCCAGATCCGTCCCTGTGCTTGCGATAATAAATCCCGTCTGAGGGGAATCTCCACCGGAGAGCCCGCTAACAGATTGATGAGATCCGCAAACCACGGCTGTGTGTGCCATCGCGGAGCCACCAGCAACAGCTGTCCCACTCTGTCCCGCCGTATTCTGCATAATACCGCTGGGACCAGCCGAATCGGAGGAAACGCATACAAGCTGGTCCTGGGCCAGCTGTGAGCTAGCGCATCCAGACCCAGGGGTGATGGAGGGCTTAGGGAGAACCATAGCGGGCAATGCGTAGTCGTGCTCGACGCGAATAAATCCACTTCCGCTTCCCCGAAAATATGCCATAGGTGATTCACCGTTTGGGGGTGTAATCTCCATTCCCCTTGTTCCAGAGTCTGCCTGGATAATAAATCCGCTCCGAAGTTCAGTCGTCCGGGGATGTGAACAGCCCGGATCGACAGAAATTTGTCGTGAGACCAAAGAAGAATCCGCCTCGCCAGTCTGCACAGAGGGCGAGAACGTAATCCTCCCTGATGGTTCAGATAAGCCACGACCGCAGTGTTGTCCGTTCTGAGAAGCACATGACGGCCGGTCAGTAGACTCGAAAAATACTGGAGAGCCAGAAAAACCGCCAGTAATTCCAATTTGTTTATGTGCCAGCTGCGTTGTGCCGCTGTCCACACTCCGTGGGCTGGGCGCCCCTGACAAACAGCTCCCCACCCGGTCAAAGACGCGTCTGTCGTGACAGTCTCTCGGGAAGCACAAATTCCCAGCCGAACCCCGGTGAGGAGAAATTCGGCTGATGTCCATTGTTTTAACGACATCACACACCTCCGCGTCACCGAGATCGTTCGATGCGGAGAACAACGGGGTGAAATATTCTGTCGTTTCGTCCACCACTGAAACGGGCGCATGTAAAGCAAACCCAGATGAATCACGGGAAGCGCCGCCGCCATTAGACCTAGTAGTCTGAGGCACAGTCTCACTGTCACCGTGTGACCCGCCCTGAAGTGCTGAACGCATGACGTAATCGACTGAGCGCGCGGGACAGAAAGCTTTGCTGTCATCGCGCGAGAGTCCAAATCTACTCCCAGAAAGGTAATCCGTTGAGAGGGGATTAATACACTTTTCTGGAAGTTTGTGCGTAAACCCAGGCTGTGTAAATGATTTAGCACAATATCTCGATGAGAGTGTGCTTGAGTCTGAGATTGCGCTAACACCAGCCAGTCGTCCAGATAGTTTAACACACGGACGCCCCGGAGCCGCAACGGGGCCAGAGCTGCGTCCATGCATTTTGAGAATGTACGGGGAGCTAGCGCTAAGCCAAAGGGAAGAACGCGGTACTGATACGCTTTGCCCTCCAAAGCGAATCTGAGGAACTTCCGGTGTCTCTCGATGATCTGAATATGAAAATAAGCATCCTTCAGATCGATCGTGACAAACCAGTCGTTTGGTTGAATCTGAGACAAAATAGATTTTACCGTCAACATCTTGAATTTGCTCGACCTGAGTGCAAGATTTAGACGGCGTAATTCCAGAATGGGTCGTAATCCGCCGTCCTTTTTTGGTACCACAAAATAACGGCTGTAAAACCCTGACTCCATCTGAGAGGGGTGTACTTCTTCTATAGCCCCTTTGCTCAGTAGAGCTAACATTTCCTGTCTCAGCACCGCCATGTCCATCGGTTTCATCACCGTGGAGAGAATTCCGCGGAAAGGGGGCGGGCCTTTCCGAAACTGAATGGTGTATCCGTGACAAATTGTGCGTAACACCCATTGAGAAATGCCGGGCAAGCGTTCCCACGCGGCCCGAAACAATATTAGCGGTTTCAACATGTTCGTTTCCTGCAACGCTGTTGCACACATAGAAATGTCCGGGCACGAAAGACTCACGGTGTTCGTGCACAGGGGAAGTATATGCAGAGCAGGCGTTGTATCTCGTTGTACGTAATCCTGAAACGTGTCCACGGCAGGAATTAGGCCAACAGATTGAGCATCGGGCTCTGCCGCTAGCGAAACAGCGGCGGCTGAGCGAGCCGTCATGACGGGCCGTTCGATGAAGACCCTTTGAAGCGCTCCTCGAGCTCTGAAAACTGGATCGTGCATAGTGTCTGAGGAAGCGATTGGTGTTACAGTTCGCTCCAATGCTGTTCGAGGCGCTGTTTGCGGCGAAACAGTCAGGGTTTGAGCGTGGGGACTGCAATGAGAGTGTTGGATGCGCGAAAGCGGTCCAACAGCGCTCTCTAGCGGAGGGCACAGTCCCTGGCAGGCAGCGAAAAAATCAGGAGCTGCTGTTATGTGCCCGAGAACGAGAGGCCTTGGCCGTCGAACTCAGGTTCAACCTTTTTCGCTGGCGTTGTTGAGCCGGTGGAACAACCCTAGGGCCCCAGTCCTTGCGAGGGGGCGCCATAGGTGAAGGCTCTTCCCGAGAGGGCACTCGCTGGCGGTGAGAGGAGGTTGAGCGAGAACACGCGGGCGCCTGACGGCGTTCAACCTCTCTGGGTCTGCGGGGAATCAGCTGGCGGAAAGCGGCTGATTGTTGTTTCGCTGCTGTGAACTTCTCCACCACTGAAGTGACCGCCTCTCCAAATAAACCGTCCTTAGACACAGGGGCATCCATGAGGAAAGATTTATCCTTTTCCTTTATATCGGTGAGATTAAGCCAGAGGTGGCGCTCAACCGTAATTAATCCAGCCATGGAACGGCCCACTGCTCGAGCAGTATGTTTGGTAGCACGACGCGCCAAATCAGTTGCTCGCCGTAGTTCCTTGACCGCCTCAGGTGTAATGCCGTCCCCCTCGTCCAATCCTTTTAACAGCTCCGCTTGGTAGGCCTGAAGGACCGCCATGGAATGAAGCGAAGCAGCCGCTTGACCAGCGGCCATATAGGATTTTCCCACTAAACTAGACGTGACTCGACATGCCTTCGAGGGGAGGAGGGGGCGGGACTTCCACGCCGCGGCCGAATTAGGCACAAGATGTTCGGCGAGAGTCTCCTCCATCGGCGGTATCGCTGTATAGCCGTGACTCGCCATGCCCGAAATGGTGGCGAAATCTGCGGCCGCAGCGTTCGTGATGCGCGCCGCAAACGGCTGTTTCCAGGACCTCGAAACCTCCTGGTGGAGGTCCGGGAAAAAGGGTAAAGGCCTCCGGGGCTGCGCAGGTGTCCGACTAGTTAGAAAACGGTCGTCCAGCTTCGAAGAAGGTTGGGCCTCGGCCTTCTCAACCTCCCATTCCAGCCCCAATGTACCCACTGCACGGGAAACCACATCCAACAGCTCACTGTAGGAGGGGGAAACACGCCTCTCCTGTCCACTAGGAGGGAGAGGGCTCGTGTCGGCCACGAAGTCCTCGGACCCCGAGGCCGCAGTGGAAAGAACGTCGTCATCATGGCGGTCACAACCGAAGGAGATGGCACTACATGCCCCCGGTGTGGGCCGTAAATCCTCACAGGAAAAGACGGCAGGTTCAAAAGTTTTCCTGTGTATTAGGGTAGGGGAGAGCGAGCGATGTGGAGAGTAATTTTCCATCGCTGAACTGTCCTCGAGCTCCATGTCACACGTGTCACCCCAAGCTATCACCTCGTGCGGTGCCTCGGCAGTCGCAGAAGTGGTGTGGCGGGGGTTAGACACGGCGACATCGGAGAACACATCTACCCTCGAGCGAAGGACCCTGAGTCGCAGGCCATCGCAATGGGGGCATGAAGAAAGGCCGCTAAGCGCCTCCTGTGCGTGGTGTAAGCCTAGGCAGACTACGCACCTGTCATGAGTGTCCCCCTGAACGATGTACCTGGTACACGGGTCCTTGCACTTCTTGAAACTCATCGCGTCCGCGGAGAGGAGTATACTGCTCGTGACGATCGCTGAGAACGCGAGACAATAGGGCACAGAAGATTCGCTTCGTACTGAAGGAATGAAATCTGAGGTAAATGGCGCGCGGCACCAGGTATATATATGCCTACGCATGCTGGGCGGTGCCACGCGCTATTTGGCCAATAGGATTGGCGGGATGGTATAGGGCTTCAGACATTCGTCACACCGAAGGTGTTCCCATACGTGGTGACGTCACCGCAGCATCGAAGTGACCTATGAAAGGGAACATGCTAGTTTTCACTATTCTAGACTGTTTGTTCTGCCTCTAAATAGTCCAATCAGCGTTGAGTCGCATTTTGTGTAGTACCGCCCCTTTTTGGGCGATTTCTGTCAAACTGCGCCCCGAGTGCTCTCATAGACTTCCATTCAAAGATCTTTTTTTTTCAAACTGCAGGCACTGCATGCAATGAAATCTCAATGAGTTTCGGGAGGGCTCGCCCTAACGTGCTTTCGTCCTCGTGCGTAACCTTAACTTGTGCAACAACTGGTGGGAACAGTGACATCCAATAATATTTAAAAACCTATTTTTAATTTTAACAACAAGAAAAACTGAAAAACTTCTTTAATATCTTTATCAAATGTAAAAAAAAAAACTCAGAGAGACGGCTATGCAAATTTAGTTGTCAGCTGAACTTGATCGATATCACGGCAAACGTTACCTGAGCGCAGATTAATTCTATCGTGTCATTGAAAGAAAGATCATTCATTCATCGTAGCAATAAGGATAAATTGGCAATTAAAGAATTAGGACCACCAAAACCAAATTTAAACATCAAACAAGAATCTACAAAGGGAGGGAAGTTGTATAAACGAGGATTTTCGAGGATTTGGTATGAGCGGAGAAAAAGGCTAGCCGGCTGCGAAGTAGCTGACGCTTTGTTTCGCTCATTTACCGCTGCATTTTGTTCCATCGCGAGAGCGTAACGGACATCGCATGGACAACTACAGGCGTCACCGAAATGCATCATCTCTCGGAGAAGGTGAAAAAACACGAAAGAGCAAAGATGCATATGGATAGTAGGGAGCAGTGTAATGTAAGGGAGAAATGTAATATAAGTGAGTAATGTAAGTAAGCAGTGTAATGTAAGTGAGTGATGTGATATAAGTGAGCAGTGTTATACAAATGAGCAGTGTTCTATAAGTGAGTTGTGTAAACAGTGATTTATGTGACTTCAATTATTTCTTATTAAACTGAAATCGAAGTAAAAAGTTTTTTTTGGAAAAACCACATCCTTGCGTCAGTCTTCATTTGCTGCTGAATTGTTAACACGCATATAGAAACATGAGGAGAGCAAGAAATTGATTCTCAATGTCAGTTTCTTTTTAATTAATACTATAGTAGTTCAGTTCCCTTTACATCTTTAAGTAGCCGTTAATTTATCAATTGAATGGGTGACTTATCCTCATTAATCATGCAAACATTTGCCCCCCCTGAGAGAATTGGCAGGAGCCGCCACTGATATTGCCACCGTTATATTGGCTATAGCCATACTTTTGCAATGGACAGTCATGTTCAATAAAATGTCATTACATTTTGGAAATTCCTAATAAGTTAATGAAGTTCTTGAACACGTCACCTTACAAACAAGCAATTTTGTACTGTACATAGCTTATTAAAAATTCAAATTTTAGAAGAAAATTTCAGACGGCGCTTTTGCATCTGAACTCTTCATATATATATATATATATATATATATATATATATATATAAAATTATAGTATTTTAGTGATTCAAAATTCATCATAAATGCCTGAAACAGCCTGAAAAGTTATATACATGATAATAAAGTTCAGATGAAAAATGTTAATGTTCAAAGTTAAAAGCGAATCAAGCCTAAAATAAAATAGTAATAAAGAAAATATGCAATAAACATTAGTGCTAGATAAAATAGACTGAACAAATTATATCCAATATTAGTCAATATTGATCATTTAAAAAAAAGATTGAAATTATGATTAGGACATTAGGAAAAATGGATTTTCTTTCCTGTGGGGGTTAAAAGATACTATTGTGACAAACTGTCCTCCAAGCAGTTGTAGGTTTTGATGTTTTTGGGTTTGTGATCTAGAAAGTTTATATTACTTTCATTTTATGTTTCTAGTTTTAATGTTTTCCATTTGACAATCAAATCAAGAATATTATAATTAAATGTACAATATGTCATATTGTCATAGGCTTGACTACTGAATTTTTTTTAAAACCTTCTGAACTTTTAACCTCATCACATACTAAAACACTTATCCTGCTCTTCTCAAAACTCTCTCTCTCTCTCTCTCTCCCAACTCTCTTTCTCGGGGAGTTTTGACCCAGCAAGGGGTGAGTAAATACATGTATTCCCAAAGTGATTTCACAGGCCTGTGGTCCAAAGAGAGCTGAGTCTGTGCTCGGGATTAGGAAGTCATGATTGACAGCGGCTTGAGTGCTGGACAACACGATTGGCAGGAAAGTGAGGATATCTCAGAATGTGCCAAGACTTTCTTCTTTATTCCTCCTCCTACTTCCTCTTCCTTTCATCTCATTTACTGGTTCTTTGCTTTTGCCTTTCCTTCACAAAGATTAAAGTTTTTTCTTTTTAATAGCTTTTTTTTATTTAAAATGTTTAAATTTAAAATGTTAATTTATAATTTTACTAGAAAAAAGAATGTACACTAAAGTTGTTAAAAAATCAAAGATTATTGGAGTACATTTTACAAGAAAATACTATTTCTACTTCAGAACATTTCTACTTTGTACATGATGATTATTTTAATAATACAATGAAAAAAAGTCACTATAAAGAACGTTTTGTGATTTCATAGATGATAAAGGTTCTTCATGGAACCATCAATGCCAATAAAGAGCCTATATTTTTAAGTGTATTGTCTGTAAAAACAGCTTCTTCTTTTTTTTTTGACAGTGTATATTTTTTTCGTGCCCTCTTTGATGACTGAACAGACATCCTGTTCTTGATGCTCATGTTGCAGATAATTCGTTTATGGTTCTTTTTATATATACAAATACATATATATATATTTATACTTTGCAACTGCTGCATTAAAGTCTCCTCACAAAATTATATCTAAAGTCTAAAGAGTCTAAAACAAACTTTACTGCAAAAAAAAAAAAAAAATGGCCGTGTTTTTACCACACTACCACACAAGCTGTGACAGTTATAGACTGTTACAATATGTTGAGAAAACTGTGCTGAAAATAAAAATAGATCCTCTGCACTCAGCAGCCTGACTATTCTTGACAACAAGATGCTTTCTGGAAAAGATGCAAAATGGAAAATGGTGTCTCAAAATCACTCCTACTGCATGACCCGATGCATACTGTAATAACTCAGTTAATCATTAACTCCCCATAAACATAACACACGCTGAAACACATGCACATACACATGTCACTGGTTGGCCCTGTGCAGCATCGCAGCGCTCAACTATTGTTCACATTTGTGCTTTAAATAATATGAGACGCCCACTCTTCTGCACTGATGTCCTGTCACTCTGTCTGCTTCTGCATTGTATTTCAGTCAGTTCTGTCATGGCTTTAGGGAGAGCTTAAATCTTTGCTTTTGTTTAATTAATTTAGTTTAAAAAAGCATGCAAGTGGTAATATAAAAGTATAAAATAAATCATTTTTAAAAAATCTTTATTTTGGCCTGTGTGTGTACAGGTACCATTTATATTTACTTTTATGTACTTGGTCATTCATTTGTTTTACTTCCAGAAACCGTCATTTTACATAACAGTATTTATTATTAGTATTCTTTTTTATTAGTATTTTATTACTTATTTTTCTGGTTGAAGATGCATTCAGTATCAGCTTGCTCCCTCAGTTTAAATGAATGTGAATCTGCTTTTTGGTTTTAATATGTTTAAATGGGGAAACAATTATTAACATGTTCACAAATGAGAACTTAGATCTTAGTTTCCATTTCTTTCTGAACTTCTCCTGTTAGGGCCAACATCTTGAAAGCAGAGAGATACGGACACATCTTCATTTCCTAAACAGGCACGCTGCCATTGCTGCTCTGGCCTGACTCCAGCGCAAGAGAGAGTGAGTAAGGAGGAGGACACTGCTGAGTGTTCAAGGGCATTAACAGAGATGCGCTTCTTTCTCCTATATATATAGATACCTCAGCTCAGCTAAAAAATAAGGTATAATAAAGGTTCATGACACTAGCTTTGTTCTGAAGCCAAGTTATCTGCCTCAGTGCCTTTGGACGTCATAAGCTGCTGCACTCCAGTGTTTTGGAATCCTTTTCTAATATTCAGATTATTATTATTTTTTACTTTCAGTTTCTTTCTTTTCAGAATTGAATACATTTTATATTTATAATGTCTAAAGCATATTTAGAATGTCTCTAACATTGTCTGATTGTTGCACTGCATTACGGGAGTCAAAAAAGGCATCTTATAGTAGAAGCAGCATGATTAACATTGCATTCTTTAAAGGAACAGTTCCCCAAAAAATGAAATGAAAAGCTTAAGATTTAGTCACCCACAGACCATCCGAGATGTAGATAAGTTTGTTATTCATCTGAAGAGATTTGGAGAAATCCTCTGCAGTAAATGGGTGCCATCAAAATGAGAGTCCAAACAGCTGATAAATGCATCACAATAATCCATGAGACTCTAGTCCTTCATTTTATGTCTTGTGAAGAGAAAAGCTGTGTTTGTAAGAAACAAGAACATCATTAAAGTGTTTTAACTTTAAACTGTTGCTTTAAGCTAAAATCCATAATTCATAATATTGCTTCCTCCAGTGGAAATGTCCATCCACTGTTGCCTCTCTTGTTCTGGACTGTCAGTGCCGATAGCCTCGTGGTTAAGTGCACTACTGTGTTCATGGCAACTCAAATTCAGTTCCGGTCCACTCCCGCTCATATCTTTCTCCATTTAATACTTTCCGGTCATTTCTATGCTGTCCTATCCCATTAAGCATAAAAGCCCATATATATATTTATATAAAAATGTACTACTTTGGCTTGTAAATGCTGTTTGTGTATATTTCTCTCCTGATTCAGACTTTGTCACTGGAGAAAGCAATACTGTAGATAGAGGACTTGAGGATAGAAACAATCGTTTGAAGTTAAAAAGATGATGGATTTGTTTATAACAAACACACAGCTTTTCACCTCACAAGACATTCATTGATGGACTGGAATCGTGTGGATTACTTGTGGATAATTGTGATGTTTTTATCAGTTTTTTGGACTCTCATTCTGACGGCACCCATTCACTGCAGAGGATCCACTGGTGAGCTAAATCTGTTCTGATGAAGAAACAACTTGGATGGCCTGAGGGTGAATAGAGTTTAAGGAAATGTTTATTTCGGGTTAACATTTTCCTTTAAAATCTGCCTACAGTGTGTGTGTGAGAGTGTGTGTGAATTGTGTTTCCCTTACCTTGAAGTCAATAGTAATGCAGTGACAATAGGCCCACATCAAATTTTACACCGTAAGCAAACATGGAATCAATTAACGGCATAGTTTGCATGTTTCACCCTGTTCTTTTGAGGTGTTGCGTCTCGGAGCGACACACCAGCAGAGGCTTTTCCATTCATCCCGGGCTCTGAAAGAGTAAATAAACATGCACGCGGGCCTTTCACCGTCTGTCGTCTCTGTAATCTCTTCTCCCCAAACTCTCTGCCCTTTAACATTTCTAAAGTGTTTAGAGGGGCTGCACACTGTGCCTGTAAATGTTAAGTATCGATTGGTGGGGGGGACTACAAAGGGCCCGGCAGCTGGGATAGCAGGATGCTTGAAAACCCTTCCTAATGAAACTGGCATTTGGAGTCTACAGCAGGACGCATGGGCCGCCCGGCCAGCATTTGTCATCCTGTTTAGGACACCCTCAGGCTTTTTGGATGGAAAATGTGTGACAAATGCAGAATGTAACCTTTTAGCATCGTAGGTGGAGATAAACTGTCTCTGATAAGTTATTAGCAGTGCAGTCACTATTGATGCAGAATGTAAATATGTTGCTCTTCAGAGTCCAAAGACACAAATTCAGTTCTTACTGTATATACAGTAAGGATTCATAAGCCTGAGACCACTGGTGAAATTGCTTCTATTTTGTATAACTTTTTAATCTTATCAATTTTCATTCATTTTTTTCTAACTCATTATAAGTTTAATAAAAAAAAATAAAAAAAAAAAGTGAAGTGAAGTGACATTCAGCCAAGTATGGTGACCCATACTCAGAATTTGTGCTCTGCATTTAACCCATCCGAAATGCACACACACAGAGCAGTGAACACACACACTGTGAACACACACCCGGAGCAGTGGGCAGCCATTTATGCTGCAGCGCCTGGGGAGCAGTTGGGGGTTCGATGCCTTGCTCAAGGGCACCTAAGTCGTGGTATTGAAGGTGGAGAGAGCACTGTACATGCACCCCCCCCACCCACAATTCCTGCCGGCCCGGGACTCGAACTCACAACCTTTCAATTGGGAGTCCGACTCTCTAACCATTAGGCCACGACTTCCCTGTATGGTTTGATAAAGTCTTCTATATTTTTTTTCCCCTTTTCGCTTTAATGACAGCTAAAATGGTATTAACAAAAACCTGATGATCACGTTCTCCAACATGATTTGTGGATTCAAATTATAGTGATAAAATACTGTATATCAACTGTATATACAATAAATATTTGATTTATTTGATAGATATATGTGGGATTCATCTATTTTTGTTTAATATTTGCTTTTCCTTTTCCTCTGCACCTTTTAAATGTCTCAAATTCATTAAACTTTGTTTATTCCCATGTTTAGGAAGATTCATTTGTATAAACATTGAAATAAATTAATTTATTAGACTTTTGGATACTCCTAAATGTTGTCAAATATGTTGCGCCTCATCACAGACCACAAACACAGGTAGAAATCTTTTCTTGGAGACAGAGTGATTGAGCCGGATGAATATGAGCATGCTCAGAGTGCTATAATTACACACTCTTAAGATGATTGTGTCCTGTGATTACAGGAACAGAGAGAGTGCCTTCTTGTCTGATTTGGGGGCTGTTTCATGGTCATTAAGGAGCATTCAGCTAATTAGCAGGATGTGTCTGCACTTGCCTGGAGAATCAGCTGTTATTTGCGTCAGATTGGGACATGAGTGGGTCCACCCTGTCTGACTTGCTACGTCATGCATTATAACAGTCTCTTTTAGTGCCATAGACTGCTAAACAAACAATCCAGACAGTGCGGGGAAAGAAAAAAAATAATACGTTCCAGTTCTCAAGCTTAAATGATTGCAGTTCATGAACAATAACATTACTACTGCTCATTTTCCATCTGTAAATATTCCTGGGTGATTACAGATGTTTTAAAAACAACTTTTTTTCATATTAAACTTTCCTGACAGACCTCTGATCTGAGCTAAATATATGATATATGGACCACAAAATCAGCCAAGGGTCAATTTTCTGAATGTATTACTACTCTGAAACCATTATTTATTTGTAATATTAAATTTAAATATGTTGCATTATATTTATATTGTACCATGGTTTTTGATTTGATTGTTGTCTCAGAGCTGGATGGTTTTATTCTTACAATTCTTTACTGAAGAATATTTTGAAATCACTATGAAGAAAATGAATGGAGAAAAATACTTCCGGAACCAAGACCAGGCGCTCAGTGTTGCACTCTATTTGTCTTTTTGAAGATAAAACTCAGTGTGACAGACTCTCTAATGTGTTTCTTATGAGTAGGTAATGTCTGTTTTTCCACTTCCATTCAAATGAACACATTGTACTGCAGATATAGTAATGCCAGCACAATGAGCTGACTATGGTTAATCTGATTAGGAGAACCAATTTTCCACACTTCAATGCTGTTCCTGAAAAAAAGAAATAATAAAAGAGGGAACTCAATTATGTACATTTTAATAATCCACACTGTAATTAATTAAAATAGAAAGAGAGACTGGGAAAGAGAGAGAGAGCGAGAGAGAGAACAAATAGTTAGAGATTAATCTAAAATAATTCTGTTTCTGTTCACAGATTATTTATTCCTGAGGAAAATATAAGAAATATAAGTTCAACTATTCTCACATTTTTTTATATTATTTCATTGCAAATGAATATTACATATTTTCTTATAACTTTGATGGCCGTTTTTATACTCATATTTACTTTTGTCAGCATGAGAGTAAAAAATCATTACCAAACAGAAGTTCTCTTAGAATTGATATTCTTTTCTGTTTAGTAAAGAGAATGGCAAAGACTTAATCTTATAAAATACAAAAGTAAGATGATGAAATAAGCTGAGACATACTGACATATTTGATTTGATATTGAAGATGTTGGGCTTTCTTGCTCACTTTAACATATTCATGAATGATGGCAGATCTTTTGAAGTTGTGGTCACACTGAACATCATTAGAAGAAAAAGTTTCTATAGGTCACAAATCCTAACGGTCACAAATACATCCAGAATAGCAGCATGAATATTAAGCCATGTCTGATTGAAGGAAAAGTTAACCCCAAAATAAAGATTTGCTTTAAATGTAGTCACCCTCAGATTATCCAAGATTATGGATAATATGTTTTTACCAGAACAGATTTGGAGAAGATTACATCACTTGCTGAACAGTGGATATATAAAATATTAGTCCACTATAATATTTCATAAGTCTTGTCTGCAGGAGAGAAACCTATCAAGCACCGTTTCATAAGTGAAAATAGCTAAAACAGTTATTTTTTAAAAAACAAGGAGTTTTAGAAACAACTGGGGATGAACTTTTTCACCGTTATTATGGATTACCAGCTTCTAATTTTTGGCAAGAAGCAAAGATTTTAAATTGCACAGGATTTGTGTGGATTACTATTTTTAGCAGCTGTTTGGACTCTCATTCTGACGGCATCCATTCAATGCAAAAGATCCATTGCTGAGCAAATGATGTAATACTTAATTTCTCCAAATCTGTTCTGAAGAAGAAACAAACTCATCTATATCTTGAATGTCCTGATGACTCCATTTTCGGCTAATTTAAATTTTCTGGGTGAACTGTTCCTTTAATGTCTTTTGTGCCAATGGAACTCCATAGAATCATTTTTAAGAAGCTGTCTGCAAATTATGATTTCTCCTTGCTTCCTGACAGCATGAGAAAAAATCCCTGGATTCTACATGTCCAGTATGTATGCATGCACACGCTTTCTCCTTCCTGCTTTCCATCAGGCACCCTCACACAAATACACCCAGGTAGCCTTATATCTGTACAGAAAGACTCACACACATAGTCTTATCTCCTTCTAGACAGACCTCCTCATATCCTAGTGGAATTGTGCAAGACCTCCACTGCTGAGGATTAGATCTTTTAAGAGTGTTGCATTCTGATGCAGTTCCTGTCTTAGGTTAGCGGTCCTCTGGGATATGGGAACACTTTCACGCTGTGCTCACAGTTGCACCATTGCGAGGTTAAAATGTTAAAAGAGCATCTGCTGTTGAGGGGAATCTTCGGCATTAAGCCCATGGGACCACTGTGAAGATGGACAGCAGATAAAGATGGATCAATCTAATCTCACATGTTATGTCGCTCTTCTTCTTCTCTTGGAAATGGATCCTTGGAACAATTGGGCTTGAACATTTTCTGAGAAGTTTGTAGAGGTTTACAGTCTTTTAAAAATGTCCTTTAAGATGCTGCAGGAAATTAATGGTTATTATGGGATGCCCCGCAAGATAATCTTGTCCAATTGTGAAGGAGTGCATCTGAACCATTTAATTACTTGCCAGTGCTTATCAGCACAGTCCATTTTTTTATCACTCCTTTATTCATTTCACCTACCTCATTTCATTTATTGGAGTATCTTGAATAAACTGGAACTCCAGTTAGTCAGACCAATTGGGCGATTACTTAAATGAAATGTGAGGTTTTATTAGAACATATGGGGAGTACAAACTAAATTTAGACTTGAATAATCTCTATCTCATATTTTTCCCCAGTACAGACCAGGCTGGTCAAAATTGTGAGAAAATTAATATTGATGAAGTGTTACATGACAGGACAAAGAATATTGATACGATCCATCCATCACAATAAAGGTTTAAAGCTTCTGGAACTCATTACTTATCTAATATACTTAAATGTTATGTTTACTAATGTATATAATGTATTGTATTATAATTAAATGTAATTATTTATGGTAGTTATAAGAAATTTGACAAAGAAAACAATTCCAATTAAGTGCGTTACATTCAGCAGATGGCGACAATAGACAACTCTTCATGGTGGAGTCATTTATTCAATAAACTTGTGCAGAATGAAAATCATGTTAACCGTTTTGATGCTTTTGAATCATTAAAGCAACTGATTCGTTCAGCAATACTGATTCATTTAGGACCAAAACTAATACTATATATATATATATATATATATATATATATATATATATATAAAACAACATAAGTGGACTAATAATACATAAACAATAATATCAGAAAAGAAATTGTCTGTATGTATGTTTTTCTGGAGTGAAATGGAAATTTATGAATTCATTACACGTACAGAAGTTATGAGAATTTAAAAAAATTTATTAGATTTTAATTCTGCTTCCTTAAACCCAATTTATAAAATAAAAATGAGATTTATATAGACTAAATCTTGATTGCATTCTAAGTTGCTTTGGATGAAAGCATTTGTTAAATGCATAAACATAAATGCGTCTTATTGGATTCTTCAGATCAAATTCAAGAATTGAAATTGAATTGGATTGAAATTTTATTAATATTCAGTTCAATTCAGAATGGTCTAGAACATACACATCATACACAACATACACATCTACCTCCTATTTGACGGGACTAAAATGAAGACTTTTTCCTGTGACTGAGGGAAGGTTACAAATTATGATTGATCAACCTCAAAGCCCTCCATTTTCTAACCTATTGAGTTTGATTTGCATCGCCCAGCTTTCATTCACAGCTGTGACCCATGTGGAAATGAGGGGATCAGCGATTAGCCAAGCGTCCACTGGATGTGTCCAGCAGGCATCGCAGAGAGGATGCTATGTGTGAGCTTTTTGGGTTTGTTCATTGCATTGCCATTCATCACCTCTCATTACAGAGCCTAGCGACTGGTGACCCAGCGATTCAGTGCCACAGATACAGAACTCTTCATCCACCCCCATCTGTTCCAGTCCATTAGATTGGGAGATGGGCTTGAGCCTGTGGTAAATGCTTTCCAGAACATTCTAATTCCTCTCATCTCTGTGTCTCTCAGTGCAACGTACCAGCTACACCACAGAGATCCATTCCATCCCCATGACAACAGCGACAACATCCCCGCTTCCCAGTTCCAGATTCGGGTCTGTTTGCACATACTGTCATGAATGGGGTGTTTAAAAAGATGTGAAAACTGTCATTTGTAAGCCGCTCGCAAAATAGCACTAATTCATAATTATTCTGAAAAAGAGCATGACACGATATGTGACACCGTAGCTAAATCACTGCAGACTAATAAGTGGGATTTTCTAAGGGGAGCATTGCTATTCTGTTGCTCATACTTATGTTAAGGGTCTAAGTATTACAATTTGGCAAACAATTTATCCTGCACCATTTTTTGCAACAAATTTAAACAGGTATTAACAACTATACATTTTTTTTTTTTTTTTTATAATTTATAGTGCTGTCAAATGATTACCGGTAATTGCGAATAATCGCATCCAAAATAAAAGTTTTTGTTTACATAATATGTGTATACTGTGTACATTAATTATGTATATCTAAATACAAACACATGCATGTAGAGATTTAAGAAAATGTTTATATATTAAATATATTTATATATAATATAAAATTTAAGAATATGAATATATACATTTAAATATTTTCAAAATATATTCTGTATGTATTAATGTATACATAATCCAATTTATTTTGGATTCGATTAATCGAGAATAATCATTTGACAGCACTAATAATTTAGCACAATATTGTAAAAAAAAAAATCTGTTAATAATTTAAAACCAATGTATTTAAATTTTAATTTATTTTTTATATATAACAATGACATAAGACATTGTCCAAAGAATTATACATTGTCTAATAATATAAGAAATCTATTAATAATTGAACACCATATGATTTTTTTTTATTCAACTATTTAATTAGATTTTTTATATATAAAAATGACAAGTTTATACATTTTCAAAGAGTAATAAATGTATAAAATAAAAGAAATAAAAACAAATACAGAATATTTTTCAATAAAACAATACAAATAAATATATTATGTTACATATCATGGCTAAAATAAATGATGTTGTATATACTATGAAGATTATTTATTGTATATTAATTGTTCAGTTACTTAGTCAATAACTATTTAAAATGAACAAGTATATTTTACAGTTAGGATTAGGCATTGTTTTATATTTGTTTTATCTTTAATTTTGTCTGGCTCTGTCTTCAGCTGCCTCTGCAAGGATGCATTTTGTGGTCCTCTGAGGAACATACTGATGATTCATCTCCCCTCATGTAAGGCAAAACTCCTCAAATACATTCACACGCTTTTATCTATTAACAGAGAGCAGGTTTGGCATTTTCAATAGGCTGTGGCCGTTAATGACACCATTAAGACAGCAAATCTGCTCAGCCCACACTAATTTATTCATGAGCACACCAGGAACTCATCCTTTGAAATGTGCAATTGACCTTTCCACTGGCTTTTAGTACTAAAACAGCCATCGTTCGACCACAGTCAGGCTTATTACATGTTTTAACACATTGGCTGCTGTTGTATGTTAAGTGTTCATTCATTATGCGACTGAACCCTCACCAGGACCATGACTAGCTTGGGAAGGGAGTGGAAAAGAATCTGTATTATCTGACTGCAGGCTTACAGATGAACTTTTTGAACAATTAACAGAGGAACAAAGCAGCATCTGCCCTAATGATGTTTTTAGATTGTGTTTGTTACCAGAATACTTCCGCTCAGCTGCCCTCTCTCTTCCTGTTTAATCAGGGAGCCAATTGAGGTGTGCACTTCCCTTTTTAATCTGCCTTCTACCTCAGATAACTCATTTGACTCCCTGCAGACCTTGTGAAGTTTCAGTATGAGCACTGAGAGTAGATTGAGCACATGGTCCCATACTCCCAGCTGGGAAAATGTGTTTTAGATTCTGTTTAAATATTGTATTGATCATTTAGAGGCAGCTTCATTTTTTTTATCTAGCCACTGCTTTAAATCACTCTTCAAAAACTAATTAGAAAAATATGGAAAACTGTGGTATGTTAATTTAAAATGTAATAACTTTACATTATATTTAGGTAGTGTGTAATGGTGCATTGCATTTGTTTAAGATCATAGTTGTATTTATATCACTAAATATAGATAACAGTGACTGTTAATTTTATGCTCAGTTTAATTCGGGTCAGTGTAAGTGTGTACAATGTATACGTTGTTTTAAAGTAAAAAAATCTTTGTATTAAAGAAAACATGAAATCTGTATTGATCCCATTTACTTTCTAAATGCATGGTCATGGTCGTGTCTTATTCCAGAGAAAAATAAATTGTGTGTCATTGGCGGTTTTTAAAGGAATAGTTCACTGAAAAATGAAAATTAGCTAAGAATGTACCCTCAGGCTATCTAAGAGGTAGATGACTTTTAGGATTACATCACTTGCGCACCAATGGATTCTCTGCAATGAATGGGTGCCGTCAGAATGAGGGTGTCAAAACAGCTGATAAAAACATCACAAAAATACACACCACTCCAGTTCATCTGTTAAATGTTTTGTGAAGTGAAAAGCTATGTTTATAAGAAACTGATCCATCAAATACATCTAAAGATCATTTAAACTGTTGCGTCTGGCCATAATCTAACGTTTTCTCCAGTGAAAAGGTCCATCTCCTATTGTTCTCTCACATCAAAATCCGACAGACATATTTGTTTAAACTCTTTTAGATGATTTATGCTTGTAAGTGTTGCATATTTCATTGCATATTGATCTGATAGATCTCTCCTGATTCAAGCAAGACTACTTTTTCACTGGAGGAAGCAGTATTTTGGATAGAGTGCTTGTATTTAAACTGAAAGCAACTTTTTGAGGTTAAAACATCTCGATCTATTTGTGATCTAATGTTAAATTTCTCCAAAAGTGTTCTTGAGATTAATGATGAGAAACAAACTCATCTTGGACGGCCTGAGGGTGATTCCATTTTCAGGAAATTTTTCATGTTGGATTTTATGTTGATGTTATATTTTAACATTTTTAAATGTAGACTATAAACAATATAAGTACAATGCATCTGCACATATTTATTGTAAACTTAAAATACCTCATCAAAGATCTGTTTCAAAAAACACAAGCTGTTTATGTGGATTTCTTGAAAAAATACACCACAGCGGTCAACAAAAACGTTTTCTGTCATTATTAATTTTTTAAAGCTCTACCTTTTATCCATCAATCAAAATTTCACTATATTAGACAGTGTAATCAAGCAGTAAATTTCATATTAGAAATTTTGCTGAATTCCATTTGTGTGAAGAGAGCAAAAGGGATTAGCGTGTGCTAATGAGCCTTTGATGAGCCAAACAGGAAGAATTCAGGCCAAATTATTTGTGCCTGGCATTGGATCCCATTATGTATGCCTGTCACTATGCATCAGGCTAAAATCAATGCTGTGTGTGTGTGTGTGTGTGTGTGTGTGTGTGTGTGTGTGTGTGTGTGTTTGTGTTTGTGGGTGAGATTATTTTGTGCAAGTATGCATGCATGCATTTATGTGTCTGTGTGTGTGTGTGTGTGTGTGTGTGTGTGTGTGTGTGTGTGTGTGTGTGTGCGTGTGTGTGTGTGTGTGTGTGTGTGTGCACACATAGACACTACTTTATCAAGGCACAAAAGAGCAACAGATGACTGTTCAGTGGGAATGACCCAAGTCTCAGTATGATGTCATCCACCTGCAGTTGGGCAGCATTGAAGCGTTCTTGAGAGCTGTAGATTCACGTCTTCTCCTTTTGTCATTAAACCAGCACTGTGCACCGAGCCAAGCTTGCAAAGGCAGAAAAAGTGTGTGTTTTTTTGTCTGAATGTGTGAGTCACAGCATGTGAGTGTATGGAGACCATTCTAGCCGGCAGATGGCCACCCGGAAGGGCTTCATCTCTGGCCTCATTGGCTGCTCACAGCACAGCGTGCTGGGATATAAACACACCTGAGCCAAGTTTCTCTCCCCCTGACTGCAGCGAGAACAATTGTTGTTCTGCAAACTACGTTTTTTTAAACTTTGTAGAATAACAACAAATAAACAAATCGATTTCTCGTCTGAGGTTCATGTGCGTAATAATCTCTAATAACAGAGCAGTAGGATAAATAAAAAACCTAGAAATACCCAGGCATATGGTGTTTGCCTCATTTTATAAGACTGGATCTGCTTGCCTATAATTCTCCTGGAGTTTACAGCACTTTGTTTTGCCTCCCAGACTTATTGTTGAGTACGGAAAGCCTGGTGACACCTGGTCTGGGTGTTTGCTTGCTGGGGCAGAAATAATCAGCATGTTGTCAAGCTGAAGCAGGACTCAGCAGAAAGATCAACATCTTTGGTGTCAGACAGGCGACGAGACACATGCTGTTCCCTTTAATTTCCTTTGTCTAGGGATCTTCTGGGTCTGAAAACCCCACTAGAAAGGATAATTTAATCATATTAAACATTTTTAATTTGTATTTGATTGATTGATTTAGGGACAGTACACATTAATAATACATAACAACATGTAAAATGCGTCAGATTAAGCCAAAATTGGCTAATTTTCATCAATAGTCCTCTTTTGCTGTTTTTCTGTCTCTATACATTGAATATATTTACTTTTTTAACACATTAAAGGGTTAATTCACCCGAGAATGAAAATTTGTCCATCTTCTACTCACCCTCGAGAAATATACATTTACATTTACATTTATCCAAAGCGACTTACAGGAAGTAATGGAAGCAATCAAAAAACAACAAAAGAGCAATGATATATAAGTGCTATAACAAATCTCAGTTAGCTTAAACGCAGTACATGTAGCAAGGGCTTTTAAATAATATAATAAATAAAAAGAAAACCGATAAAATAGAAAAAGAATACAGCAAGTTAGTGTTAGAGGTATTTTTTTATAATTGTATAATAAATGAAAAGAAAATAGAATACAAAAAGATAAGAAAGGTAGTTAGAATTTTTTTTTTTTAAGAATAGAATTAGAATAGTGAGTGCTAAAGTTAGAAGGACAAATAAAGATGGAAGAGATGTGTTTTAAGCCGATTCTTGAAGTTGGCTAAGGACTCAGCTGTCCGGATAGAGTTGAGTAAAACATTTAATTTAAAAGTCCGTAAAAGTGACTTTGTGCTTCTTTGGGATGGCACAATCAAGCGACGTTCATTTGCAGAACGCAAGCTTCTAGACGGCACATAAGTCTGAAGTAATACATTTAGGTAAATGGGTGCAGAGCCAGCGGTGGTTTTGTAGGCAAACGTTAATGCCTTGAATTTTATGCGAGCAGCTATTGGTAGCCAGTGCAGCCTGGACAGAACAAGAGCTTGAACAAGTTGTTATGCAGCATGTTCCGAAAGAAAGGGCCTGAATGTAATATGTATGGAATGTATGTAACTTTCTTCTTTCAGAATAATCCAATCTAAGTTTTATTAAAAATTGTCCTTTCTCTTCCAAGCCTTTCAATGGGGCTAGGAAGACATGCAGGCGGAAAATGGAAGACGTATGCATGCCTCTGGAAAATGTAGGAGCAAAGGAAACAAAGTTTCCTTACTTTAGCAAAGGAAAACCAGTCTCCTCTTGGCTTATTTCAAAGTCCTCCAACGTTTTTCTTTTTAAATCCTTGTTTTGTGCTTCTAATGCATGACCAGTGTTTTGGCACATGTGCTTTTTAGCACATTTACAACAATATTTGTCAACTTAGAGATATTTTAAATAGTTAAATATAAATATTAAATGTTACACCTAAATGTTAAATGTTAAATCTAAATGCTAAATCTAAATCTAAATGTTAAATCTAAATCTAAATTTTAAATCTAAATCTAAATGTAAATATAAAATCTAAATGTTAAATCTAAATCTAAATGTTAAATATAAATTTAAATCTAAATGTTAAATCTAAATGTTAAATCTAAATCTAAATCTAAATGTTAAATCTAAATGTTAAATCTAAATCTAAATGTTAAATCTAAATCTAAATGTAAATATAAAATCTAAATGTTAAATCTAAATCTAAATGTTAAATATAAATTTAAATCTAAATGTTAAATCTAAATGTTAAATCTAAATCTAAATGTTAAATCTAAATGTTAAATCTAAATCTAAATGTTAAATCTAAATGTTAAATCTAAATCTAAATCTAAATGTTAAATCTAAATCTAAATGTTGAATCTAAATGTTGAATCTAAATCTAAATGTTGAATCTAAATGTTTCGGTTGAAACTAAATATTTAGCTAATATGCAAATTCAAAATGCCGGAAGTGCCAAAATAAAAGCTCAATGAGGTCAGTGTGTGTTTATAGCATCGTATTAAATAAGGAACGAATAAAAATCATCTCATCCGAGGAAAAAATGTGTAAGCTAAATGTGACAAAATGTTGCTGCTATTTTCAGCATGAGCAGCTTTACAAACGGTGCCCGATAGTCTTCCAGTTCCCAACAGTCAGCAGAAGTGAGACAAAAAGTGTTTATTATGTTTGAAATCTGAATATTTATCTCACAAAAATGCATGGATTCACTAAAGGAGGCCTTTATTCACCCCCAGGAGCCATGTGAGTGATGTTTTATTACAGATATGCGCACTTTATTTCACGTCTTCTGAACAGTTGACAACAAACACCCACTTACCCCCATTGAAAGGCTTGAAAGAGAAAGAAAAATATTTAGTACAACTTCGATTGGATTATTCTGAAAGAAGAAGTCACATACACCTAGGATGCTTCGAGGGTGAGTAGAAGATGAATGAATTTTCATTCTCTGGTTGGATGCTGCTAAATTCATTAATGTACAATTAATTTGTAGTCTCATGTGTACTTATTTTAAGGAAAATTAACATTATTAGACAGTGTACCTCAGAAATGAAATAATTTTGTGCACTGTGTTTTATAATGTTTTTGAAATAAGTATCATATGATTTATTTAATAAAAAATGCAGTAAAATAAAGTAATATTGTGAAATAACATTAACATGGTTAGTATTTGATGTTACGAACCCGTGTTGTTAAAATGCTCGTTGCTAAAGGGTTCAGTAACATAAAAGGAGACGCAAGGCAGAGAGCAGTTTAACACATTTATTAAGACTAATAGGATGACTGCACAAACTCACGTCTCTCAATTTTTCTCTCTCTTCACATGTAAACACACATTTACTCTACACTAAAGTCAATACAGACATAACAAACACTAACAAAGATAAACAAAATAGTAGCACAAAAGACAAAGAACACAGTTTGAGTTGACCAGCGGCTAGGCATCATGACGCGCACGGAGTCACCGTCGCGTGTCTCACCCTCCTTCACACTCCACTTATATGCTCAGCACAAGCCATCAGAGCAACGGGCCACAGGTGCGCAAGGGCGGAGCCTACATTCAGAAAGAAACCCCCGATTAGAAAACGAAACAAACACACAAATACACACAGGCAACACCCATAAGGCTGAGGCCGTAACACTTCTCCCCCTAAAGGAAGAATCAGATTTTTTTTTTTTTTTTTCCTTCCTTTAGAAGAGAAAAGAAAACTGATTCTGCATGAAATCACACAGAAAGCTTAAACTAATCCGCGAGACAACGCGTCTGCAACCACGTTGTCAGATCCTCTTTTATGATGGATCTCTAAATTATATGGTTGAACCATTAAAGCCCAACGCATCAATCGTTGATTATGGTTGTACATTTTGCTCAAAAAAACCAGCGGATTATGATCCGTGTAAACAACGACAGGAGAAGAACTAGACCCCACATAAACGTTAAAATGTTGTAATGCTAACAACATAGCTAAAGTCTCTTTTTCGATTGTTGAATAATTCAACTGATGACGGTTAAACTTAGCTGAAAAGTACGATACTGGGTGGCCTATTTCGTCAGCACCCTCCTGCAGCAAGACAGCTCCCACTCCAACCGCACTAGCATCTACCTCAAGCTGGAATGGACGAGTCACATCTGGAGCAGACAGAACA